>NC_058103.1:31612272-31915303 GCF_020171115.1 Neogale vison
TGTGCTCTCTCTCTCTCTGACAAAAAAAGAAATAAAATCTTTTTAAAAAATAACAATAATCCCATAATATCATCTAATATGTAATCCATATTAAAATTTCCTCAATCACCCTCCAAATGTTAGATTTTTTTAAAGATTTTATTTATTTATTTGACAGACAGAGATCACAAGTAGGCAGAGAGGCAGGCGGGGGGGGGGAAGCAGGCTCCCCACCAAGCTGAGAGCCCGATGAGGGGCTCCATCCCAGGACCCTGGGATCATGACCAGAGCTGAAAGCAGAGGCTTTAACCCACTGAGCCACCCAGGTGCCCCATGTTAGATATTTTTTAAGCAGTATCCAATCATACATTGCATTTGGTTATTCTGTGTCTTCATTCTCTTTTAATGTAGAACAGGTCCCCTACTTCCATTACATTTACTTTTTTAAACATACACCCATATTTTAGTGTCCCATATTCTAGATTTGTCTTGTTAGTTCTTTATATTTCATTTGTTTTGTAGCACTTATATTTTCAATGAGCTATGAGCTAGGTCTAAAGATTTAATTAGATTCATATTAAACATATTTGCTGTAATTACATTGTGCATTTCATACTGCATTCTGTCAGGAGACATATGACATCAGCTTGTCTCATTATTAGTAATTCACAGTTTGATCACTTGGTTAAGGCGGGTAACTGCCAAGTTTCACCAAGGTAAAAGGACATATCTTCTCTCTATAATTATTAATTAATCTGTATGATGATACTTTATCACTGTATGAATATCTTATTCCTCAGTTACCTCTTACCCAAAGGGTTTGGCGCCTTTTGAGAATTCTTTTTTTTTTTTAAGACTTTTATTTATTTATCTGACAGAGAGATCACAAGTAGGCAGAGAGGCAGGCAGAGAGAACGGGGGAAGCAGGCTCCCCACTGAGCAGGGAGTCCGATGTAGGACTGGTTCCCAGGACCCTGAGATCATGACCTGAGCCGAAGGCAGAAGCTTAACCCACTGAGCCACCCAGGTGCCCCATCTCTTGAGAATTCTTACCTGAATCAACTTATTACATTAAGGGTTCCAGAATGGGGACTCAAAAAAACTTTGTTCTCATATTTCCATTTTGTGTTTTTCCTTCATAGCAATGACTAGATTCACTTTTTAGAATTCAACAGCGTAATGTTTGGTCTGCTTTCTTCTGCTCTATGGCCATGTTTTCCTGATGAGTATTCTTCAGTTGTTGGGAATTTTTCCTACTCTCTTTGTCTTTCATTTTATGGTGGGTTTAATTTGCTGCTGGGTAATACTCATCTTCGAATGGGCTCGTAATTTGCTTGAGGCTCCTGCAGAAGAGGCCGGGGAGCCTTCCAGGCTAGCTGGTTTTCCCCACCATCGTCAACTAGAGATACAGGCTGCTGCCTACAATTACTGCTCTTCCGTCTGTTGCTTTATATACCTTTACGTGAAGGATTCAAGATGGCCGCAGATCCTTTGCTACTCTACCACAGATAGGATGTGGTGAAAGTGACAGCATTGAGTTTCCCCAAACTGGGTCACAGATGCCTTGTTGCTTTGGCTCAGGCCCCTTAGAGCAATTGCTCTGTTGGAATTCAGCAACCACCTAAGAAGTCAGACTATCCTGATACCACAAAACTCTGAGGAGACCCATCCTGGCCGCATGGAGAGGCTTCACAGAGAGCGAGGAGTGTGACAAATCGAGGCAGCAGACACGTGAGCGAAGGAGGCGCCCGTGGCTCACCTTAGCTGCCTCTGACAGCAATTATAATAAGGAAACCCAACCAGCTGAGACTGCCACATCTCAGAATTGTGAAAGATTCTAAGTTGGTGTTTTAAGGCATGAAGTTCGGAGGGGGTTTGTTACACAGCAATGAATAACAGAAACATTCTACTGGTTTCTGGGACCTCACTGGGCTCTAAAATGTCTTCTGCTGTCAGACTTGCTCACCTGGTCCCCAGTACTGCTGTTACAAAGAAGGGATATCCCTTGAAATTGCCTTCTTCTCTTTCAGGGGGCACATATATTTCTGGAACTTTCTCACATCTATCTTCTTTGAGCCTTCCTGTCTGTTCCTCTTCATTCCTCTTCCTGTCATGTTTTCTTTTGTTATTTCTGCCTGTTCTCAGGCACTTGGGCAGCCTTTTCCCATATTTTGGAGTCTGCAAATTGTATTTGTCCCCTACTTTCATTAAAAACTATTGTCTGAGGGCACGTGGATTAAGTGTCTGCCTTCTGCTCAGGTCATGATCCCGGGGTCCTGGGACTGAGTCCCACATCGGGCTCCCTGTTCAGAGGGGAGTCTGCTTCTCCCTCCCTCTTCCTCTACTGTTTCTCAGAGGCACCCCACCCTGCTCACGCTCTCTCTCTTCCTCTCAAATAAATGAATAAAATCTAAACCCCCCTCCCCCGCAAAAAAACGAAAGAACTATTGTCTGGAGGGGGAACGCCGGGCTGGCTCAGTCAGAATAGCATGAGACGCTCGATCTCAAGGTTGTAAGTTCAAGCCCCATGCTGGGTGTTGAGATTACTTAAAAATAAATGAATGAATGAAAACTTTAAGTATATATATAGTCTGTGGGATTTTCCCTCCATTTTTCTTGTTGCTTTTGAATGATTTCCAAGAAAAGAGAAGAAAACACTGGTTTCTGTGGAGAGGCCGCTTTTAGGCAAATAGGCTTGAGCAATGGAATATAGAAAGGGCCACCATGATCTCCCCCACCACCACCCCTTGGCTGAATACACAGGGGCCAGCAGGCCACACACCTCAAAATAGCCACAGACCCTCACTGACCAATGGGCTGGGTCCCGAACAAGGAAGATTCCATAGGGCACCTTATCTTCCCCTTTTAAGAACAGCTCCCACCCGCTGCCTCTGCTGTCCTGCCCACACTCCCTGGTGGATTGAATCAACTTCTATCTCCTTTGTTCTGCCTTAGGTGAATTCTTTGACCTCTAGTGCCACTAGCCTCCATCCCATCATTACCCCACATTTGGGGGCTCCCATCCGATCGAAAGACATCCCAGTTAGGCACCATATTCCACAAACACTTTCATATCATGAGTCCCCACTAGATTTTCAATGCCTATATATATAGTTTTTAAGATTTTTTTTATTTGTCAGAGAGACAACGAGAGCAGGAACACAAGCAGGAGGAGTGGGAAAGGGAAAGCCACTTCCCACTGAGCAGGGAGCCCAATATGGGGCTCGATCCCAGGACCCCAGGATCATGACCGGAGCCAAGGTCAGACACTTAACTGACTGAGCCACCGAGGCGCCCATCTCCATCACCGCTCACCTGCTAACACTCCGGTTGCTTCCAACAGTTCACTGTTTCAAGCGATGCTGCAGGGAGGATCCCTTTACCTAGATCCTTTGTGCACTCGAAAAAGTATTTCTGCAGGAGAATTTTCTGCAAGCAGGATTTGGCGGGCAAGGGCAATGGTTGATGGGGGGCTTTTTATGCCACAGCAGACTATGGGGCAACAGCTCCATTTTGCTAGAACTGAAGCAACATTGCCCCTTAAGCAGATTCTCCTGGCTTCCACTACCCCTCGTAAATCATTCTGGTGCTGCGTTGCTGGCTCTAACCAGCCTGTGAAAGAACTGGTCCAGTTCAGTTTGGAAAAACTATGTCATCAATGAGTTTTTCCATTCAGACATTGGAGATCTCAGAAGGCAGAGGCGGAAGAAAGGAGCCGCACAAAGCAACATGAGGGAGCACTTAGGGGCCTAGAGCCGGGCTGCTGGGAAGATGAGCTTCTCAGAGGGGGGTCTGCACAGGAATCCCACCCATAGCAACGCCAACCGGGCAGATTGCTTAACCTCTCTGAGCCAGGCTTTCCTAATCCGGGAGAGGATAGCAACCGCGCCTAACAGGTCCAAGGTTATTGTGAGAACCGGAGAAGAAACGTGATGTCAGTCACAGTGTCTGTTGCACAGCGCACGCGAGGGGACTGTCCGATGTCATTAATGTAACACAGAAGACCCTTCCATCCCCCAAATGTTACGGCATCAGAGGAAGTACAGAGAAGACATGGATAAAAGGATGGAGGTTGTTGGCTTCCTAGATTTTCTCCTTTCGGTGCAAAGGCACATAACTGGGAACAAGGGGCGGGGAGGGCAAGAAAGTGTGTTCTCCCAAAGGGAAGAGTCCACAGTGGGAGGCAGAAGTTCGGGTTCCTGAGAAATGTGGAGTAGCTGAATTAGTATTTTGTTTACAGCGCTTGTGGGAGCTCTGCCCTTTCTCTGTGTGTAATCCATCAGTAGATGACTCCCCACACCCTGGGGAGCTCTTAACCAATCTTCTAACAGGTCCTGACTGATGAGCTCTCACGGCCTTGGGCATCAGACAGATGTGTAAAAAGTAATGTTTTGGCATCAGGGTCCCAGGTATGGTTGCACATGTTAAAAAGGAAACAAAACAAAATTCAACCAAGTGAATTTGAAGATCTAACTGGCATTATTAAGTGATTCATGAATCAGGCACCACCCTGTGGAACAAGTAGGGGGTGACTTCGAAAAGTTGTACAGAATGGAAGGTTTATATAGGAAGGAAAGCGAGACAAGAGAGTTATCAGCAAAAGACTGGTTCCTACAAGATGACCTTTCCTTGACGGGGGCGGGGTGTCTTTTTATGAAGATTACGTCATCCTCCTTTGCTTGGGGGGGGCGGGGCGGGGCGGGGATGGAGAAGGCGGGTGTGATGGATGACCTCACTGATGCTTATCAGAAAATTCCTGACTGACCATTTAAGGCTACATTTGGAGGGGAGGTTGGAACTGCAGTTAGATTAGGTAGGAAGCCCCATTCTCCTGACTTGGCCGGCCCCAAGTGACATTTTGGGCCTGGCACATTTTTTGCTTTCTGCTTTGCATTGTAATCATCTGGTCACGTATGGTCTTCTACGGACTATAAAGTCCCTGAGGGCAAAAACATGTATTAGAGTGTTTTATATTCCCAGAGTGCCTGTGATCATTCTGCCCTAGTACTCTGTTAGGGGCCTCTTCTGACCTGCTCCCATGAGAGGAAGCAGCCTTCTCTTGGCCTGTTTCTGACCCTCCAGGTACACTCAATCCAAGTCATGTGGGAAACAAAGGCAGAAGAAAAATGATTAAATTTCCTTACTACCCACAGCCCACTGACAAGTCCCTGAAACAGGCAGAGTGACATTCCTCTAGGAACTCAATGTTAATACTTTGCCAAGGGCAAAAGGCAATCTTGGTCTGAACCCCAGGATCCTAAGCCTACTTTAACAAATAAAAATTCCTTTGGAAACTTCCTTTGTCTCTAAACCCCCCAAGGTACGTATTGGCAATCATCCCCCAAGCATATGGCCCACTGATACACATCTGAAGGGTCTCACAACTGCGGTTTTATTAGACGGTAACAAATGACTTTTTCCCAACAACAGCTAGCCCCCCTCGAGGTCCTAGAAACCTTGCTTCCAAAATTCCTTGGATACTTCACAGTGTCCTTAACCCCCTCCCAGCCTGAAAGTTGGAATATAACCACTCACTCCTCACCACCTCTGTGCAGCTCTTTCTGCCCACAGGTCCTGTCCCCGTTCCTTAATAAAACTACCTTTTTGCACCAAAGATGTCTTTCTTGGGGGGAAAAAAAAATTCTTTCTTGGCTCTCAGCTTCAAACCCTAAAATCTTTCCTACATTGAGAGGGAAAGGCGCTCTGTAGCTGATGTAGCAAGCAGGGTTCCTGAGCCAAGAAAGAATTCTTTAAAACGTTTTTGGTGCAAAAAGGTGGTTTTATTAAAGCACGGGGACATGAGGGTTGCTTACATACTTTGGAGTTGGGGGGGATGTAAAGACCTGGGAAGTTTCCAGAAGGATTTTCATATGCTAAAGAAGACTTAAAGGATCCTGGAGGCCTGGTATTGTCACCCTGAGGTTGTTTTTCCCTCCAGCAAGGCATTAAGACTGAGACAGTTGGAAGTTTCTGGAGGAATGTCATACTACGCCTGTCTCAAGTATTTGTCAACAGGCTGCAGGTTATAAGGAAATTTAATTTTATCTACATTTACTTTGCCTTTATTCTCCACATCCTGCCCAGGGCACAGGGGCGCGAGAGGGGTCCCAAAGAGACCAGGTTAGGCCACCTGCCCTTGACAAAATCCCAAGGCAGAGAGAGTAGTGGTGGTGAAACAAGAAAGGAGTTTAGTTCAGCGAGGCAACACCAGAAGGACCACGGACTAGCGTCTTAAAGATGGTCTCCGAAGGGCCGAAAATATGTCCAGGTTTATACAAGGAAAAGGCGGGGCCAAGGTTGGTGGGTATGTTCAGGAGTGCAGGAAAGGTCAGGTCGTCAGCCTCACGGGTGGGATCTTGGGGGCTCAGAGAGCAGCCCTTACTGCCCGAGGGGGTAGTTTTGTTCCCTCTGGGGATACCTTGACTCCGGGGTCTTTTGCCTGAGATGAGCTGGAAGGAAGATCTTTTTTTTTTTTTTTAAACATATAATGTATTATTAGCCCCAGGAGTACAGGTGTGTGAATCATTAGGTGGAAGGAAGATCTTAATCAGTTAGAAAATTTGAGGTCAAAGTGATGGTGGATGAAATCCTCTTTCAGCTTCGAGCTCCTGTCCCAAGGTTACAAGTTCCTGTCCCAAGGTCATGGTATTCAGCCTACAGACTGCTTCAGGGAGCAGCAACTTCCTGTGTGTGGCATGGATCCGATCCCCCAGGCTTTATCAGGGTCCCCCTCCCCCCCACACTGGACCATTTTTAAGTGGCTCCTCATTCCGAACCAAAATCTGTCCCACCCCCAACCCGCAAGGTTTCACAACCCGTCCCTGTCCTGCACTCGAGTCCCTCCCCCGACAAGGCCTGACATCCCATTTCGGCAAATATGAAACTGTGAGACACCACCCAAGCCTCGTGGGCTCCAAACCAGCAAAAAGGTCTGTTCTGTCCTACCCCTGCCACTGGGATGGAGGTGACATGGTTTGGGAATACAGGTGAGGTTTGATGGGGTGAGGTCCAGCGCCAACGTCCAAGAAAGAATTCTTGAGACATCTTTGGTGCAAAATGATGGTCTTATTACCGCTCAGGGACAGGGCCCATGGGCAGAAAGAGCTGAGGCACTGGGGGGCCTGTGGAGTGGCTGATTATATACTGGGGAGTTGAGGGAAGTAAGGAAAAGGGAGGTTTCAAAAGAACTTTCATATGCTAAAGACGACATGCAAGATAATGAGGTCTTGCCATTGTTGAAGTTGTTTTCCCCACTAGCAAGGTATTAACATTAAGATAGTTGGGAGAAAAACATCACAGGGGTTCTACCCAGGAGTGGGGGGCGGGGGAGGGGAGGAGGTTGCGGGGTGTCAGCTTGCGTTCTGGCTTCAGCCAGCCTTCTGTTCCCTCATCAGGGGGAGGCTCAGGGCTGCCTTTCCCCCACACACAACGGTGTGCCCTGCCCCACGCCCCCACCTCTTTCTCCTTCCGCCCTTCTGCTGCCATGCAAAACCTGGCTCCCAGCCTCAGACACATGGGCAGAGAGCAAGTAGAACAGTCAGGACATCAGAGAGGAAAGCCTGTGCGCTCCTGCTTCCTTCTCTGCAAGTTTCCCAAGTGATGGGTCCACCCCGGCTGCTGCTGCCTGGGAAATCGGGGCACAACCATCTCTGCTGCAGGGTTTCCCTGAGAGCTGCCTTTCAAGGAAAAAGCCTCCCCACCTTCCTGAGAGGCCCTCACCGTCCCAGCAGGCTTTACCCTCTGCAGAGCATAGTCACCTCTCAGGATCTGCTCTGTCCAGGCGGGAATAAGATAAGAGTTTTCCTAGAACAGGCGAGAAGGACATGGGGCCCTGTCATCTTGCAGGAGAAGAGTCACGGACAAATCACTTCCTGGAAGCCAGCTGCACGCCTGTCCCTCCCCTGTCCCACAGCCCCTTGAAATCTGCTACCTTGGTCCCGCAAGGAAATGGGTCACTCAGCTGTTTCACCACCCAGATTTGGGGGAATGGGGAGGGCGTCTCCCCCTGAATGAGAGCAGAGGTATCAGGGACTGAGCAGAGAACAGGGAGGACCAGACCTGGATCGGTGCAGGCCCTGGACAGGTCCCCAGGGGCAGAAGGCCCGTGGGGCACACTCAGTGGGTGGCGAAGGAGAGACACGGCTCTCTTGTCCCAGGGGTAGCCAAAGTGTTGAGAGGGAAGAGTAAGGGCCCCCTGGGAAGGCTGCAGAGGCAGAGTTGGAGCAGGCAGAGAACGCTCTGGGTTCTCTCCCCTTTGGACCGCCTCCAGAGAAGCAGCTCTGCCAGTTGCATAATCCTCTGTTTGCCCAGAGCCACAGTCCTGCCCTAGAGGGGACTGAAGAAGGCACCTAGCAAAGACTGGACAGGGAAGGGAGTCCTCAGTGAACAAGGGTTGTGCTGGGTCCCGCGGCCTTCTGCAGCTGCCCAGGAGGATGGAGGCTCACAACGGGACAGCCCCGCTCAACTTCACCCTCCCGCCCCACTTCGGCAAGCGCCCCACCGACACGGCCCTGAGTGTCATCCTGGTGTTCCTGCTGCTCATTATCATGCTCTCGCTGGGCTGCACCATGGAATTCAGCAAGATCAAGGCCCACTTCTGGAAGCCCAAGGGACTGGCCATCGCCCTGATGGCCCAGTACGGTATCATGCCTCTCACTGCCTTTACTCTGGGCAAGGTCTTCCGGCTAAACAACATCGAGGCCCTGGCCATCCTCGTCTGCGGCTGCTCCCCTGGCGGGACCCTGTCCAACATCTTCAGTCTGGCCATGAAGGGGGACATGAACCTCAGGTAGGACTGGAGGTGAGGAGGGAGCTGCCTGGGGAATGGAAGCTGCATGGGAGATGTCCCAGTCAAGGTCAAAGTCAGGATAGGCAGTGAGTGGGGGCCAGGTGGAGGCTAGGGTAGGGGTGCGTGGGACTGCTGTCAGGGCTTACACTGGGCTGCAGACAGGAGTTGGGGTACATCCTGGTTTAAGCATCAAGTCAAAGGGGACCAGATCGTCCAGAGTCCTCCTGAAGACCCCCTTACTTCCAGAGATGTCTCAGATGGGCCACAGAAACCAACTTATAGGAGTACTATTTAAACCCAAGAGGCCTCTGGGGAGCTCTGCCCCCTTACCATGATGGGCAAGTTGTCTGCCTTGAGGCCAGAGATCTGAAAGGGAGTGCTCATGGGTTCCAGACTTCTCCAGGGAGATCAAGGTGGCTTAGAACCAAAGAGCCCTTCCGATCCCTGTAGAACAGACAAGTCTTTTCAAAGATCCTTCCAGCTATCCAGGCCTATGGGATGGCCTCTCCTAACCCCCCTGGGCCCATCAGGCACAGGACCATATCCGTGCAAAGACACAACCAGGCAGATCCCAGAGTTTCCCAGGCCATGCTGGGCTGCATGAGCCACACTGGGAGGGGGCAGAGTAGCCATATCCCCTCACCCAAAGCATCGCAGCAGAAATCAGGGCTCACTTCTGCAGGGGCCGGCTGAACACCTGTCCTTCTAAACAGGCGGGACTCTGATCTAGAATGCCTGCCAGAGTGAGGCCATTGCAGACCTGCTCCAGCCCTAGCAGCAGCCCGCGCTGGCTGAGGGAAAATCACCAGCAAAAGCCCCGGCCTCTCTGTGAGCCTCCATGTCCAGCCTGCCCACTCTGAGGTTCAGTGCCCGGTGGAGACCCTCTTCCATGCCAGGTAGGGCAGTGGGCTCAGACGGTCCAGCTGCTCATGCTGGCCAGCACCCGGCTGAACATTACTAAGCACACCAGCCAAGAAATCTGGTGCAGAAGAAGGCCACCGAACTTTAAATGAAAAACAAATAGTGAGCAGGTCTTTACTGGGACCTATCTTCTGAGCTCTGGACTCTCTACCCACGTGACTCAGCACTCACTGAGGCAGTTGATGGGAAGACAGGCACAAAGTAGGGGTTTGGCTTGCACAGTCTCCCATGGGAACACGTTCAATGTTCAACTCCCTGTGAGGAAATTCTTCCCTCTGTCTGATCCAAATCCTTTCTGCCGCAAAGCAAGCCCTCTGTCTTCAGTCTGCCCTGTGGACAAGGTGCGTTGCAGCCTCTGTGTCCCGAGAAACCCGAACTATAGCTTCATTCCAGTGTTAAAGGGGTGTCGTAAGTGTGAGTTACCAGATGTCCCAGCCTCAGTGGCCAAGGGGTGCTGTGAAGTTTCTATGAGGTTCGAGCCTCCAGCCCAGCCTCCAGCAACACAGGAGCATGAGCTCTTGTGCTCTCCTGCTTGATCTCTTGTTCTGGGCTCCTGAGGACCCTCACCTCTCCCAAGACCCCACAAAGAAAATGCTGGGATGCCCACCTTCTGCCATAAAGCCCATTCCCACAGACAGACCTCCCTGCGTATTGAACCATGCCTCAGACCCCTGCAGCCGAACATGGATTCCACATCACCTAGCTTCATGGGCTGCCAGACTTTAAATCACAGTCGGAGTTCATCTGGGACAACTCCTTCCATGCATCACAGAGAAATGATTCTGATAATACAGCACAGCCAGGCACTGCAGCAAGCACTTCGCAGGAAACCTGCATACAGCATCCTGGGAGGAGGTGCTGGGCGGAGTCCCATTTTAAAGATAAGGAAACTGAGGCACAGAGAGGCTAATACATGTGTCCAAGGTCTGGGAGGCTCCAAATGCTCTCCTTTCACTCAGATACCTTCAGGGCCAGGCATGAATAGAAAGGAACACAGTGACTGGCAGTGACCTGCCAGCCATGAGGTGCAGGTCCCCGGAACAGGGCACATCCCAGGTGCCCCCGCCATGGGTGTTCCATGGGAGCATGAAGCCGCCGACGACCGTTCCCTGCTTTTCCCGAAAAAGTCGAATCTCCCTTTTTTACCTGAAAACTCCAAAGTTTTCCATAATGACAACTCATTAACGTCTTTTTAAAACCCTGTGCAAGCCCAATGGAGCCTGTTTGGAGCCAGCCACTACAGCTGGGAGGCTACCAGGCAGGACCTCTCTTTAAGCCCAGCACTGGACGATTCCCCACGCGGAGCTGTGGTGAATCTGAAGGCCCTGATTCTGCTTTAGAGATGAGGAACTGAAGTCTAGACACTTGCCAGAGGTTTCCCAGAATTTGCAGGAAAGTCACGCCTGGAGCCAGTCCCAGCCTCTCCCACCCGTACCCACTCCTCATGGCTGGAGTGAGTCTGGGGTCACTGCCATCACGGGCCGGAGGCCACGTTCTAGGCTGTGAGCCCCTCTGACCGCCTTTGCTGCCCCACACCTTCAACCAGCCCACAGGCCTTCCCCTCCCCATCCCAGAGGTAGGAAGCCTAACCAGGCTGAGACAGAAGGTGTTCCAGGAATTTCACACTCCCCCAGAAGCTGTCGGGTCCCCCCACGCTCCCTCAGCGTCAGCCTCCAGTGCCTTTACTGACAAGGGCTCCAAACCTGTCCCCACACCCAGGGTGTACAGATGTCCAAGAGCAGGGCATGTGCAGTGTTCTGAGAGGCAAGAAAGAGAAATAAAAAACGACATGGACTCCTTTCCCTCTGGCCCTCTGCTCCCCGTCCTCCCCCGAGGCAGCTAGGTCCACACTGCTCTGCCGAAACAAGCCCCCATCTCAGAGCTAGAGGCTGGACAAGTCCTCCCCCGTCCTTCGGGATAAAGGGACGATCATGACAGTCAGAGACACTGGTGAGATAGGAGGTACCCGGAGGTCTTGGGGCATGGTTTCCATCCACCGGAGTTTGCAAGGCACACCACATCCCAGAGCAAATTCCAGAACTTCTGACGTACCAAGCCAGAGTAAGCATGACTCCTCTGCCCAAGGGCATCAAAACAGGCACACAAGTTGTGTGTGGCTTTTCTCCCAAAACAAAATCCATAGCTAGCGCCGGAGCCCCCTGTGCCCCAGTCTGGGGCCACTCTACCCACCCCAAGGGAGCACAGACTCTTTTACACTCTTTCTACCTCCTTGCATGGATCCCTAAGCAGGACACATCATTGAACTTGCATGTCCTCAAATGTTATATAAACAGTAGCCTGCTGGCCAGACCACTTGACAGCTCACCTCTCTGAGATACGGGCATATGTGCAGAACAACTTCTCCGGGGCCCTTGACCCACAGTGTAGTTTGCTGGAATGCATCTGTTCTACTGACAGACATTTATTTACATGGATTTCATGTTCTGCTGCTGTGAACAGTCTTGTACCTGTGCCCCATGCTCCCGGGGCGAAAGTGCATAACATCAAAGCAGGACTGCCAGGTCGTGGGGTTCGCACGCCTACAAATGAGTCTCCAGAGTAGTTCTTGCCTCGCCCTTCACACTTTCCCCAGCGGCGTAATGAAGATCCTTTTTTCTCCTTGCCGTCATCTGTCAGACTTTGTCATTAGCGCCATCTGGTGAACGTGGAATGGGTCGCAGCGGTTTTAAATGTGATTTCAAGGGAGGTTTAGCACCTTTTCATATGTTTATTGGCCATTTGGCCAATGACTGGATCACCATCGGTCCTCTGCTAGAAATATGTCCTTTGCTGCTTTTTCTCTTGGACTGTCCTCTTGCACGTTTTTTCTCACTGAATTGTAGGTATTTGTTGTTTTTGTGTGCTGCAATGGTCAACTCGGTTTGGGACTGGTCTTCATAGGTTGATGTCTTTTAATAGAGAGTGCTCATTTTAATGGACTCAAATTCACCAATCTTTTTCCTTGGCAGTTTGTGTCTGGGGAGGGTTCCTTTAAGAAATCATTGACTATGCTCAAGATCATGAAGATATCCCGCTACATTTTCTTTGAAAATTTTTTGGTTTTTTTTTTTTTTTAAGATTTTATTTATTTATTTCACAGAGATCACAAGTAGGCAGAGAGTCAGGCAGAGAGAGGGAGAAGCAGGCTCCCTACCGAGCAGAGAGCATGATGCAGGGCTCGATCCCAGGACCCTGGGATCATGACCTGAGCCGAAGGCAGAGAGAGGCTTAACCCACTGAGCCACCCAGGGGTCCCTGAAAAGTTTTTAAGTTATGCTTTTCACATGGAGATTTTCAATTGCTCATTTTTATGTATAGTGCGATCTAATTTTATCTTTTCCAAATGAATAGAGAGAATTCCCAGTACCACTGAATGAATTTTTCTCCAGTAATTGATAATGCCATCTCTCACATAGATAAAATTCACCAGTATGTGTGGGTTTGTTTCTAGGAATCTCTCTTCTCTTGGTCTGTGTGGCCACCTTATACCACGTTTTCTTAATTACCATGACTTTGTAAGTCTTGATATCTGAAAGGTAAGTCTCCACACCTGGTGCCTGGGTGGCCCAGTCAGTGAAGCGTCCAACTCTTGGTTTCAGCTCAGGTCATGATCTCAGGGTCCTGGGGTGGAGATCTGCATCAGGCTCCGCACTGAGCGTGGAGCCTGCTTGTCCCTCTCCCTCTGCTTCTCCCCAGGCTCTCCCTGCCTCTCAAATAAATAAAAAATTGTTTAAAAAAAAAGAAAGAAAGGGTGCCTGGGTGGCTCAGTGGGTTAAAGCACCTGCCTTCGGCTCAGGTCATGGTCCCAGGGTCCTGGGATCGAGGCCCGCATCGGGCTCTCTGCTCGGCGGGGAGTCTGCTTCCTCCTCTCTCTCTCTCTCTCTCTCTCTCTCTCTCTCTGCCTGCCTCTCTGCCTGCTTGTGATCTCTGCCTGTCAAATTAAAAAAAAAAAAAAAAAAGAAAGGGAAAAAGAAAAAGAAAACTACATTCGCTATTCTTTGCCCTTAATTCTTCATTTGGTTTGGGGGATTAGGTCTCAAGTCTACAAAAAACATTTCTGGAGTTTTTCTTTTGGATTATTTATTTATTTGACAGACAGAGATCACAAGTAGGCAGAGAGGCAGGCAGAGAGAGAGGAGGAAGCAGGCTCCCTGCTGAGCAGAGAGCTCAATGTGGGTCTCGATCCCAAGACCATGAGATCATGACCTGAGCCGTAGGCAGAGGCTTTAACCCACTGAGCCACCCAGGCGCCTAATCTGCCAGATGACCTCAGATCTGGTCCCTCCCTTTATCATGAAAACCAAAGCCTTCAGATTACAAGACTAACACTCTACTCCCTACTCACTCCACACCATGCCACTTCAGCATAAATTCACCCACAAACTCCTTTGCATTCTGTTGCTGGTACCTGGAAAACTCCCTAACTTTTCTAGAAGCTCAAATATGTATTTAGTGTTTTAGATTTAATGGGAAGAAGGATTTTCCCCTTATTTAGTTCACAATATTCTTTGAGGGTCTCTCCTCACCTCTGGCAGCTACTTATTCCTAGTGATACCTCTACCTGTTGCTGTCCTTGATGGCTACACTCTGGACCCTTTGACTTAGGCCATGGCTTGATGTGCAACAAAGCTGTACTTCACTTCTATACACTGGAAACAACCAGTGTAAATAGATAATAGGGCTGTGGGGAGGAGAAACACACACTTAGTGCGGCTTTCCTGGGATCTTGCCAACCCCTCATGCCCAACCCTCCTACAAGAATGGAAGCTAGAGCCATATATGTTCACATGAATATCCACAAATCCAACAATATTTTCTAGCTTCTTTATTCTTTCAACCAGCCTTTCCAGAAGGCCTCTCCCTATACAGGACTAACAGGTAGTGGAGTCCAAATGGAAATGGTAATAGTACAATTAGGATACATATTAGAGCAGAGATATATTATTCAGGCTCTGGGACTCACACTCTACTTATCAAAAATAATGTAAAGATAAACCAGAAAGTAAAGAACTTGAGAGTATCAACCTGTAACTTGTATCTCCTAAGCGTACTGGAAAAAAAGAAATTAAATGTATGTAAAATGCTTAGCACAATGCCTGGCTCATACCAGGTAATCAACAGAACAGTCTATGTTAATGGGCTCACTCTGTACTCTCTCTGCTTCTCCCTCCCAGCATCGTGATGACCACCTGCTCCACCTTCTTTGCTCTGGGAATGATGCCCCTCCTCCTGTTTGTCTACTCCAGGGGGATCTATGATGGGGATCTGAAGGACAAGGTACCCTACAAAGGCATCGTGATATCACTAATCTTGGTTCTCATTCCTTGCACCATTGGAATCTTCCTCAATGCCAAACGGCCGCAATATGTACGCTATGTCACCAAGGTAAGAACCTGGGGACCTGTACAGGGAGCAAGAATGCCACGATCATCTCAGTGTATTGCTTGAAGAGAGCCATGGCTTTCTCTGTGTCTGTTTCCTTCCTTATTGGAAGAAGTAAAAGGATCGACTATTGGTACATCTACCTCATGGGGTTGTAACGTATGTGAGAATACTTTTGAAAAGTAAGGAGAAAAAAGTAGAACACATGCACAATCATATGATGATTATTTCTCATAATTCTTATTTTCATTGTTTTCATAATAAAAAACTTCTCATATACCTACTAGATGCTAAGTTTTATGCTATACTCAGAGGCTTCGTTGTCGTCAATGAGTCTGATATTAGCAGACAGTGAAGGAACACATGAGAAATAAGACCAAATTCAGTGCACAACTAGGTATTGGCTGAATGCAAGATCGGGAGGGGTAGACCATGAAGGGTAGGATTTGGGTCAGCCTGGGTCGGGGGGTAGTCTGAATAGAGGAACTCAGGGGGAATGACGGCAAACTTGGCTGACTTTACAAGAAGCCAGAGGAGAAGAGAACAGGGGAAGAGGTACTGTGCACACTCCCAGCATTTCAGGTGTGGGATGGGAAGGAGAGATGACTAGCCCCAGGGGGTTTGGAGGAGCACTGTGGTCACACACAGGCCATCATGCCACTGCCCTGTCCTCAGAAGAAACATAGACTCTTGGGAGTGCTGCAATGGACCCCTACCAACTTTGTAACCCTGGAGCTCAGTCCCCGAAAGTCTCCCCCTCCAGCTCACTGCTCACCCCCCAAGGCCTGGACTCCATGCTTGTCCTCAGGAAGGACTCTGCCTCAGATCAGCCTGCGAGGCCTGCTGCTTAAAAGCTCAAGCCTTGGGGCGCCTGGGTGGCTCAGTGGGTTAAGCCGCTGCCTTCGGCTCAGGTCATGATCTCAGGGTCCTGGGATCGAGTCCCGCATCGGGCTCTCTGCTCAGCAGGGAGCCTGCTTCCCCCTCTCTCTCTTTGCCTGCTTCTCTGCCTACTTGTGATCTCTGTCTGTCAAATAAATAAATAAAACCTTTAAAAAAAAAAAAAAAAAAAAAAAAAGCTCAAGCCTTGGCAGCAGCTTTGGGCCTGAGACCAAGGAGTTGCAAGTTGTCGGGACTTTTCAGTTTTTGCACTACCATCGCCCAGGGTAGGTTTGCCCTTGTCCTGGCCCAGTCCTAACTCAGTGGCTTCAGCTGTCCTTCCCACTCTGTTGACAGACCTGGAAAAGTCGTTTCTCCTCGGTCCATCTTCCCCACCTCAACTCTGGGTGGCTTCACCCATTCTCTCCACTCTTGCTTCTCAGAGATCTGCTTTTAGTGATTATGGCCCCCGGGTCCCCTAGCCTCCGGCACCTCTGCTCTCATTTCTCAAGTCTCCGTGCCGGTTGGTTCTTCACAATCAGTACTGATACAGGTTCACTTCTCTCCTCTCTTTAAAACACAAAAACAGGGGCGCCTGGGTGGCTCAGTGGGTTAAAGCCTCTGCCTTCAGCTCAGGTCATGATCCCAGGGTCCTGGGATCGAGCCCCACATCAGGCTCTCTGCTTGGCAGGGAGCCTGCTTCCCTCTCTCTCTCTGCCTGCCTCTCTGCCTACCTGTGATCTCTGTCTGTCAAATAAATAAATAAAATTAAAAAAAAAAAAACACAAAAACAAAAGCCATCCCTCCTGGGCTCCAACAGCTGCCTTTCCTCCCCAACCCATGCTTCAAGAAACACCCCTCCCTGCACCTGTGTCACCCCCACACCTTCCACTCCCACCACACCCACGAGGGCAGCTCTCACAAGTGACAGACCCTCAACAATTAATCTCAGCTAATTAGTCTCAGCTACTTGAATCTCTCACTTCTCTTCTCCTTGGTCTCCCATCCACTCAGCATGATGATCTACTTTTTTGCCAAATCCAACAGACATTTCTTGGTTCATCCTTAACTTTTTAGCAACCTTTGGTATGACTGACCATGCTTCTCTCTCAGAAGCCTTCCCCCTCATCTGTGGTGACCGGGCACTCCTGCTTTCCTCTCACCTCTCAGGCACTTGTTTTTGGACTTCCTAGTGAGTTTCCCTGGTAAAAGTTACTTCTCTGCCTTCAGCCCAGGCTTTCTGCTTTTCTTGCCAGATTTCCCTAAGCCCAGGATCTCCCCACCGTGAGATCTGGTCCATCTCAATGACCACCCACAAGCTGATGACTTCCAGAACACCACCTCCAGCCCTTAACTATCTCCTGACTCCAGAATTCATTTATTAACTGCCACATATTTCTACCTGAATGTATGTCAGGCATTTAAAACTCATTATGCATTAAACTCAAACTATCTCCTCCCCAAGCCTGCTCTTCCCCCGTGTGATTATCTCAAGCCATGGCGTTCCATGTGCCTAGCTGCCGGAGCCACAAAATCATCAAATCGTTCTCAGGGTCCCCTCACCATCTCCTCTCCCACCCACCTGTTGTCTATTCTGCCTTGTGTCGCTTGGATCCATCCACTCCGCCCCATCTCTGAGAACACTATCATCTACTCAGTCCACTGTCCTCTCTCACAGGACAACTGAAACAGCCTTCTAACCTGGCTTCCTGATCGGTTTTAACCCAAGGGTGGAAATGGACAGTATGAACACTTCCCATGTCTCTCCACTGCTTAAAACACCTCGTCAGTTCTCCACTGTTTAAAACACCTCATCGGTTCTGTATGTTCTCGAGGATAAACTTTGAACTCCCTAATGGGGCTTTCTAGGCCCTTCTCGACTTGCTATCCCCAACCTCCCCAGTCCCAGCTCTTCTCTCTTCGCACATGTCCTCCCCTCCATCTGGGACACTTCCCACATTTGCAGGGGCAAAAACCCCAGACATGTTTGCATCTATCATTTAATGTTATTCCGGATAGTTTGTAGAAGTATAGGAATGCAAAAAAAAAAAAAAAATTAAAAATGGGAAGTGACCCTGATATCATTTAATGCAACTCTGTTCTTCCCCATTTTGTAAGTGACAAAGCCAAGGACTATAGTGCCAGTTACAACTAATATTAGAATGTAGGTCTTTTTAACTCAGAATAACTTTAATTAAAAATATTCACCTGAAGATGCAGAAACGATCTCAGATCTTAGAGCTGGCAAGGCTTTCAAGATAAAGTTCAGTCTCCTGCCTTATTCCGATGGAATAACCGGAAGCCCCAGAACCTACTTGGCAGAGCCAGGATTATTAATCTGTCTCCTGTTGCTGGTTGTTGCATACCCACCACTCAATTCAACAGCAGAAATGGAGTCCAGTGAGATCTCCCTCTTGCGTTAGAGAATGAGTGGTAAACTGAAAATTGAGCAAATACTCGCCCCTGCCCTTTTCCACATGTAACCCTTCTAGAGACTTTCAAATCACAATTACCCGACTTCTGATAACTAGCTCTGGCAGAAGGTATCCGTTCAAATTCTGCTCCATCACCTGCATTACCTTGTGGGAGGTCACATCTAGACAGGCCAAGATACAAGTTCAAGGATGCTCTATTTGGAATGGCAATTCAAGTAAAATACCCTAAATTACCCATGCAAGTCTATGTGGTCCGTTTGATGAACCCCAGCATGACCTGGTCCGCTTGTACCACAAGCCACCCACCACCCTTAAAAAGGGTCCTGCTGTTACAGTGCCTTGGCCACTCCCCCAAGCTTTCCCCCACCTGCTGCTACAGGAGAACGGCCCCACCTCCATGTGATAGTGTTTGCCAACTTGCGGCTTATGCTGCTGTCTTTCAAGGCCTGTCTCTGCTCCTGCTTCCGTCTCTGTAGTTCTGCAAACCCTCTAAATGAGAGGATCTTCTTAGTTTGGTCATTCAGCAACCTGTGTACGCCACCTTTGTGGGAAGAATAAGCCAAATCATCTCCCGTGTCCCTGGCACGCTGATGGATTGGCTATGAATGGAGGCTGCTCACAGCTTCTGTCAGCTCGAACAGAGCAGTGAAGTCAGGCGGTACAGAAAACATGGAGAAGCACCTACCTTTGGCCTGTCTCACCAGGAGGTTGTGGACAAGTGGCAGGACCAAGAGGACACGAAGCTCTGGGACGTTCAATTCCCCTCCTTAACCCGTGAATAAGAAGAGGGGCTACAATTCAGTGAGTCCGTTCTTACATGCCTAGTGCTATGCTGTCCACTGACTCAGAAAGGTGGAGTGGCTGAGCAATGTTTACACTCCTGGAGACTGGCAGTCAGCCTTCAAACCAGGGTCGCACCAACTTCTGTGCTCCAAACCACTCTACAACCCCAGGAGAACCAGAGTGAGAGAATGAGAGCAGATGCCCACAGAGAAGAGGGTATCTGGCTTCATGGACAATTTCAGTAGCCCAGTAACCCCTATATTACCCACTACACTATTTTGATGGGGACAAAATCTATTTGGTTATTGAATAGCGGAAAAAATCCAAAAGGAGAAGTCAATCCAAATGCAAACTAACAGCTCACCAGTGAAGTGTTCCAATACAACTTGAAATGTGGTTATCAGTGAACTCTGTGAAAGTTCTTCCTATCTTGGGGTAGGACCACTAGTCATTACAGGTTGACATTTAAATTTTCACATCAAAGGGGACTTGGGTGCCTCAATGGGTTAAGCATCTGACTTCGGCTCTGGTCATGATCTCAGGATCCTGAGACCCAGCCCTGCATCTGGCTCCCTGCTCAGCAGCGAGTCTGCTTCTCTCTCTCCCTCTGCCCCTCCCCCTTGCCCGTGCACTCACTCTCTCTTTCAAATAAAAAATAAATAAAAATCTTTAAATGGCCATATCCATTACAATATGGATTCAAACATAGAAATGCAAAACAGTGCAGCTGAAATTTGAGCAATATAAATAAATGTTAAAATGTTACCAAGACAACTTTGTGAATGTAACTAATGCCACTGGATTGTACACTTAAAAATGGTTAAAATGGCAACTTTTGTGTTACATACATTTTACCACAATTTCTATTTTTTTAAAGATTTTATTTATTTGAGAGAACAGAGAGTATGTGAGAGCACAGAGGGAGAGGCAAAGGGAGAGGGAGAAGCAGACCTCCTGCTGAGAAGCACCCCACCCCCACCCCACCAACCCCGCCAAGATCATGACTTGAGTTGAAGGCAGATGCTTAATTGACTGAACCACCTGGGCACCCCTTACCACAATTTTCTAAATATTACGAGGAAATATGTCACATGAATGAACTGGAAACTGGAAGCAATACACCTAAGTATTAGAAAATAACATGGTAAGTTCAACAAAAGTTTGTTAATATATTCCTTTACCCAGAGGATTAAAGGGATACAGAGCCTTAAATTTATGCATATATTTTACCAGTTTGGTGTGTCATTCTCCAAAATGAACAGACATGTGAGTGCAGTTTGAAAGCTTTCATTCTTATGTTACATGCTAAAAAGTCTTACTGTAAATTCATCATAAATTCACCTATTGAAGTTAAAATGGTAAGTAAGATGGGGGTGCCTGGGGAGCTCAGTTGATTAAGCATCTGCCTCCAGCTTGGGTCATGATCTAAGGGTCTGGGGATTGAGCCCTGTGTCAGACTCCCTGCTCAGTGGGAAGTTTGCTCCTTCCTCTCCCTCTGCTCCCCAACCTCACCCCACTCCAGCTTGTGCTCTGGTCTCTCTCAAATAAATGTATAAAATCTTTCAAAAAATAACAAATAAAATAATATGTAAGATAGAACTATAAAATCAACAAATTTTAAAATAAAGCAAATTCTAAAATAAATGAAAACATACCACTGTTCCAAACAAATATTGCTTTCATAGGCACTTCCCTGGGGCAGGGTAGACCTGCAGTGTTTCTGTTGTTGCCTTATTACCCGGAACATTCCTGAAACTTCTTTTGGTAACTTCCTTCAGTTCCAATCTGCAGGTCACTCAAGAAAGTAGGTTTGCCCCTTTATGGTTATAAATCAATTTGGAGTCTAAAATCACATTACCTGGCTCAATCACCAACCTTTACTAGCTTCACTTCAGATGATTCTTAGCAACTTCCAGAAATCAGATTCATCCTAAAACAGAGGCAGTCCCTACATGTAATGGAGGTATTTGAGACAAGTAGGACAGGTTCCAAGAGGAACTTCCAAGTTCCTAAATATGCGGAGGAGTGATGGTAATATGGTAGATATGTGTATACAGGCTCCAGAGATAATGACTTTGTAAGAAAATAAACTCTTGTGGGAGGACTGAATAGTCTCATGCCTTCAGAGTCACAGCAGTCACTGAAATACCTGCAGTCCAAAGAGGTCAGTTAGAAGCCGTGCTGGCTTAGTAACGTGAACATAAAGGAAATCTCACTCAGAATGCAGTTGGGAAGCCCTGAAGGGACTACCACTCTCCTGAGAATCCGTATGCCTTTTGTGTAGCTTGTGGCTTTGGAATGGTATGGAACCAGTAAGGCATCCTCACTTCTAGTGGGGACAGAATTAAAAATGGCCTTTCTGTCCAGAAATTATTAGATGCCATACTCTTGCCAGCCACTTAGCCATTAACAAGGTCCCTGGGAATCCTAAACCTGATTCCCTGGGACTTAAAGGAGACCACCTCACTGATATTTCTGCAAAGAATGCAGCTTTCAAAGTAACCAATAACTAAACCTCTGTCATGGTCCAAAAGGATGTTCCCCCAAATAATAATCTAGAAGAACTGACCAGAGATGCTTAACAATTGGCCCCACAAAAGGAAAAATATTAGAATAATAATTAACTGCTAGTCAATTTAAAACAAAACGAAACAAAACTCTGGCGTGGGCCAAAAGTCTATTTGGCTTGGGCCAAATAGTAAGCCTGGGTGGCTCAGTGGGTTAAGCGTCTGCCTTTGGCTCAGGTCATGATCCCAGGGTCCTAGTATGGAGTCCCACTTTGGGTTCCCTGTTCAGTGGGAAGCCTGCTTCTCCCTTTACCTACTTCTCCCTCTGCCTGGCGCTCCCCTGCTTGTGTTCTATCTCTCTGACAAAGATACAGAAGATCTTTTTAAAAAATGGCATGGTCAATTAAAATTTTAAATAATAATAATAATCTAGTCCTGCTCGAGACACAAGGTTCCCATTACTGATGACTGGAAAACCTTCATGAACCAATACCGGTGGAGAGATATTAACAAGGTCCCAGAGAGTACCTATTTTGCTTGCCCCACCTGCCCAAAACACAATTCAAGAAAACGTGTCCACACTGCTCCCTACACCTCAAACTACATACTAGACTATTTGAAGTTTGATAAATGGATTTTATAGAGCTTCCTCCACCTCATGTATATAAATGTGTTTTGGTAATGGTTTGTATGCTTCTTCACTGGACTGAAGCTTTCCTTTGTAGATAGGCTACTGCTACTTCTACGATTAAAATCCCACTAAAGGTCATCAATGCCCCCCGGAACTTCATAGTGACCAGGAAATTCACTCCACCAGTCAAGGGCTTTGACAAGTCTGTGCAGTTCAGCTACTTTTACGGCACTTTCCCTGTGCTCACCACCCTCTATCTTCAGGGCTAGCTGAACACATTAACAGTATCATTAAGACCCAACTGGCAAAATTTGTAGAGACCTTTCAAATACCATGGCCAAACGCATTGCCATAATCCTTCGAAATCTATCATCTATTGCTCAACTTGCTTTAGTAATCTTTCCATAGTGTGCTCCCAGGAGATGAAGACTTTAACCATCACACCTTGTAGTCCAGAGATTTCACCTACTGGAAGAGACAGCTCAGAATTCCCCTCAACCCTGCTGAAATTGCCCCTAACAGGTAGTGTTAACTCTTGTGCCACCAAACTAAGGAAGAGACTTTTGGATCATCTAATGAAAGCATCAAACCCTGACTGGACCCACACACCAATTCATGACATAAAAATAATGGTTTCTAGGAATCGAAGCAGATGACACTTGAAGGAGACAGTTTTCCCAAGATATTAAGCCTGTATTCCTTTTTTTCAATATTGCTTCTTAACTTTATTTCCTCCCTTTCTTGGCTCAATCTATTGTAAAAGGGGAGAAACTTTCTAGCTGTTCGATCTGTCACCAGAAATTGCAATCTGTTCATGAGGTCAGAGATTCCTTACCTGTAACCAACTTCTCTTTTATCCCAAATTATAACTGCAAGACCTGTCAGGTTAGGCTCTTACGGCCAGGTGTTCTCAGAACTTGTTTCAACCTTTCTCCAACCATAACCATCAATCCTTTGACTTTTTTTCAAGATTTTATTTGTCAGAGTGAATGAGCATACAAGCAAGGGGGACAGCGGGCCAAGGGAGAAACAGGCTCCCCACTGAGCAGGGCACCCGATGTGGGACTTGATCCCAGAACTCTGGGATCATGACCTGAGTTGAAGGCAGGCACCCAACTGACTGCGCCACTCAGGCATCCCAATTCTTTGACCTCTTTAGCTGGATGCCTTAAGGTTTGGAATCCTAGTTTAGGACTATTAACATACAAATTATTCTGCTAGATATTCACAAACTTCTTATTTACTATCAAATCTCTACAGAAATGACACACCAATAGAGAGATGTTAGCTCAAAGACTTCCAAGATGATCTCCAACGCTTACAATCTTGGCAAGATATAGACCTCAGAAAGAAAATGCCTGAAGAGTTCTCCCTCATATCCTTCCTTGTTACTCTAATGTAGCCTCAACAGTTCCAACCTATGCACTTTCCAACATGGGACACGACCACCAGGGAAAGTCCTTCCTGGCAATGAGGAAGAAAACCACTTTAGTGGATGGAGCCGCTAAATATAAAAAACCTGACTCTGGATCAGCAATGCTTTTGAAGACAGACCTTGATCAAAAGGGAGAAATGTGAAAATAAAGAAAACCTCATTTAAAATGGAGTCCAGGGGGCCCCTGGATGGCTCAGTGGGTTAAGCCTCTGCCTTCAGCTTCGGTCATGATCTTAAGATCCTGGGATTGAGCCCCGCATTGGGCTCTCTGCTCAGCGGGGAGCCTGCTTCCCACCCTACCTGCCTGCTGCTCTGCCTACTTGTACTGTCAAATAAATAAAATCTTTTTAAAAAAAGAGAGCCCAGAAGCCCTGGAGAGCTCTCCTGCACTACCAATAGCCAAAAGAAGCTTGCCTTACATAACACAGCAGGAAGAATTTCTCCTTGCCCAGCAACAGCCCTGCCAGTGAGGACTTAGTAAAACAGCCCCTCCCAGCTTGTCCTCTCTAAAGGCATAGTTGCCTATTCTGAGCACTTGCCTATGGTTCATCACAGCTTACTTGTCCCAAGCTGTACTTCCTCTATTTCCAGATAAACTCATTTTGCTGGCAATTATCTGGCTATCTTGTTAACAGTCAATAGTAACAAAAATTTTAGATTTGTCATTCAAGATGCTTCCTAGCCGGGCACCTGAGTGGCTCAGTGGGTTAAGCCTCTGCCTTTGGCTCAGGTCATGATCTCAGAGTCCTGGGATCGAGCCCCACATTGGGCTCTCTGCTCCTCGGGGAGCCTGCTTCCCGCCCCCCGCCTGCCTCTCTGCCTACTTATGATGTGTCAAATAAATAAAATCTTAAAAAAAAAAAAAAATGCTTCCTAGCTACATGTAAGAATTCCAAAAAGATGGGAGATAAAGTTTTTTGTACTCCCTTCAAGTACCAATTTTTCATTAACATGTTTTCCACCTTTAATACCCACCCGTGCTTCCTCAGACTCTCTGTTCCTCCCTATCCCCTGCCACCCTTTTAATTCCTTTCTTCCTGTCCTCATTTACAGGGAGGGATGATCATCATGCTCTTGTTAAGTGTGGCCATCATAGCACTCTCTGTCATCAACGTGGGAAAGAGTATCATGTTTGTCATGACACCACACTTGCTGGCCACCTCCTCCCTGATGCCTTTCGTCGGCTTCCTGCTGGGCTACGTCCTCTCTACCCTCTTGCGCCTCAATGGACGGTAGGTATTATTTTAGATCTCAATGTCCCACAGGCTTCATTCTCGTCCTTGTCTCTCAGGAAAAGACTAAGATCCAAAACCCGGGGGAGGCATTTTCCTGGCAGTATGTACAAATTCATCAACTGAACAAGAAACTTTGGACTGTGAGAAACACTGAAGTTACTAAATGGTTTGGGAACAAAAGCATCTAATAACCCAAAGAGCAACAGCTCATGACAAAGCACTCCCTCCTGAGCTGAAATCTGGTAGCTAAACAACTCTGGAGTGCCTCCAAGTCATCATGGCTAAGTGTTGACGATCATCCTTTTCCACGCTTCCTCCTTGGCTGCCAAGGCTTTAGTCTTGACAAGGACACCACAGAGTAACAGCTCTGCTAAGTGGCAGGAAGAGTCAAAGTGGCTGTGGACCTCTGCTGTAGTTTAATCCAATTCACAGACTCAGGGGCTCTTTTCAGGGACAGTCAGCCTGACAGTCTGGTGTAGGATAATCAAGACACACCATCTACACACGGCATTGTTTCAGAAACTTTGCCTCTTTTCAGCTATAGACAACTATTTCTGCCAGAGTCTAATCATTAGTAGCACCCTAGTGCCCTCCCTCTGCCCCCCCCACCCAAACTAAATTGCTTTAGAAGTACAGCTTTAAAAGTTGTCCATTTTAAGAATCACACTAATAAAGAACAAATTATATGATGTAGCATGTGGCCACTTAGTAGAGTTAAAACTGTCAAAGACCACTAGATGTCAATTTTCAGCGATAAATGCCCAATCAAGGGTCAGTCATCAGTTCCCCATAATAAATGTGCTGAGACAGCTTTCAGAATTTTTAATCACTACTTTAAATGCTACCACAACTCAACGAAATTAAATGTGTATTTACTAAATGTAAACATCCCACTCTTTAGTCCGTAAAACAAGAACAAGAGTATGTTCTATGTACCATAGATAGAAAATGGGGCTGAATCTTTTTTTTTAAAGATTTGGGAGTCTGCAAGCATGGGGGTAGGGACAGAGGGAGAGTATCTCAAGCAGACTCCGCACTGAACAAAGGACGCCACGTGGGGCTCGATCTAACGACCCTGAGATCATGACCTGAGCCATAACCAAGAGTCAAGACACTCAAGCAATGGAACCACCCAGGCACCCCATCAAGTTTTTTAAGTCATTATGGGTTTGGAATTAAAGATGTTCAAATCAGAAACTAGGTAACAGGACAAGGTCCCCCAGGCATTTCAATCTTCTACTTTATGTTCACCTTGCAACTGTCCCATATGTAAACCACAGAACAAGCCAATGAATGATGCTGGCTCACACTTCCTCCCTCTTCAGCCAGACAGCTCTCCCAAAATCTAATTTGGTAACTCTGCAGTGAACCTACTAGTCACCACACTTCAACCTTCAACGAAGTACTCTTATAAGTCTTAAGTAATTTGGGAAGGAGGAAGATGGACACACGTGAATTCGCACCCTCACGTCCCTTCTGAGGGAATAAAGAGGTTTTTGGGTTTTTTTTTTTCAACCTATACAGGTGCAGCCGCACTGTCAGTATGGAAACTGGATGTCAAAATGTTCAACTTTGCTCCACCATTCTCAATGTGACATTTCGCCCTGAAGACATTGGACCACTTTTCTTCTTCCCTCTCCTCTACATGATTTTCCAGCTTGGAGAAGGGGTTCTTCTTATCCTCATCTTTCGGTGCTATGAGAAAATGAAGTCTTCCAAGGGTGAGTATTTAATCATTCTCCTATTCTCCCATATTGGATCTGATCCTTGCCAGCAGAGAGATCTCTGGCAGGGACGTTTTGGCTGGGCCTTCAGCTCTTATCAAGCAACGAGAAACCAGGCAGCGCCAAAAGTAGGAAAGGACTTCAAAGAGCCAGGGCTATTTCCAGAAACTGTACTCCAGTGGTCTTCTAGCTGGAAGAATCTGTGGATAAACCGCCCTCATGGGAGCAAGGCAATTTTGACTTTAACTAGGGAGACCACAGAGACTCAGAATGAATAGGGCAAATTTTTCTAAGATATTAGATAGCTGTGAGGTGGTAGTTGTGTGATGGGCTCCTATTCACAATCTGGAAAACTCAAGTTTTCTTCAGGCTAGGTTCTCCTGTCCTAGAACCAGGTTAAACCCCAGCACCACTGGCACTCCTTTATGAAAAACAATATATTAAAGCAATACAGACTAATAAGCCAAGAGCCAAAAGACTCCAACTGTGGTTACAGAGTAAACAAAAGTAGTATAAGCTTATTAAACAGTATCACAATCATCTGGTCTGACAGCTTAGTCTGATCATTATTGAATCACTTTTTAAACAATAGCATGGCACTTCTAAGACGTTCCTTCTTTATTCTCTCTAAACTATCAACCTCAAGGAAACCACTAAGGCCCTCTCCTCTAGGTGGACCTTAACTGCAAATGTCATTTTTCCAAATCAGGAAACCTTACTTGGTAAGGTATTTCAGGATTTTTTAATTCTATACATCAATATAACCAAATTCTTCAACTGGAACTTCTCATGAACCTGAAGGGTTCCTTCAAAAGGTTTCTAAACCCTGGGAATGGACTCAGACCCTAGACCATCTCCTTCTTGGAATTATTGTGTAATAGTAAATGTGGATTTATAATTAAGATGTATGTAATCTTATCAAAAAGAAACCAGTTAAGTAGCTGATCATATTTCAGAACTTCAAGTGTTAGTTTAAAACTATAGTGGAGGGGCGCCTGGCTGGCTCAGTAGGTTAAAGCCTGTCTTCAGCTCAGGTCATGATCCCAGGGTCCAGGGTCCAAGGAATCAAGTCCTGAATCAGGCTCTCTGCTCAGCAGGGAGCCTGCTCCCCACCCCCCTTCCCCCCACGCTTGCCTCTCTGCCTACATGTGATCTCTGTCACAAAATAATCCTTAAAAAACAAAAACAAAACCTACAGTGTAAGGGGTCCTGGGTGGCTCAGTTGGTCAAATAGTCCTCTCTTGACTTCAGCTCATGTCATGATCTCAGGGTCAGATCGAGCCCAGGTCAGGTTCTGAGCTCAGTAGTGTGTGCTTGAGATTCTCACTCCCCCTGTTCAGGAGCACACGCTCTAAAATAAACCTAAACCTAAAAGGACACCTGGGTGGCTCAGTCAATTAAGCATCTCCCTTGAGTTCAGGTCATGATCCCAGAGTCCTGGGCTAGAGTCCTCCAATGGGCTCCTTGCTCAGTGGGGGAAACTGCTTTTCCCTCTGCCTGCCACTCTCCCTGCTTGTGTGCTCCTTCTCTCCCCCAACAAATCAGATCTTTAGAATAAATCTTAAAAAACAAAACAAAACCACAGTGGAATTGTAGAGAAGAATCCGGTCTGATGCTTACCTGAAGGCAACTGCCCATGAAGTCTTTAGTCTCCACTACCTTACAAAAGTAGTGTGAGGTGGAAGTTTCTAAACCAACCAACCAACCAGGTTCCTAAGTTTGCAGAGATACAATGCAGATCAGAAGACCTTAAGAGCTTACACACTGTAAGGGCTGACGCACCTGTGCTCAGGGTCAAGATTTGTTTTTGATTCTGAGCCCTGTACCTTTCTACAAAAATGGGGACCAAGACAAGGGAACTCTGACTCCTATGATCACAACTCACCAACTCTATACAGGCACAAAGAGGGATGACCAAATAACATGAAGGGGCAAGGACACTCCACTCAGAAGACCCCCTAAAGTTACTCTTTCCTCCCTGCTCCTCATTTCTCCCCAAATACAAGTCGACCCTTCTGAACACATTTCCTATACTGAGAAGTATATTATTATATATTATAAACTTTATTAAAGATTTATAATATATTTTTATTATATATATTACAAAGTAATATACATATTATAATATTATATAAGTAATATAATATACTTATATTAGTAAGTATATTAGACTTACTTCATAGTATTACCATAAGGGATGTTAAAGGGAAAACACATCCTTCCCCCAGAATTTAAGTCATAGCAGGATAGGTGGTAAAGTGATTGGGCGGGGGGGGGGGGGGACCTCACAAAACCCCACAGTATACAACTTAATACCTAGGATGTTCTTTGACCAAACAAGCTTTGTATTAACTATAGTTGCTCTCCTTCTCCACTCCCTTTTCAACTTTCCAGATAAAACAAAAATGACCTACACAGCTGCTGCAACTGAAGAAGCCATTCCAGAAACTCTAGGAAATGGCACCCACAAAGGGGAGGAGTGCTCCCCTTGCACAGCCCAGCCTTCCCTGAGTGGCCTGGATTCTGGTCAGAAGGCAATTCAGTGTGATCAACTAGAGAGCAAAAGATGAAAGAACACCAGAGACGGAGTCTTTCAAGACTGCTAGCAGGACTACCAGAACTGACAAGTCTTGCCTGGAGGGTCCACCTGAAGAGCCTCACGTATCCCCAGCTCAGAGATGGGATACTTGTTTAAGAAATAAAGACTTGTTCGAAGACAGCCCTATGAAAGCAGAAACCAAAAGTGCCTTTTGTCCCTGAATTTCCAGAAGTGTTCCACAGGCACATAAGACACACTCAACTTCTGAACTAGACAACAAATAGGGGCCTTTTACCCTAAAATCAAATATCCAAATCCCATTCCAACCTTTTTGACAGAAAATGGGGAAAAAAAATGCTCAGAGCACTGCCAAATTTCAAACGCCCAAAGTCCTTTCTAACCTTAAAATTTCCCTTCTGTTATTTCTGGGATTAAAGCTCCTGAGAACAACAACATGACCCTAAATGTACAAAAGCAGACATGAAATGCAAGAGCAATTATAAACAACATGAACTAAAAAATCAGCCATAATGAAATGAATGGACATTTCTAGAGAACACCATCAGTAGAGAAGTCAGGAAAACAAGAGAACACAAACATCCACAGAATTATCCACTAATCGGATAGATTAGTCATCAATTCATTAGCTGAGAGTGGTTTCTGTATTATCCCCCTCAAAACTCAAGTACTGCAAAAGCTACTAGAAAATGAGTGGTTTCTCTAAAATAGGATTCCAAAATTGCAAATTTTCTCCAATGAAACAAATGTTTTACGTACTGCTCATATGCAGACAATCATTAGGCAGATTAATAAACAATACCTGCAAATAAGACTGTGCCCAATTACTTGTGATTTTCATACCATTTAGTAAGTTTAAGTTCAACTGAAACCCTAAAAGACAATTTTAAGGTATCAGTTGCCCAATGGCCAGGACTACCAGTACTCCTGATACCAGAGCAAGTTTAAGAATCACCAACTGGGGGGAGGAGGGAGCACCTGGGTGGTTCGGTCAGTTAAGCGTCCATCGAACTTTTGATCTCAAATCAGGTCTTGATCTGGGTTCAGTCCACAACCAGCACAGGGCTCCACTGTGGGTATGGAGCCTACTTAAAAAAATTACCAATTTGGTCACTAATACTGTTAAAGACCTGTGAAAAGATCTACCTGCCTACTGTATGGACATATTATACCCTTATTTACGTATCTACTCAAATCGTTTTAACATTCAGCAAGTATCACCTGCCAGGAAACTTAGTTAAGCAGAACCAAGAGCATTAGTATTCTCAGGAAGGTAGAGCTAGACTTGAGCTCTAGTAATCTCAAATTATCCTTCAAAAGAGAACTAGATAAAACACAAAAGAAAACAAGTTATGTTACTTCACACAAAAGCTGGTTCTAAAACTTTGCTTAGGATTATATTCAGACTCCTATTTCTCAGGTCCTCTACGGGGCAATTAAGGTTAGTTCAAACCAACTCCCAGTCATCTCTGCCATTTGCTCAAAGGGCCTCATTTTATTGCTTCACTCTATGACAACGATTTCTAATGACAAATTGGCAAGCCACTGACAATTTACCTATCTAGGGGTAAAGAAACGTGAAAAACTAAAACAGAATAAAGTCATCTGGTAAAACATCAAGCATGTACATCATACCACCAACATATAAAAACTTAAGGGAAGAAACTGCCTTTCCATTTGGTAGCAATTGTGGCTCACTTCCAGCCTTCCAAACTAAACACACCTAGTTCTACTCCTTTACATCAGCCTCCGCCCAAGCAAATTAACAAGTGTTAACACTCAAACTCCCCGCTAGAACTGGCCCTTCACAGAAGGGAGCAGCTTCCCCATTTTTGTTGCATGAGCTTCTACTGTCTCAGATGTAACAAAAAAATATATATACCAACTTCTCAAACCTACCCCAAATGGGAGTCCTACCACCTAATCCCCATACTTTTGTAAAGCGAAAAGCAATCCTTCTGGTACTTCTTTCCTCAAAAAACCCATGCAAGGCTGGGACAGATGAAAGAAAATGAGCTTTTCAGGTTCTGGGGAACTAGACTTCCTCAATTCCAATACCAGTCCACCATTTACTTCGCTCTTCTCTGGCCCTGAGTTTCCTCCCGTAAAATGATTATGTTCCTAGTAGCTGTGAAGATTCAGCGAGCATAAAGGGAAGATATTTGTAACATTATCTAAGTACTATATGCCATTCACCACTACCAAACATTTATCCAACTGCGCACTCCTAAAGAGAACTAAGAAAATCTAAGTAGTTTCTGACATTACTAGGAGACAATAAAGATCATCATCTATAGGTATGGAACGCGCAGAACAAAGATGGATGTAGAACCTTAAGCAGTTTTCCCTTTAATACAGTCACATCCACAGCTCATCAATGCAAGTAAAACGTGAAACCCCTTAAAGCATTCTTGTGCGTGGATTTAAATAAGCTTTACATAATAATCTAACCTTCATAATTTATTACCTTTGAAATAAGCGTAAAACATTCTTAAAATCTGTTCTCCAATTATTCTTCTCTTGGCTACGGAAGCCTAAATAACCTGATACCAATACAATAAGTGATAAAGGGAAAGAGCTTTGGTACAGTCACACAGGAAACTTAACTGTCATCATCATTTTAACAGTTCGCAGACATCTCTGCCCTTGTTTTGACTAGACCAGAAATGGCAAGGGATTTTAAGACTCAATTTTTCAAAGAAACCTTTAAAAATCCACCAACCAAATTCCAGGATTCTCCACAAGGTATTTTAAATGTGCTGAACATAGATGGATAGGGAAAAATAATAGCATACATCCTTCAGACAAACAGACAAAAACAGTTTTTATAATGTTTTATTATCAATAACAGCTGCTTTACCGTTGTCTTTGTCAGGCAGCTGTTAAAGGGTGGGTGGGAGGACACCCTTGACCCTAACAAGGAAAACTCAAGCCTTTATGTACAAGCAAATTTAGAGCTCTTTTAAATGTCCAAAGCTATTAATTAGTTTAATTGAGGCATTAAACTAATTGTGAATTAACATATTTGAATAACCAAGAACTAAAATGTTCAAATCTTTTCTAGTACAAAAAAATTAAATTTGCTTTAGTTATAAAAGAGCTCTCTCAATATACACAAACTATACACTTCAGACATTCACAAAAATGTGAGCGGAAGGCTTATCAAAAGACATTTAATACAATTAGTTTTCAACAACCCCTGGTGGTCCACATCTACAAAGATTTCCAGCCCAACCCACCCCCCCTCCAAATCCCACCCCCCCCCACAGAAAAGCACATACTTACCAGAATTTTTAGCAAGTATGGTTTGGGAATTTGTTTTGTTTTTTAAAAAAAGGCCCCCAGGGCAAGTTATTTACAGTTTAATTGCCACTGTCAACTGATCTGGACCTTGACCGGGATCGGGACCTGGACCTCTGGCGATCCACAGATGCTGGAGACTTAGATCTACTTGAAGAACCACGTTTCTGGCTCTTCTCAGGCACAGGAGACCTACTAACAGAACGGGACTTGCTCCGGCTCCGGCTCCGGCTCCTGGACCGGCTGTAAGACTTGCGACTCCGGGACCGAGACCGGCTACGAGACCTAGAGGAACTCCTGGTCCTGGAACGAGACCTGCTCCGTGACCTACTAGGGAGGAAAATGAACAAGCAAACAAAAATACAATGTAAGTGGCAGGAGCTACAAACCCACCAACTAAAACTTTTGTCTTTAATATGTTAGATACCTGTGCCTTTTGCTGCCTTCGATTAATTTGATTTTTCTCCCATTTATTTCCTTTCCAGAAAGTTTTTCAATAGCATTCTTTAAATCACCATAAGAGGCGAACTCAACCACCCTACAATGGAAAAAAGCCATTTGTACAATTATATACATCTGGTAGTCTGGTCTCAAACTACATATAGCAATCCAGAGAGTATCAAGATTACCTTTTCTAGATACTTTCTGCTACGGCTATTATTAAGAATCTTAGATCTTAAAAACAGCATTACAAGGTTCCTCCACCTCCAAACCACAGACATTTTAAGCTAAACAGTTCTTTGTTGTGGAGGCCTTTGCCTATGCTTGGTAGCCATGTTTAGCAGCATCCCAGCCTCTACCTACAAGATGCCCGTAGCACCCTAAACCCATTACAACCACCAAAAATGTGGTCCAATGCCCCCTACAGAGCAAATTCATCCTCAAATGAGAAGCACCATACTCCAGCATATCCAAATTCTCAGACTTCTGAAAACATTCAGTTTTCAAAAGGCTGTTAAGACCTTCAAAACATGGGACGCCTGGGTGGCGCAGTTGGTTAAACGACTGCCTCCGGCTCAGGGCGTGATCCTGGAGTCCCGGGATCGAGTCCCACATCAGGCTCCCAGCTCCATGGGGAGTCTGCTTCGCTCTCTGACCTTCTCCTCGCTCATTCTCTCTCTCACTGTCTCTCTCTCTCAAATAAATAAAATAAAATCTTTAAAAAAAAAAAAAAAAAAAGACCTTCAAAACACACTCACCCTTCATTTAATTTAGGTCGATGTGCATCCGCAAAGGTTACTTCCCCAGCTTGTCTCATGAAATCTTTGAGATCCTTAACACAAGACAATTGTGTCACGCGAAGAAAAGGAAACTTGACACACAAACAACCACATGGTATAAAAAACAAGACTACTGGAAGAGAAGATGTTAGATAAAGTACAAACATGGTATTTACCACACTTGTATTCTATCAGAATTCAAAAATTATCTATGCCAGGGCACGAAATAAGCAAAAAGCATATTGCTTTTAAGCAAAATGCTACAGGAAAATTCAGATTTTAACATTAAAGTAGTATTAGTCTATACTGAGCTCAATACAAAAGGAAGAAAACAAAACAAAACAAAAAAAAACAAAACAAAAAGGAACAGTACATATTTTAAAGACTAAAGCAGAGATTTTATATTAAAAAAAAAAAAAAAAGAAACAGAACATTTACAAGACACCAGTTATTTTGTGCCCCATATGTCATTAAAAAAGTTTACTTTACCTTTATTATTATTTCCCTAGGCTAGTCAAGCAGCAAACCATTAATCGGTCGGAGAAACCTTCATGACATATGCCCGACTGGCTCTTCGCCACCCACTTGAAGGACACTACCCAATCGGTGGAAGCCTTTAATCGCACAGCCCTCCCTATTAGCAGACTATTGGCGGATGCAGGCACCTTCTACTCTTGTGCAGTTACCAAGGACCACTTTACTGCGATCAGGATTCCAACGACCACCTAATTTCGAATCTTTCAACTCTTTTCGACCAGGACCTCTTATTCGGAAGCGTTACAGGAAGACAGCTCTCAATTAGGGATCAGATCACGTTATCAACGCTCTGGGATCGCTGCAACCTGGCACTTCAAGTAAGTGCCCCGATTACGTCTAGACCGGCAAACACAGATCTAGAGGTGGCCAACTGATCACTGTAGGAGCTGACTGGCAAAGTCAACCAGGCCCAACCAAGAGTGACCAAGACAACGATTAGGATAACCCACAGGCACTCCTCGTCATAAGGCCAACGACACAGATAGGCTGGCAAATAAAGGGTTTAATATTTGGTTAAAATTGATTTTAAAAAACAAGATAAAATATCCTCAAAACATTAAACATTTGATCAAATTAATTAAAGTTTCAAATATCCCCCAATTACTTTTAATCAAAATTTTAAAATTACAATTAATTCCATTAATTTAATTTAAGATAAAATTACTTTTAATAAAAACATAATAAAACATTAGCTACCCATTAACTTTTAAAAAAACCACATTAAAATAGCTCAAAACTGTGTTTCAACAAACCTGCCAGCTGACTCTTGAAGATAAATTCTCAACTATAAGCCGATTTTCTGTTCTTACAGGTGGAGCATTTCTGAGGAAGAAAATGAGTACTCACAATGGAAGAAATGCAGCAGTGTGTACCTACTGTGTTCGACTGTGGGCAGATTCAAGCAGTAAGATAGAACAAGTCATTCAAATGACTTCCATCGAGTTTCTGAACTATTTTACAGGACTTATTACACACACTAATCAAGAACAGCAGACTACCACAGGAATAATAGAAGTGATTATACAGTAAGCAAAAAACCACTTATCACTAATTGTTCTTAAACATTAAAATCTCCTCCTGCAACAATGATTGTTCAAAGCAGCCATTCACGATCCATCACATACCGTCTATCATTTCGAGGTCTGCGACTACTAAAACGGTCAGAATAGCGTCCTCTACCTCGCCCACCTCGAGACCGAGCTCTAGCATGTTCAATAGTAACCCTACAGGAAAGGAAAGAAGGCTCTGTTATCCACACAAGCTACCTGACAGCTAATCTGAAACATCCCAACTGACCTAGTCTGTTCTACCTTACAGTGCTAACGGTCACAAAACTCAGGTTCTCACCTCTCACTGCACAGTTCTTTTCCATCGAGTTCATATACGGCATCATCCGCATCCCTGGGATCCTCAAATTCCTAAAACGTGAACGTGAAAAACAGCTCTTAACATGACTTTAAATGTATTCTACAACAGTAAAAGCACCAAAACCACGTCAAGAATGAGTATCTTAATGACAGTCCCATACACATAAGCTCAACAGAAATACAATCAGGAGTGGTTTCCCTCCAACTAACAGCGAGGTTTTTAATCCCTTAAAAATACCCTACGCTCAGTAAAAATAAAAAACACTGCTTATCAAAATCTTTACCGACTTAACAGCAGTTCTAAACAATCAGTTGAAAATACTTACCACAAAACCAAAGCCTCTTTTCAGATCAATATCTCTTATTCGTCCATACCCCTTGAAGAATCTTTCCACGTCTTTCTCCCTGGCCGCTGGATTTAACCTCCCGATAAATACTCGACAACCACTCATGGTGTCCGGCTAGTATTTCCTGTTACAAAATAATTCAATTGAGACAATACCAGTGAATGTCCGAAGAATGCCTGGTCAAGGGGTCAAAAACATAAACGGCATAAAATAAAATGTTTACCCGGTGATGTTATAAACAAGATTGCCAAGAGTGCCTCTTATTAGGCCAGGTCCCTTGCAGACAAAATTAAAACTCGGCTCCCAACACGATCCTTCCCTGGGCCCAGACCGCAGCAACCGCAACGCCCACTGCCGCCTCTGGAACTGCGCAGCCGCACTCTCTCCCCGGCTCTTCTGGCCCCCTCCCATCTGCCGCAGTTAGGAAAGGCCGAGAAGTGCGGGCGGAGCCGACCCCGCCCTCCGCAAGGCCAGCCCAATGGCGACGGGCCGCGCGCACGTCGCCGCCTCCCAGGAACGTCACAGCGGGTGGAAGCCGGAATCTCGCGACGCCACCGCCGCGCCTGCGCAGACGGCGGCGGGCAGACGCTGGCAGCCATAAAATGGCGGCGGCCGAGCCAGCGGTGGGGTGAGCCGCGCGTGCCAAACGCCCTTCTCCCTCCCCCCTCCCCGGACTCCACAGTTCCGGAGTCACTGTGCCCGTCCCAGAAAGCCCTAACCACGCCCCGAGCAAAGGCATCAGCCCAATACTCGGGGAGGGTCCGGGTAGTGAAGAGGTAAGGAGGCAGGGAGGGGCACACGACCCCCGTGTAAAAACGACCATAACCACAACCGCCCTTCCACCGTCAGTTCCCCTCAAACAATACCCAAAGGGAGACGTGCCCCAGCGCCCACCTCGAATAAACTGCACTCATTGGACGCCGTCCTCCGCAAAGAGAGCAGCCCTGGCCACTCACGATCTGAACGGCCATGAAGAAGCTTCGATCCGAGAAGCCTTTCCCTCAAAGTGAGCCACTCACCTACCGGACAGGGTCTTTGGCAGCTGAGACCAGAGAGGTCCGTAGTCTGCGACGGAGCCGTCTACCTCCCCGCAGACCAGGACTAGTCTCGTCTACGCCTTTCCACAACTGACGCACTTAGCTGCTCCTGCGTCCCACAAAATGGAGGGCGCGCCCTGGCGTCACTTCCGGTACCGCCCCTGGGACCTCCCAGTTGGATCTAAGGGCGGAAATTTCTGCGGAGCCGGAAGTTTACGCGGGGCCGGAGCCTCTTAACGGCGACCGCCCCGGAGACCTGTACCCGGGATGGGCGGGGCCGAGGGGCGGGAACTGGCGTGGGTGAGGCCGTCAGGTGCTGCACGCTCCAAGGGCCGCGGTGGGAAGTGTTTGCGTCAACTGGGCGGTGGGGTGCTGTTCACCGTTGTCTGCCTGGTGAAGATACGCTAGAGCCAATGACATTTCTTTTTTATCTGAAGTCTTTTAAAGATACCCACAGAAGTACTGGGTGAAAGAAACTCAGACTTTGCAAAAATATTTGGCCATCTATGACCCCTTGCTTCTTGCTGTTTATGGTAGAACTTTGGCAGATGCTCCTTAATGCACAAGTGAATATTTTAGCCATACTGTCATACCATGGACATGTGGTTTACACTAAGAAGACTGAGGAACTGCAGTATTTTTTTTTAAACGGAAGGTTCTCGCACGATGAAATCTTGAAATTGGGACTGCAGCTAGCAGACCATCTTGAATTGAAGCCAAAATGCAGATTTCTGCACTAGAGCTCAGCTGGTTGGAAGAGGTTTCAAGCTACCTTTAAAGTCCCAAATGGTATTTGGTTAACCTTTCCTATTTAAGTTTCTATAACGTAACACATAAAAGTATACTATTCTTCAGAAACAAAAGACTATGTTTTCTAAATGTGGGTGAAACAGCCTTCTACATCCTTAGCTCCACATTTTCCCAGCAAGGTTGTCAGGCTTAGCAATCCAGGCATAAAGAGAATGTGAAGAGGTTACTTTTCTTTAACGCTTTTAGGTGGAACCCAAGGCACCCCATTTTTCAGAGGTGCCAGGCATCTAGGGTTGCTATTTGCAACTAAAGTTACACAGAGCAAGAGTAGTTCAAGAAGCCGCAGAGATACAGACCCTCGCTCTGACCTCCTAGCTCTTAGAAACTCTAGATGTGAATTTTGATAGTTTTTATGCGATGAGTTCATCCATTTATACATTTGTTTATTTTTTTTAATTTTAAAAGATTTTATTTATTTGAGAGAGAACAAGAGAGAGCATGGGGGGAGGGGCAGAGGGAGAAGCAGACACCACCAACACCATCACCCCACACCCTCGGAGTAGGGAGCCCCTCATGGGGCTCTATCCTAGGACTCTTGGATCAGGACCTGAGCCTAAGGCAGAGACAGAATGAACTGAGTCACCCAAGTGCCCCTAAACATTTGTTTATTTTAAGAAGAGCCTCAGTAGGTATGTAGTAAAATTGTGAATTTAGGCCGTCTATAGTGTGGGAAATTAAGGATGGATTTAAAAGAAATTAAGAGTTTGTTATAGGAAAATACCTTTAGCTACTAGCCCAATAAATACTGGCCTCTCATAATGTACAAATTGTCCCAAACCAGTACTTATTTAGCTACATTTGTTCCCTTTCTGCATAATTTTAAAAAATTGGCGTTCCAATTATTTTCTACATTTTTCTATTGACTATGATAGAAGCAATCACTTGTGATTTTACTCTCTAAGTGTTATTTTTGCTGCAATAACAGTAATCTAAAGAAGGTTTTCTGGGAGTGAAAGACAAGACTGATCGTGTTGTATATCATGAAGAATGTTGCTGTCTTCAGCACACAGTGTTGTGATTTTTTTCAGGACTAATTTTTTTTTCTAAAGCCTATTAATCTTAAAAAGAAAACTGTTATTTCACCAGCAAAATGATTTTATTCAGGAATAGTAGAGAACTATAATTCAAGACATATAAGCTGCAGAAAAACCATAGGCAAGTCCTACAAGGAAAGGAACATGTTAGGGAAAAGGAGGAAATTAGCGGGATTGTTTTGAAGGAAAGTCCAAAGGCTGTTGGAGAAAAGCATGTTTTCTCATTTGTTCAGTACAAGAGTGGTCATTTTCTTTCTTTTTTTTCTTTAAAGATTTATTTATTTATCTAAGAAAAAGAAATAGAGTGTGCTAGTGGGGAGGGACAAAGGCAGTGGGAGAGAATCCCACACAGACTCCCTACTGAAGCCAGCACCCATTAAGGGATTCAATCTCACAACCCATGAGATCTTGCTTGAGCCAAAACCAAGTCAGATGCACTGAGAGGCCCCAGGGGTAGTCATTCTCTCATAGGAAATGCAGTGTATACCTTTTCGATGTTGGAGACTGTGATGATTCTTTCTTCTTGAGGTTTCTTCTTTTGGGGTCTGTTAACTGACACTTGTTCCTGTAACTGCAGATGTGTGGTTCAGCTCCCACTAGAGCCTCCAGACTCTAGTAAGTTTTCTCTTCATTAGTTTTTTACAAAGCCTTTTCCTTGATTTGTTTACTGTTAAAAGGCTTGATTTCCACAAAGGTAATTTTTCATTAGTGTGCCTAGTGACTTAATCTACAATTCCTGCATATGGGTATGTGTTGTGGTTTTTTTTCCCCCCGAAATGCCTAGCACAGAAAAGATTTGGTATCTGTAAACTTGGATTCACATTAGCATCTTTCTTTTTTTCCCAAGTCATCCTGCTCCTATATTAGTGTTTCAACAGAATGGCATAGCATCTTTTTTCCCAAGACATCCAAGTGAGTTGCAAATTTTAGAAAAGGGAGAAAAAAAAAAAACGCAGGGAAATCACAGATTAAAATAAACACAATAAAATAAAATTAAAATATTTGGGGTGCCTGGGTGGCTCAGCGGGTTAAAGTCTCTGCCTTCGGCTCGGGTCGTGATCCCAGGGTCCTGGGGTTGGGCCCCGCGTCGGGCTTTCTGCTCGGCGGGGAGCCTGCTTCTCCCTTTCTCTCTGCCTGCCTCTCTGCCTGCTTGTGATCTCTGTCTGTCAAATAAATTTTTTAAAAATCTTTAAAAAAATTAAGTTAAATTAAAATATTAACACAGTTTATGGGCCATTTCTGTTGGGGTCTTTCAACACAACCATGAGATATTTCATTCATCACGTTCCTAATTTCATTCAACACAGGGGTCAGCAAATTATGGCCTGTGGACCTAATCCAACCTGTCACTTGTTTTTGTGTGGCTTGAGGATGGTTTTACATTTTTAATGGTTGGAGTTGAGAGAAGGTGAGCAAAGGAAGATTTCGTGACAAATGAAAATGAGATGAAATTCAAAGGTCAGTATCCACAAAGCTTTTTTTGAACACAGCCACTCCTGTTCATTTACTTACTGTCTATATCTGTTTGTCTTGCCACAAAAGCAGGGCTGCATAGTTGCAATAGAGGCCATATGGACCACAATACCTAAAATATTGACTATCTGGCCCTTTACAGAAAACATCTGCCAACCCCTGAGCTAACTGATTCCTAAACTTTAAACAGTTTCGTGAATGCTCCAGCCAACTCCCTTTGTCAGATAAAACTGTAAAGGACAGAGAATTCGATCTTTATTTTTAAATAGAGTTCATAATTTTCCAATTATAAAAATATCTATATGCTCATAATCACAAAAATGTGCAACAGGGGAGATAATTGAAAGAAGAGAACACTTGTGAAGCCAGCTCACCCAGTGAACCTCAGATTATGGTTCGCTATTTTTCTTCCTTATGTTTTCTTTCCTGAGTGTTTAATACATATTTTATTTTCTAATTCAAAAATAATACATCATCATTTTCAAAAAACATGGAGATTTTTTTAATTTTTTAAATTTATTTTTATTTTTAAAAAAGATTGTATTTATTCATTTGACAGACAGATCACAAGTAGGCAGAGAGGCAGGCAGCGAGGAAGGGGGACCCAGGCTCCCTGCTGAGCAGAGAACCCGATGCGGGGATCAATCCCAGAACTCTGGGATCATGACCTGAGCTGAAGGCAGAGGCTTTAACACACTGAGCCACCCAGGCACCCCCACAGAGATTTTTAAAGGATGTTAAAATGCTATCCTTATTCCCAACCCTGAAGGATACCTATTTGGCCTTTTAAATAATTTCTCTGTAGTGTTCCTCTCAAAAGCACAGTTGCATTTCCAAAATATGAATCATCCTCATATATAGAATTTGGTTTCATGAGGGGTTTTTATTCATAAAACATAATTACAGGCATTTTTCATGTTTCTTTAATATGTTTACGAACAAAAGTATATATTCAAATTTGTGTCTGTTTTTCCACTTAACATGACACAAGCACATGACTGGGAAAATTCTCATCCCAATCAGTAACTCTGTTTTTCTGAAAATGTACTAAATAACACCAGATGCTTAAAAATTCCTATCCAAAACTTCCAACACAAAGAAAAAATCTGCTTCCTTGCTTCTAGCTAATAATTCCAAAGATTTCTTTGAAAGGGTATCCTTAATCTTTCTTGGAAATTTATGGCTTTTAAAAATGTTCCATTTTTTGAATGATTTATCGCCACAGCCCTATCTGACTTCTTTTTATTGCTACATCATGGTTTTTTATCGTTTTTTAATTTAGTGCATAATAGTTAAAAGACCTGTGAACCCACAACTTTAATTTCAGTACCTAGAGCAATATTTCTCAACACCAGCCATACACTAAAATCATATGGGAAGTGTTTATAATGTTCTGTTGCCTGGGTCCCTAATGGCAGAAATTCTGATTCAGTTGTCTGGGCTGGAACCCCACCGAGTGTGTTAGTAAGGGCTGCAGGTGCTTCTGATACTCAACCAGGAGTCTGAGAGGAATGCTGAACGGGTCGAGGAGCTCACTTTTCTGTTCTTCATAAAATCCATCTATCATCTAGCTCCATCTTCTTTACCTCTGTTCTTGATTATCCTCTAACTCAATGGTTCCTTTTTTTCTTTTTCAAGATTTTATTTATTTGGGAGAGAGAGTGAGAGAGAACATGAGGTAGGGATGAGGGGGAGGAAGAGGCAGGCTCCCTGCTGAACAGGAACTCAATGCCAGGACTCTGGGATCATGACCTGAGCAGAAGGCAGACGCTTAACTGACTGAGCCACCGAGGCACTCCTAACTCAATGGTTCTTCTAAAAAGAATCACCTGGGGGGGGGGTGCCTGGGTGGCTCAGTGGGTTGGGCCGCTGCCTTCGGCGCGGGTCATGATCTCAGGGTCCTGGGATCGAGTCCCGCATTGGGCTCTCTGCTCAGCAGGGAGCCTGCTTCCTCCTCTCTCTCTCTCTCTGCCTGCCTCTCTGCCTACTTGTGGTCTCTCTCTGTCAAATAAATGGATAAAGTCTTTAAAAAAAAAAAAAAAAGAATCATCTGGGCACTTTTCCGATAGTAGATCCACAGTGCCATTTTCCCACAGAAAAGCCCGATTCAGGAATGTGATACTCAGGAATCTAAATATCTAACTGGCACCTTCATCAAGTGGTTCTGACCTACAGTTTGCATCCACTAATCAGACCTGTGTTGTTGGTTCACGGCTCCCTTTCTCATGATCTCAGCACCCAGTCCATATTCTCTCTCCTCTTCTCAAGCAACCTTGTCTCCTTCATTGTTAGCAGGTGTATTAGTTATCTGTTACTGGATAACAAAGTACCCCCAAAGTTAACAACTTGAAACAAAAGGATTTATGATCTCATAGTTTCTGTGATTCAGGAATCCAGGAATGGCTTGACTGGGTGGTTCAGCGTTGAGTCTCTCATGAAACTGCAGTCAGGCTATTGACTGGGGTTGCGGTCTTATCTGAGGCCTCAGCTGGGGGGGTGGTCTACTCCCAAGTTCACTCTCACAACTCCTGACACACCTCGGGCCCTTGCTGGCCATTGATGGAAAACTTTGGTTCTTTCCCATGGGGGCCTCTCCATAGGCTGCCTGAATGTCCTCATGACAGGGCGGCTGAGTATCCCAAGAGGGAGGGATCTGAGAGAGTGCACCAAAGAGGAAGCTACAGTCTTTTTATAACCTGATCTTGGAAATGGCATACCATAGTGTTATTAGTTTGCTAGGGCTGTCATCACAAAATACCAATAACTGGGTGGATTACAATAGAAAATGTATTGTATCACAGTTCTGGAGGCTAGAAGTCCCAGCTCAACATGTGAGCAGGGCTGTGCTTCATCCAGAAGCTCTAGGGGAGGATTCTTCTTGCATCTCCCTAATATTTGGTGTTTGTCAGGCGTCCTTGGGGTTCCTGGCTTGCAGATGCACCACTCCAGTCACATGGCTATCTCCTCCTGTGTGTCTTCATCATTGTGTTTGTCTGTTCACACTTGTGTCCGAATTTCCCCTTTGTGATAAGGACACCAATCACATTGGATTATGGTCTGCCCTAATGATCTCATTTTAACTTAATTATGTCTATAAAGGCCCTATTCCCAACTAAGATTGCATCCTGGGGTGCTGGGGGTTAGAACTTCAACACACCTTTCTGCAGAAGACACAATTCAACCCAGAACACACAGCTTCTGCCATATGCTATTGGTCACAGAGCCCAACCCCGGTACAGTGTGGATAGTGTGGGAGGGAGCTGCACAGGTCATGAGAACCAAGAGGAGGGCATGACAGGGGTCATCAAAGACTAACTGCCACAATGCTTCCTATGTCACACAGAAAATAGACGTTATTGGGGCACCTAGGTGGCTGAGTGGGTTAAAGCCTCTGCCTTCGGCTCAGGTCATGATCCCAGGGTGCTGGGATCAAGCCCCGCATCAGGCTCTCGGCTCAGCAGGGAGCCTGCTTCCTCCTCACTCTCTGCACGCTTCTCTGCCTACTTGTGATCTCTGTCAAATAAATAAATAAAATCTTTTAAAAAAAGAAAATAGACATTATCGTCTTTTTTTTTTTTTTTTTTAGATTTTATCTATCTATTCAAAGAGAGAGAAGAGAGCACAAGTAGGTAGGGCAGCAGATAGAGGGAGAGGAAGGAGAAGCAGGCTCCCCTGCTGAAAAGAGAGCCGATGCAGGACTCTGTCATAGGACCCTGGGATCATCACCTGAGTCAAAGGCAGATGGTCAACTGACTGAACTACTCATTTGTCCCTAGACATTATCTTCCATTATCTGGGAATAAAGAAAAAAGAATTGAAGTTATCAGGCTGCCTCTGCTTCCATCTCTCCCCCTCCATCTTCAGATTACATATATTTTCACCCATCTTCTTCCCATCCAGCCCAGAGAAACAAGGGGTTTAATTTCTGCCCAAGCCTTTTGGTTCTTTGTGTACCAGATTCCAGACCTTGCTCCGTGCATCATTTTTCTCTCTCCTTTTTCTTTCTATCTAAAGTTCCATCCTCTCCACTATGTCTTTGATCCTTAACGGTTTCCCCCTTTAAAACATTTTTTTTAAGATTTTAGTTATTTATTTGAGAGAGAACATGAGCGGGGGAGAGGGTGGCAGAGGGAGAGGGAGAAGCAGACTCCCTGCTGAGCAGGCAGCCCAATACAGGACTTGATCCAAGGACCCTGGGATCATGACATGAGCCAAAGGCAGATGCTTAACCCACTGAACCACCCAGGTGCCCTAAAACCTTTTTTTTCTTTTTAAAGAAACCCTCCTCTTAACCTCTGTTACTTGTCAAACTGCCCCATCTCACCTTTCCTAAGCCAACATATTTCTTTTTTTTAAGTCCAGTCAGCCAACACATAGTTAAGAGCCAGCTTCTCTCTCTCCTTCTACCTGCCGCTCTGCTTACTTGTGCTTTCTACCTTTCTGTCAAATGAGTAAATAAAATCTTTTTTTTTGGGACGCCTGGGTGGCTCAGTTGGTTAAGCAGCTGCCTTCAGCTCAGGTCATGATCCCAGGGTCCTGGGATCGAGTCCCACATCGGGCTCCTTGCTCGGCAGGGAGCCTGCTTCTCCCTCTGCCTCTGCCTGCCTCTTTGTCTGCCTGTGCTCGCTCGCTTTCTCTCCCTCTGTCTCTGACAAATAAATAAAATCTTTTTTTTTTTAAAAAGGGATAAATTGATGTTGTGGTAACCAACTCCCAAGATGACCCCCAAGGATCCTCACATTCTGGTTTTCACACATTCTCTCCAACGCATACCAAGTTTGGTCTCTGTGATCAGTAGAATATCAGAGGAATGTGTAGATCAATAGATCAGTAAATCAGTAGCATCAGTAGAATGTGATCGACAGAAGCGAAAACATTGGAAATTAGGCTTAAGAGACTACGGCTTCCATATTGAGTAATCTCTTTCTCTCTCTCTCTCTCTCTGTCACACACACACACCACCACCACCACCTCAGAGAAAAGCCAGCCGCAGAGTGGCGACACTCCAGTAACCTAAGGAGAGGCTGACTGAAGCGTCCAGCCAACAGCCGCAAGGAAAGGAGCCCAGACAACAACCACACAAGCAGGCTTGAAGCAGATTCTCCAGCCCCACTGACTCTTGAGATAACCGCAGCAGGAGTGCAGCCCCCCTTAGCGATGCTAAGTCAGAACCACCCAGCTAAGCCACTCCCAGATTCCAAGCCCTCAGAAACTGTGCGACACGATACATACTTGCTTCCAACTATTGAGTTTGGGGGTAACCTGCCACACAGCAGCAGGTCACGAAGAGAGATGGCGAAGCAACAACAATTGTCAGTCATGGGATTGACGGGGACGAATTCGAGAAATGCTGAGAAGGCAAGTTCCACCACATTGGTGAGGGATATGACAGGGTAGGGAAGGGGGAGGTAAGCATCAGATTCCACCTCCAGGCTGTAGTATGTGCAGGACACGGAGTACAGGATTGAGGGGTAATGCCCATGAATTCCGTCCGCTTCTTGGAGTTGGAAGTCCACGGGACAGCCACATACTTGAATCGCTGGGAGGAGATGCCAGCAGGCAGTGGGTGCACAGGGTCTGAAGCAGAGGGGGAGTTTAAGGCAGAGCAGGTTTGGGGTTTGTTTTTTTTTTTAAGTTTTTATTTTATTTTTATTTTTTGGTAATCTCTATACCCAACATGGAGCTCGAACTCACAACCCAGAGATCAAGAGCTGTGTGCCCTTCTGACTGAGCCAGCTGGGCACTCCCAGAGCGGTTTTTAAGATCCAGTTGAAAGGGTTCCCCAGAGATGTGACAGCTGGACAGTGAAAATAGATAAAGTCACCCAGGTTTTTGTTGAGGCTAAGATGGGGAGAGAGCATTCTGAGGACAGATTAAGAATGTATTTGGCAGGGCGCCTGGGTGGCTCAGTGGGTTAAGCCGCTGCCTTCAGCTCGGGTCGTGATCTCAGGGTCCTGGGATTGAGTCCCGCATCGGGCTCTCTGCTCAGCAGGGAGCCTGCTTCCCTCTCTCTCTCTGCCTGCCTCTCTGCCTACTTGTGATCTCTCTGTCAAATAAATAAATAAAATCTTTAAAAAAAAAAAAAAAAAAAAAAAAGAATGTATTTGGCAGGGCGCCTGGGTGGCTCCGTGGGTTAAGCCTCTGCCTTTGGCTAAGGTCATGATCTCAGGGTCCTCGGATCGAGCCCCGCATCGGGCTCTCTGCTCAGCAGGGAGCCTGCTTCCTCCTCTCCCTCTGGCTGCCTCTCTGCCTACTTGTGATCTCTCTCTCTCTCTCTGTCAAATAAATAAATAAAATCTTAAAAAAAAAAAAAAAAAGAATGTATTTGGCAGGGCACCTGGGTGGCTCAGTGGGTTAAGCCTCTGCCTTTGGCTAAGGTCATGGTCTCAGGGTCCTCGGATCGAGCCCCACATCGGGCTCTCTGCTCAGCAGGGAGCCTGCTTCCTCCTCTCCCTCTGCCTGCCTCTCTGCCTACTTGTGATCTCTCTCTCTCTCTCTGTCAAATAAATAAATAAAATCTTAAAAAAAAAAAAAAAAAAAGAATGTATTTGGTGCAGGGTGCCTGGGTGGCTCAGTCAGCTAAGTGACTTCGGCTCAGGTCATGATATGATCTTTGGGTCCTGGGATCAGCCTTGCCCTGGTTTCCGGGATTAGCAGGGAGTCTGCTTGTATCTCTCCCACTGCATCTTCCCTCTGCTCTTGTGCATGCACATTCCCACGCACGCTCCCCCCCACCTCTCAAATAAATAAAATCTTTAAGAAAATGTATTTACCGGGGCGCCTGGGTGGCTCAGTGGGTTAAAGCCTCTGCCTTCGGCTCGGGTCGTGATCCCAGGGTCCTGGGATCGAGCCCCACGTCGGGCTCTCTGCTCCATAGAGAGCCTGTTTCCTCCTCTCTCTCTCTGCCTGCCTCTCTGCCTACTTGTGATCTGTCTGTCAAATAAATAAATAAAATCTTAAAAAAAAAAAAGAAAGAAAACGCATTTACCATAAAATTAATCAGTTCTGCAGATGTCATGTACAGCGTGGAGGCCACAGTTAAAAACACAGTATTGCATATTTGATAGTTGCTAAGAGACCAGATTTTAAAAGTTTTAATCACAAGACGAAAAAATTGTAACTATGTGTGGTGAGCAGATGAACTGTGATCATTTAGCAATATATACAAATATCAAATCATTACATTATATACCTGAAACTAATATAATGTTGAATGTCAGTTATATATCAATAAAAATAATTTTTTTAAAAACTGTATTTTGGGTGCCTGGGTGGCTTACTCATTAAGCATCTGCCTTCAGCTCAGGTCATGATCCCAGGGTCTTGGAATGGAGCCCCACGTGGAGGGGAGCTCAGCGGGGAGCCTGCTTCTCCCTCTGCCTGCCGCTCCCCCTCTTGTGTGCTCTCTTTCTTGCTCTCTCTCTTTGGCAAATAAATAAATAAAATCTTAAATACATACATACATACATACATACTGTATTTGCCTTGGAAGGAGGCTTCCAGGGACCAGTGGAAGAAGGGCTTTGAGTCCAGGGGACCCCAAGCATGAACACTATGGGGACGAGAGTTGCAGGGAGGTAGGCCGACCAGAGGCTTACAATCTGGGCAGGACCAAGGGTTCCAGGAATATGAGTAACTCACTTTACAATTCAGGCAGAACATATTGCTCTTTCCACTGGGCCAAGGTCAGTTTGCTCTTTCCACTGGGCCAAGGTCAATTTCAGTATGGAATGGAGAGGTGGGCAGAGTGGAGTCTTGGAAAACAGGCTGAGAGTGGAACAGAGCTCTGGCTCAGGGGCTGTCCTGGCCTCCCCCCAGACCTCCCTCAGCACACTGCCTCTTTGACCCAACCTCCTCCAGGAAAATGGGGCTAAAAAGGAACACAATAATATGATGCTAACAGCAGGGTTTGATGTCCTGTGTGGTGATTTATCTTTTGGGTCTCAAAGCATTTTACGAGTATTGCTTGTCCCAGGAAGATTTGAAAGAGGCCAAATTTAGGGCAATGCCAATAATAATAATAACCGCTTACATGTGTTGAGTGCTTACTGTTCCTGACGCTGTGCTGCCCAGACCTTGTGTGCATTCAATCACTTAAATTTGAAAACAAACCAAGTTTTCATTAGAGGTGACTGAGACAGAGACCTAAAGGAAGCAAATTCCAGGGATCACCCAACAAGGGAGCATGGGTACCCGAGCCTGTCATCTCACAGGACTCTAAGTGACACTGCTATGACGAAAAGTAAATACAGGGTAAGTCTGCAAGGACAACCTGAGGACCAGAGAGAAGTTTCAGGGATACCTGGGTGGCTCAGTCGGTTCAGCGTCCGACTCTTGATTTTAGCTCAGGTCATGATCTCAGAGTTGTGAGTTCAAGCCCCACTGGGCTTCATGCTGGGCGTGGAGCCTGCTCAAAAAAAGGGAGTTAGAAAGAGAGAGAGAGGAGTTTCAGAAAACAAGTGGTCACACAAGAGGGAAGACAAGACCAGGGGCATCAGCTCCGAGTGTGACTGGCCTGTGAGAAGGCAGCTTCCACCTCCCAGTGGGCGGTCAAGGTTATCTTACTTGGAGTCGGAAGCTGCAGCAGTGGCTCCATCCAGCAGGCCTGCACAGAGTATGCAAACCCCTGGGGACACACCATTACTTTCTAAGTGATGTCTGTGCATTCAAGTCCAAGTTAAGGGACCCACCTGTAATTCTAGATGCTTGTCTTAGCCAGTCTGAGCTGCTGTAACAGAACACCTTAAACTGGGTGGCTTATAAGCAGTAACATTGATTTCTGATGGTTCTGGAGATGAAATTTAAGATCAAAGCTCCAGGAGATGCCATATCAGATGAGAGCCCACCTCCTGGTTCATAGAGGAGCCAGCCGTCTTCTCCATGTCCCCTCACATGAATGAAGGAGTGATGGCACTGTCTGGATCTCCTTTATTAGGGCGCTAATCCCTTTACCTGATATCTCCCAAAAGCCCCACTTCCAAACACAATCTCATTGGGGATTAGGATCTCTACATATGGGGGTGGGGGGATACAGACATTCAGTCCCTAACAACCCTCCTTTCCAATCTTTTGCTTTTAACTAAATTGGAGGAGGTTATAACCAAGTCGCCAGCCAACACCTTATTAAATATAATTTTGGGGCACCTGGGTGGCACAATTGGTTAAGTGTCCGACTCTTGGTTTGGGCTCAGGTCATGATATCAGGTCCATGAGATCGAGTCCGGAGTTGGGCTTTGCACTCACTTAGGAGTCTGCTTGGGATTCTCTCTCTCCCTCTCCCTCTGGCTCCTCCCCTTCCCATGTGCATGTGCTCTTTCTCTCTTTTTCTCTCAAATAAATAAATCTAAAAAGAGTGTAGTTTTAATCAGCCATAAAATCATTTTGGACATATAACTCACAAGGAATTTTATAAATTGTGTGACATCACTTTAACAAAACTCCATCCATTCCCCTCTACTTGTTTATGTAAACATTTATGTTTACATAAATATGTTTGTGTAACCATATGTTTACATATGTTTATGTAAACATTTCTCAGCACTTACATATGTAAATGCCTCCTTCTTGCAATGAATATTATTTAATAATATTCATTAAATATGAATGAATAAATATTATTCATTCAAGGTTATATGGGGAAAAATAGCCTGATCCACCTCATTCAAAGATGTCTTTCCAGTAAAGTTACTTTCAAAATGGAATAACTATCAGAAATTGTAATATATTTATTGCGGGGTATAGAAGGTGAAAGAATTCAGCTGAGGTAGGACAAAAGAAATAGAATTTTATTGAGTGCACTGCAAGGGAGCAGCAGGCAGGACAGCAAAGGAGAGACGGCCATGAGGGGGTGGGGAGGGGCTGTATTTACGGGATAGAGTGAGGGAATACAGGCACAGATGGAATTTCCCTTTTTTTGGTAATCTTGGGAACTGCACCTGGCTGGAAGTAGCCCACTGACCCTTTAGAGCCTATAGCTTAATGAACCTATATGCCTCAGCTCCGCGGTCACTGTGGGCCCTTTTGCCTTGCTCAAAGCCTGTTGCCTAAAAGCAGCCTCTACCTTTATGTTGTATTGATGACAGGCAAGTAAACATTTTGAAATTTCCATTTAAAGATTTTATTTATTTATTTGAGAGACTCAGAGAGAGAGAGAGAGACAGTGAGCGAGCATGAGCGGAGAGAGGGAGGAGCAGACTCCCAGTGTGGGGCTGGATCCCTGGAACCCGAGATTATGACCTGAGCTGAAGGCAGACACTTCACTGACTGAGCCACCCAGGCGCCCTGAAATTTTCCATTTATATACCCAATGTTGATGCATAGAAATAAGAAAGTGCTTAAAAATACTTTCAGGTATGAAAACATAATAGGGTTAAAGTCTGTGGGGGTGGAGGAATGGAAAGAGTCTTAAAAAGAAAAGGAATGATAAAAATTTCTGTCTTTGAAGAACTGGGAAGTACCTGGGTGGCACATTTGGTTAAGCATCTGACTCTTGATTTAGTCTCAGGTTGTGATCTCAAGGTCATAAGATCAAGCCCCACATCCAGCTCGGTGCTCAGCCTAAAGCCTGCTTAAGACTCTTTCTTCTGCCCGTCTCCCCCCCACCCCAGTGAGCTCACTCGCGCGTGCACGCTCTCTCTCTCTCTCTCTCTCAGTCAAATAAATAAATAAATATTTATTTATTTCCTTGTTTTAAAATAACCAGGAGGGGCACCTGGGTGGCTCAGTGGGTTAAGCCTCTGCCTTCGGCTCAGGTCATGATCCCAGGGTCCTGGGATGGAGCCCCACATTGGGCTCTCTGCTCATCAGGGAACCTGCTTCCCTTCCTCTCTCTGCCTGCCTCTCTGCCTACTTGTGATCTCTCTCTGTCAAATAAATAAATAAAATCTTTTTAAAAAATAAAATAAAATAACCAGGATAGGGCGCCTGGATGGCTCTGCTGGTTAAGCGACTACCTTCAGCTCAGGTCATGATCCTGGAGTCCTGGGATTGAATCCTGCATCGCGATGGCCCCCAGCTCTATAGGGAGTCTGCTTTTACCTCTGACCTTCTCCCCTCTCATGCTCTCCCTCTCTCTTTCATTCTCTCAAATGAGTAAATAAAATCTTAAAATAAAATGACCAGGATAGCATCAAATTGCAATGGTATGCAGATCTCAATGGATTTGCGTAAGAGTGATGTCATAGTTTTGTTCCGGAATGTTGCTAAAGAAAATGCATTAGAAATCACCTCCTTTATAACTATGTCAATCGATGACGAAAAGTTTTAGCTGTCACCTTAAAAATGTGGTGAAAAGGGGGCGCCTGCGTGGCTCAGTGGGTTAAGCCGCTGCCTTCGTCTCAGGTCATGATCTCAGGGTCCTGATATCGAGTCCCGCATCGGGCTCTCTGCTCGGCAGGGAGCCTGCTTCTCTCTCTCTCTCTCTGCCTGCCTCTCCATCTACTTGTGATTTCTCTCTGTCAAATAAATAAGTGAAATCTTTAAAAAAAAAAATGTGGTGAAAAGTCCATCATTTTTCCAAGTTCTTTTAAAGGCAAGATGAACAGTGAGGTCAGAAGACCGCAGGTCTGAGCCACGGAACTCCACACGTGAACACAAGGAGGTAGATTCAAAAGGGCAAGTGTAGGGGGAATGACCTCACCTCAGGGAGAGACTGGAGGCCTGGCCACACTATCAGTTCTGTTCCCTGCTTCTCCATCGGGTTACATTCTGGGAAGCAGAGGGCTGCTCCCAAAGGCCATTTCTCCTCCCTTCTTGTGGGGTTCCAAGCCTATATAAACACCATTAGAGGGCGTCTGGGTGGCTCAGACGGTTAAGCAACTATCTTCAGCTCAGGTCATGATCCCGGAGTCCTAGGATTGAGTCCCGCATCGGGCTCCCTGGCTTCTCCCTCTGACCTTCTCGCCTCTCATGCTCTCTCACTGTCTCTCTTTCTCAAATAAATAAAATCTTAAAACAAAAACCAAAACACCATTGGAGTCAGCAACTCTGAAACTCAGTATCAGACTCATCGAAGGGCCTGGATGACAATGTGATTTCTGGGTCCTCCTCAGACCCGTGGAATCATGGTCTCTGAGAAAGAAACTGTCCCCAGCCCAAGCTGGTGTGAATGGTGCTGTCTGGTATGAAGAGTTGTTCCTTCCTAGAAACACTGCGTTGCGGAGAAAACACTTGAGCAATTTTGGACAGATTTTATCTGACCTTAGAACCTTTTCTGGGAACTTTACCCAGCCTGTGACAGGCACAGAAGAAGCCAGAGGGCTTTAATCAATGTTAAACCAAGGTCGTTCTGACAGTCTTTAACTTGACACTCTTCCTCCCTCTTTTTGTCCACAGTCTGACAATGACTATCTAAACCCACACGTCCGATAGAAATATAACGCTAGTGGCCGCGTCTTTTAAAAAGTAAAATAAAAGAGGTGAAATTAATTTTCATTACTTTTTTTAACTCAAGAAATCCAAACTATTATCATTTCAATATGCAATCAATATACAAATTCTTAATGTACTATTTTACAATTTTTACCATGTTAAGTCTTCACAGTCTGGTGGGTATTTTACCGGTACAGCCCACCTCTGCCAGACCTGTGCCGCAGCCTGTGCTCAACTGCCACGTGTGGCTTGTGACTCCCAGGCTAAACAGCAGAGATTTAAACACTCTCATGACTTCCTCTTAAAATGTCCCTGCCAAGAAGGAAATCTTTGAATTCAGTTGTGTTTTTGTTTTTGTTTTTGTTTGGAAAGACTTCACCCTTGCAGCAAGTTTGAAAAGAAACTTGAACATGTTTGTAATTAACGTGTCTGAAGAGTTTATTTAACCAAAGGGAGGTGTCGGGAAATCTGCATTTTAACAGCTGCTGGTGACTCTTGGGTACACTTTGGTTTTTGGCTCACTCTTCTAACTACTCCGGGCCAGTCCTTCCCCACTCACCTTTGTGGGAACCTCTCTGTTGGCCAAATTCTCTCATACTCCAGAAACAATGGCTTGGAGAGCTGCTGAATGTACTTCTCTTGAGGTATGGACCTCAAGAGAGGGACAGCAGACTCCTGGCTCTAGACCCTGCTACGGGTCCCAGACATAGTGGCCTTAAGCATGTGCTTCGTACCTGGAAAGGCAGTAATGGTGACTGCTGTTTTCAGGTCACCTGGCTTCAGAACCAAGTCCTGCCACCTAGAAACCATGTGATTTGGACACATTTCTTTTTTCTTTCTTTAAGATTTTATTTATTTATTTGACAAAGAGAGATCACAAGTAGGCAGAGAGAGAGGAAGGGAAGCAGGCTCCCCGCTGAGTAGAGAGCCCGATGCAGGACTCCATCCCAGGACCCTGGGATCATGACCCAAGCCGAACGCAGAGGCTTTAACCCACTGAGCCACCCAGGCGCCCCATCTGCCAGACTTCTTTAATGAGCAATCCAGAGTGGGCTAAGATTTCCATGAAAAACCATCGTCCACCTTTCAATTGGCAGCGGCCCGTGCGGCAGAAGGAAAGGAATGTTTTAAAAGGAAACCTGAAAGAACAAACTAGTGCTAACACTAATACCATCACTAACCCTAAAACTAGTAAGAGCAGTTGCCATTTATTGGGCCCTTATTAGGCACCACGCGCTTAACTCTTGTTACAACTAAGAACCATAAAGAGTGATTGCAAGGGGCACCTGTGTGGCTCAGTCAGTTAAGCGTCCACCTTTGGCTCAGGTCATGATCCTGGGGTCCTGGGATTGAGCCCCATGTCAGGCTCTCTGCTCAGCGGGGAGTCTGCTTCTCCCTCTGCCCCTACCCCCGCTCATGCTCTCTCTCTCAAATAAATAAAGTCTTTTAAAAAATTGATTGTAATATTATTGAACACCAACGCATAGGGCCGAGAAATCTTATTCTTCAGAATCATAAACTATTAAAAACTTCCCTGCTTGAAATCTTTTCCCTTAAAGGTACTGAAGGTTCTGAGCGATGCAGGACCCTATGACACGTGGCAACCTTGGTTTTCAGCCTTGGTGTGGAGCTTCTGATAGAGGGTTTGGGGATGTGACATTCCACAGTTATCATAGTGAGACAAGCGTCCTGAATTCACTCCCTAGCCTGGATGGTCATCAGACTTTGAGTTTCTTTTTTCTTTTTTTCAAATTTTTGTTGTTGTTTATTTGACAGAGAGAGAGAGAGAGAGCAAGAGAGGGAACATAAGCAGGGGCAGTGGGAGAGTGAGAAGCAGGCTTCCTGCCGAGCAGGGAGCCTGATGTGGGGCTCGATCCCAGGACCTTGAGATCATGACTGAGCTGAAGGCAGACACTTAACAACTGAGCCACCCGGGAGCCCCAGACTTGAAGTTTCTAACAGAGCCTAAGCCAGTTTCTAAGGGGGGTGTGGCCAAGGCCATACAGCCCCTCTTCCTTTGAATCATTATTACTTTCTTACCAGTAACACCCTCGTCCTCCTGCCTCAGACAAAGATTCCCGAAAAACCCAACCACCACACTGTTCTTACTTCTGAGCTGATGATAAGCAGCTGCTCCTTCCTGCTTACGCCCTTGTTTTTTCCCCCGAATCATCCTGCAAAAGCCCCAACCTGTATGAAAATCCCTTCCTACTCTATTTGTTTGAGATGCCCATGGCTTGCCATGGTCTGTGTGCTCCCTTAACCTCTACCCTTGTCACATATAGAGATGGTCCAGTGGACTTAAGCATTATTATCCCCATATTTAAAGATGAAATCCTGGGGCGCCTGGGTGGCTCAGTGGGTTAAGCCGCTGCCTTCGGCTCAGGTCATGATCTCGGAGTCCTGGGATCGAGTCCCGCATCGGGCTCTCTGCTCAGCAGGGAGCCTGCTTCCCTCTCTCTCTCTCTGCCTGCCTCTCTGCCTACTTGTGATTTCTCTCTGTCAAATAAATAAATAAAATCTTTAAAAAAAAAAAAAAAAGATGAAATCCTGAGGTGAAGAAATGTGTCCATGGGGCGCCTGGGTGGCTCAGTGGGTTAAAGCCTCTGCCTTTGTCTCAGGTCATGATCCCAGGGTCCTGGGATCGAGTCCCGCATTGGGCTCTCTGCTCAGCAGGGAGCCTGCTTCCTCCTCTCTCTCTGCCTGCCTCTCTGCCTACATGTGATCTCTGTCAAATAAATAAATAAAATCTTTAAAAAGAAAAAAAAAAACAAAAACATTCCTTTCCTTCTGCTGCACGGGCCGCTGCCAGTTGAAAGGTGGACGATGGTTTTTCATGGAAATCTCAGCCCACCCTGGATTGCTCATTAAAGAAGTCTGGCAGAGGCTCCTGGGGCAGCCCCCTGGGTTCTAACACTGTCCTCAGCCAGAGGCTCTCTTTTCCTCAGGGAGCACGGCCTTCCTCTCCTTAGAATTCTGCTTTGCCGTCTGGGTGTCACTTCTGGACTTCGTTTGGTTTTTCATGGACAGATCTCCTCGGCTCCTTGGGGAAAGGATCCTGTGTTATCAGGAGCCGCCGCATGTGTCGGCCCAGCTGTGCTAGAGAATGTCACTTGTGTGTCCGCACGCACGGGCACACGGAACGTCCAAGGCGCCCCAGGTTCCGCGGGCTCTTTTGATTCCTGGGCACCACCCAGCGCTGTACCCCCACCTCCGCTCTCCTTTACACCCGAGGAAACGCCGTAGTGTGCAGTGGCTTTGTCCGACTGGTTCTTCCAGCTCCGTGACCTTCCTCCTCTGAGTGTGGTCATCAGACTTGACAGCGATGTGTCTCTCCAAACCGGACAGGAGGCTGCCTCACCCTGTCCCTCTAAATGGGACAAGATCTTTCTGAAAATAAGCCACCAGGACAGGCCACACAGACCACCAAGGGCACAGCGAGAGTCAGCAGGACAAATATATTTTGTGGTAATCTGCAGTTCTGCAAGTCTGAAGATGCATTTCACTGTGATCAGGAACGTGTTGCACTGGCTACTAATTCTTTAGAAAATGTCTTTTTCCAGGGCGCCTGAGTGGCTCAGTTGGTTAAGCAACTGCCTTTGGCTCAGGTCATGATCCTGGAGTCCTGGGATTGAGTGCATCGGGCTCCCAGCTCTGAGGGGAGTCTGCTTCCCCCTCTGACCTTCTCCTCTCTCATGCTCTGTCACTGTCTCAAATAAATAAGTAAAATCTTTGGGAAAAAAAAAACAAAGAAAATGTCTTTTTCTGTAAACCAGGAATATCATTTTTCCCATCAGTAAATATAGTTTCAACTGCTCATTGTAAAAAACAGTACATTTTCATACAAATCATACAAAATCGATAGAATACTGATCACTGTTGCAGCGCAGGGATAGGTACCTGGAGGTCTGTCGAACAACTCTCTCATTGTGAGCCCATTTGAAATCGCTCGTGGTAGTGGGTAAAAACAGCCTCTCACGTGCTCTCACCCTCTGACCTGAGTTGAGACCGCACCCCAGGGCTGGGGAGATGAATAAATCCTCCAGTTCATTTGAGGTCAGTGGCCTGCTTGGAAAAGAAGACTAATAGGGAGATTTAGGGCAGGTGGTCCTCACTCTAGAAAAGCTACTACAAGGTGATAGGCCTGGGGGGTGGGGGTAAAGAGTGCTGTGGAGGGGAAGCAAAGGGGGAGCCCACTGTTCTGGGCACCAGCCTAGTCCCTTTGCTGCCTCTTGCTCAGGCTTTGAGTGCCCTAGCCCATCATTAGCACCTGGCCTTGTGGGAGAAACTCCCTCTTCCACTTCTAGAAGCACGATCCGAGTGCCCCCACGATGCTCTTTGCTCCACAGTAGGAATGTTTTCCGCTTACACCTGCCTTAGGCAGCCTTTGCTCCCCGCCCCCGCCTCCTGATCCTGGGATTGCCCGGTAGCCCAAAGACCTGAGTGAGAGGCGCTGGGGCTCAAGGCAGGCCGCTGGTGAATGAAGTCATGTGCCACCTCTTCTGCGTGCAGGCCTTCCTGGCGGTGCAGCTCGGCTCTGCTGCTTTGTCCTAGGACAGGCCAGCACAGGTAAGAACCAGCAAACAGCCAAATGGCAGCGGCAATGAGAGCAAGGATTAATCATTTACACGGAAAACTGAAATTTCTGGCTTTACAGGCCGTTTGGTGTGTGTTTTGTTTTTGTTTCTCTCCATTCTATTTTGCTTGTGCAATATTTAAAACATAATCATAAAAATAAGGATAATAAATGTCTAATATTGGGTCTAAGACCGAAGTTATTCCTGCTAGTAATTCTTAATTGGGGCTTTCCCCTAAAAATTTGTATTTGGGGACTTGCTTAAAAGCACCTGGAGGGGGGCGCCTGGGTGGCTCAGTGGGTTAAGCCTCTGCTTTCAGCTCAGGTCATGATCCCAGGGTCCTGGGATCGAGCCCCACATCGGGCTCTCTGCTCCGCGGGGAGCCTGCTTCCTCCTCTGCCTCTCTGCCTACTTGTGATCTTTGACTGTCAAATAAATAAATAAAATCTTTTAAAAAAAATAATAAAATAAAATAAAATCTTGGTTGGCTCAGGCAGTTAAGCATCTGCCTTCAGCTCAGGGCATGATCTCGTGGTCCTGGGACAGAGCCCCGCATCAAGCTCTGAGTCTGCTTGTCCTTCTACCCTCCCCCCATTCATTTTCTCCCTCTCTCAAATAAATAAATAAAATCTTTTAAAAATAAATAAATAAATACACCTCAAGAATGACTGACCTTGCCTAATCCTCTCATTTTACTAAAGAAACTCAGGGCCAGAGAAGGTGAGTAAGTGACCCAAAGTCACACAGCTAGCTAGTAAGGGCAAGAAGGGAGAGCTGCAGTTCCTGACCCCAGGCCACCTGCCTTGCCTAAGGGTTGGGACCACTAGACCCAACCAAGTCCATCTTCTTGACTTACTAGAAAGGAAACTCCCAGGTTCCCCCGGCCCCTCCCTGAAGACGGTATTTGTCCAAGTATGGGACCACCTGTTCCAGAACCGGTCCAGATGCCTGTGAAAGATGCAGTTCCGGTCTCAGCCCTTCACCAACCTTAGACGAATTATCTGACTTCTCTAGACCCCAGCTGCCCATCTAGGAAGGAAATAGAGCATCGCTTCACAGAAATGCATGGAAGAGCTCCCATACAATTTCCGACATAATGGTGGCTACTGTTCCCTCTTAATTCCCAAGGACGACAAGACAGTCATTGTGTTGAACCCCGGGGGACAGAGATGACCCTGCCAGCCCTCCTCCTTAGGGAGCTTACAGTCTATCCGCTGACACAATGAGTCCTTCCTCTTCAAACCAAGGCTGCCACTCTTAATGATTCAATGAGGCCTGTGTTGTTTGCTTTTTCCAGAACAAGAAGCTCTTTGTACCACAGAAAGGAACCCCATGCTGGTTGAGAGCATTCTCTCACCCTGAAGGTAATAACCCTCCTCAGTTTCCTCATCTGTAAGATGGGCTTTCTCCATCCTCAGGGTGAGGAAGACAAGCATATCTGGGTCATGTGCAGAGGCCTGGGGAGCTCTCTGAGAAAGCCGTACTGACAGGGACAAGAAGTCCTGGGAGCAGACCCCCACGTGGGCCTCCCCTCAGGAGAAGCACCTCAGGAGAAGCCCACGGGACCTGGCTGAGAGAGAGGGCACCGTGGCCAATGAAACCAATGAGGTGGGAAACCCCAAGGCCCCGCCCAGCCCACCTGGCCAACACCTGCAGAGCTCTTGCCTGCCCAGACCCGTCTCTGTCCACAAGGGAGAGGCTGCCCTGAGCCGTCTCTCCTCTGAAGCCTTCAACTTTCTCCTTCCTTTCCAGCTTCAACTTCCAAGCTGAATGGACACAGAGAGTTAGTTCTCCTGTTGTTTCTAGGCCGCAGGTGGCAGAAAAAGTAGCACCTTTGCTGGGACAGCTGCAGGGAGTGCAAGAGAGGGAGGCCAGGAGGTGCCGCCCGCAACAGCCACCCCTGGCCCCAGCAACAAAGTGGTCCCTGTTTCCAGCCCCCTACAGGTGGTTTCGGCTACGGGGAGGCTGTCCAGAGAAAAGTCTGGCTCACACTTTCAAACGGGAGATGGGCCCCTCTGCTTTGCCAGGCTTTCTTAATTTACTGCATCAAAGTTTAAATACATGCAAAGTGATTACTTCAGCTAATTCATACAAATCATTAACTTGACCCTCAAACAGTCCTGTTCTTATTAGTCTCAATTGTGAGAGGAGAAACCCAGGGGGCCGAGGGTAGCCGACCCAGGACATCTGACCATCAGAGCAGCTCGGTTTTTCACAACATCCTCCTCTCTACAGCAAAATTATTTCCATCAAGAATCATGGAATGAAACAAATAATAAAAAGGGCCAAAAAAGAAACACAGGGAAGTGTTTCTTGTATTCAACTTTGTATATCAACCACAAGAGACTCTTAATCATAGGAAACAAACTGAGGGTTGCTGGAGGGGAGGGGGGTCGGGGGATGAGGTAACAGCGGGGATGGACATTGGGGAGGCCACGTGAGGTCATGAGCACCGGGTGTCATATAAGACTGATGAATCACAGACCTGTACCCTTGAAACAAATAATACATTATATGTTAATTAACTGAATTTAAATTTTTTTTCAAAACTTATATCAAGGGGCACCTGGGTGGCTCCGTGGGTTAAGCCTCTGCCTTCGGCTCGGGTCATGATCCCAGGGTCCTGGGATCCAGCCCCGCATCGGGCTCCCTGCTCCGCAGGGAGCCTGCTTCCTCCTCCCTCTCTCTCTGCCTGCCTCTCTGCCTACTTGTGATCTCTGTCTGTCAAGTAAATAAATAATAAATCTTTTTAAAAGAAAAAACTTATATCAAAACATATATTTTTTGGCTTCCCTTTTTTATTGCTTATCAAATTATTATAACAACAGCATATGACTTGTAACAGAGAAAAACCATACACAACTCCAGTCTCCTAAGAAAAATCACGTGTTTATTTCTCTGTCATCCACTTACAGCCTACAACCATATGTGCACATATCTCTCCATGGCTCTAATGACAGAAAATCTTCTATTTTTATGCTTTCTTTTTGTTGCCTGCCATATTATAAGCATTTCCAACATGGTAATAAAATCTTTATAATTATGGTTCGAAGCGGCTGCAGGGGACAAACGAGAAGTCCACCAAATGAACATCAGTGCAAGCGGTGGGGGGCGACAAGATAAACATAACAACTCGGTATTTTTTTGTTTCAACAACTAAAGCAATGCAAGACATTTCTCAGCGGCAGAAATACAAAATCATCTCTGTTAAAACACAAATACTATGGGTGCCTGGGTGGTTCAGTGGTTAAAGACTCTGCCTTCTGCTCAGGTCATGACCCCAGAGTCCTGGGATGGAGCCCTGCATCAGGCTCTCTGCTCAGTGGGGAGCCTGCTTCCTCCTCTCTCTGCCTGCCTCTCTGCCTACTTGGGATCTCTCTCTGTGTCAAATAAATAAATAAAACCTTGGAAAAAAACCACAAATACTACATTACAGAAAGAAGTAATAGATTAAGTACTTTTTAATTACATCAACGTTGGGGTAGGGGTTTGGAGTTTTGTTTTTTTTTTTTACAAGAAGGGAAAAAACACATGAAAAAATGTTTCCAAATGAATGAATAAATGAGCAAACTCATGAGCCAATGAGCCAAATCATTTGTTTTATTCTCTGAATCAATTGTTGCTGCTAAAAAGAAAATAATAATAATCACACATTCTGTTATTGTTAAGTTCCTATCCTGCAGACACACACACACACACACACACACACACACACGCATGCACGTGCACACACTGTTGGATTTAGGCCCCTCGTTTTCACTGAAAAATCCCCCATTCCCCATTCCTTATAATTCTTGGGGGGAATCTTTTTCTTGCCCAAACTTTTACTTTGTCCTATTTTTGTCTGGATTGAAAATATTACCAATTTTCTATAATCTCTTTTTTTTTCTTGTCTAGTTGGGAAGCCAGCTAAAGGTTGGAGGAGGATGGAGTGAGCTCCGAAGTATGTGTTTGGTGCGCCACCTAGTGGACGTAGTCTCTCCACAGCTGACCTAGATCCCAAACGTTAGGAAGCTCTTCAAACGTTCTTCAAACAGGTTGTTCCTCATTGCCAAATCCATTATCAGTTCCTGACCACCGATTAATAAGCCCAAACCTATTTCCAACCTTAGCCAGCGTTTTTATTGCAATTTGAAAGAGGGCAATATGCCCGAGCAACAAACTATCCCAATGGAACAAGTGAGAACAGAGTTTGACATTAAAATTAAATAAATGCACTGAAAAATCAATGTGTCATGTGTCTGTGATAGCATGGGGGAGCATCTTGACATTGGGTAAGCAACAAATGACAAAAATTCAGAGCGAAATTAGTAGGTCAACAATTGTAGTTTGAAGTATTACCACACTGCTCTGTAGTCAAGCAGCATAATTAGTAAGACTGGGCTATTAGCAATCTATATAACCTTCCATACCTGGAAAAAATAAATACACATTCCTTTTGGGGGATGCAACATTTAAAACAATATAGTAAGCCGTAAAGCTACAAATCCCAAAGGATCCGTACCATTCGGACTGTAGTCTTTGACGACAGAGCAATAAAATTAGACATTTATAACTAGAGTTTTTTAAAATATCAAGACAAGCCAAGTTCTATGAAATATTTGGGGCAATGGAAATAATAACTTCAATTTTTGAAAGCAAAGCGTGGTGACCTCTAAAAGAATGGAAATATCATCTTGTGGCTTCCCAACTAGACAAGAAAAAAAAAGAGATTATAGAAAATTGGTAATATTTTCAATCCAGACAAAAATAGGACAAAGTAAAAGGGACGAATTTTAAAAAGATAATACAAAATGAGATAGTGGAAATAAATCGAAATGTATTAATAATTATAAGAAAGATAAACATAATAAACTCAGAGATTAAAATAATGTATCAGATCAAAGTCATAAAAATCCAATAAAACACTGCTTATGAGAGAGACCTATAACAAAACCTCAAAAAGCAATTGAAAATAAAGGGATGAAAGACTGGCTTAACCACATAACATAGGCAAATAAACTATATGGTATTTAAAAAATTAATATGATGAAGAGGAACAGTACATAATAAAGGAATATGCCGTTAAGAGAAGAGGACAGCAAAAATCTTGGTAGATAGAATAACATAGCCGAGTCACTTTTTAAAATATGCACACAGATTCTTGAACCCCTTCTCCTTCAAAAGATGGAGATTAACTCCCGGGCCTTGAATATGGGCTGAGCTTACCCAAGCTAATCATAAAAGACATCACAGATTCTGCCTCGTGCACTCTTGAATCACTTGCTCCGGGGAAAGCCAGCTGCCATGCCATGTGGACATTCCAGCAGCCCGAGAGGGGTTGGCAGGGAGAGAGCCTGCACCAAGCTCCCAACCATGTGAGGGAACTTGGAACCGGTCCTCCAGCCCCCGGTATACCCTCAGAGGACAGTGTCCCCACAGACAGACTCCAAACCAGAACCACCAAGCTAAGCCATTTCTGAATCTCAGACTCAGAAGCTGTGAAAACTATGCAAGTGTAGTGTTGTTTTAAGCCATTAATTTTAGGGATGGGGGGTAATTTGTTATATAGTAACAGATAATTGATAAAATGGCTTCAAGTTGTAGAAAGTGAGAAGGGCCTTAATGACCAAAAGAAATAGACAAATGCCTAGGCCTCGTGGGAGATTTTAATAGCCTCTATCATAAATGGGCAGATCATGCAGAAAAAAAATGGGAAAATAGAAGATAGTAATAACTCTTAGCTCATAGTTACTAAGAACCTACATGCCAGGCACCATTCAAAGTATTGTGTCCTTGGATATAGACACTTACACATATAAAAAATAGAGAGCAGACATTCCTTCAAATGTGAAAGGAGCATCACAAATATTGACCATTTAGAAGATCACAAAGAAAATCTCAGTGTGGTTCAAATAATCTGTCATACTAATCACTGTCTCTACTAGCGGTGCAACTAAATTAAAAAGCAACAATTTTTTTAAGGTTTTATTTATTTATTTGACACAAAGAGAGAGAGATCACAAGTAGGCAGAGATGCAGGCAGAGAGAGAGAGAGGAGGAAGCAGGCTCCCCGCTGAGCAGAAAGCCCGATGCGGGGCTCGATCCCAGGACCCTGAGATCATGACCTGAGTCAAAGGCAGAGGCTTAACCCACTGTGCCACCCAGGCACCTGAAAAAAAGCAACAATTTTTTTAAAAAGTATTTTTAATCCACATTTGATAATTTAGCAATTTATTCCCAAATAGCTCATGGTTAAAGGTGAAATGACACTTATTTAGAAGTGAGCAATGGAAGTACAGTTGACCCTTGAAAAACACAGCTTTGAATTTCGTGAGTCCACTTACACGAAGGTTTTTTTAATATATATAAATACAGTACAATACTATAAATGTATTTTTCTCTTGTGATTTTCTTTTTTTTTAAGATTTCATTTATTTATTTACTTATTTGTCAGAGAGAGAGAGAGAGCACAAGCAGGCAGAGCAGCAGGCAGAGGCAGAGAGAGAAGCAGACTCCCCGCTGAGCAAGGAGCCAGATGTGGGACTTGATCCCAGGATCATGACCTCAGCCGAAGGCAGTGGCATAACCAACTGACCCAACCAGGCATCTCTCTTATGATTTTCTTAATATTTTTTTCTCTAGCTTAATTTATTGCAACAATACAGTATGTAATACACATAACATAGAAAATGTATGTTTATCTACTGTTTATGTTATTGGTAAGGCTTCTGGTCAACAGTAGGGTATTATTAAGTTTTCTTGGAGGGGGCAAATGTTATATGTACATGGGGTGATGTTCAGTACTTCCAACCCCTGTGTGGTTCAAGGATCAACTGTACCACTAATCAAATCTCATAAGATATAACTAAAGTAACATTTAGAGGGAAATGTGTAGCCTTAAACAGACTTATTGAAAAACAAATGGAAACAAACAAGTGTGTTCAACTCATGAAGCCAAAAGCAAATACAGAGTAAGTCCTAAATTAAGAACAAAGAAGGAAATTTAAAAATTAGATAATAAAGTAATGAAATAGAAAGCCATAATGAAACCATAGAAAGGGAAAGACTGACAAAACTCAAAACTAGTTATTTTTTTAAGTGATTAACTTTATTTATATATCTTTAAAAATTTATTTATTTACTTGTGAGAGAGAGCGCATGTGGAAGTAGGGGGATGGGCAGAGGGAGAGGAAGAGAATCCCAAGCAGAATGTGCTGGGTATGGAACCCTGGGTGGGTCTCCATCTCATGACCCTGAGATCATGATCTTAGCAGAGATCAAGAGTCTGAGGCTTAACAACCTGAGCCACTCAGGTGCCCTAGCGCTCAACTCTCCATTATCAGCTAAGATGTTCATCTCAGGGTGGTGAGTTCAAGCCTCACATCTCACATCGGACTCCACGCTAGATGTGGAGCCTACTTAAAAACAAACAAATATATATATATATATGTGTGTGTCTGTGTGTCTGTGTGTGTGTGTGTGTGTGTATGAAGAAAACAAACAACCAAAATTTTTAAAGAGGCAAAGGACTTGAACAGACGCTTTCCCATAGAAAACAAATGGATGGCAGGGAAGCACAGGAAAAGATGTTCAATGTCGTTAGTCGGTAATGGAAACAACCAAAGATCCTTCAGCGGGGGAGTGAAAAAACAAAGCAGGACAGCCATGTGACGGGATACCGTCCGCCAACGAAAAGGCAGGACTTACTAATACACGCCATCAAGTGGATAAACTCAGACGTATTGTGTTGAAGTAACAGAAGCCAGTCTCCAAAAGCCATGTATGGTTCTATTTACACGACATTCTGTGAAAGACACAACAATAAAGCCGGAAAGCGGATCAGTGGTTACCAGGACCTGTGGCGGGGGAGGGGTTGGCTACAACGGAAAACAGGGATCCAGGGGGGAGATGGAACGTTTCTTGATCCTGGTGGTAGTGACATGGTTGTAGGAGTGTCGAAAGGAAAAACTAAAAAGGGTACCTTTTACTGTATATAAATTCATACGTTAATAAATCTAAAATAAAACTAATGGAATAGATAAACTTCTGGTGATATTGAAACGATTTTTAGGAATCGAGAAAAAGAGATCCGATTACAAATAATGAAATTTTATTTATTTATCTATTTATTTATTTACCCATTTGACAGACAGAGATCAGAAGCAGCCAGAGAGGCAGGCAGCCGGGGGCAGGGGGTGAGCAGGCTCCCCACCAAGCCCAGAGCCCAATGCGTGGGCTCGATCCTAGGACCCCGGGGACCATGACCCGAGCCAAAGGCAGAGGCTTCACCCCACTGAGCCACCCAGGCGCCCCACAAATAATGAAATTTTAGAAATCAAAACACTTCACACAAATTTGAAAAAAGATTAAAATGGATAACTTCATAAAAAAAAAACCCACCAAAATTAATAAAATGGAAAACCTAGCTAAATCAACACTCAGGAGACTAACGGGTAATCAAAAGTCTCTTCCATCAAAAGACATCAGGCACATATGGTTTTATATGTCAGTTTTATCCAACTGTTAAGACACCAATAAACTCACTCTATATCCTACAAACTATTTCAGAAAATTATAAAAAAGAAAGCTATCTATTTCGTTTTATGAAGTTAGGATAGCCCTGATAACAAACAAGGACAGGAAAAACAACAGACCATTTTCACTACTGAGCATAGATGCATACATTTAAAAAAAAAAACTGCTGTGTTTTAAAACACATGCACATACACTCACATGTTCTTATCATAATCAAGAAGAGTTTAGTAAGGATATAGGATAGTTTTTCTTTTTTCTTTTTAGATTTTAAGTATTTGTTTACAGAAAGAGTGAGTATGAGCAGGGGAAGGGCAGAGGGAGAGGGAGAGACAGAATCCTTAGCCGACTTTGAGCTGAGCCCAGAGCCAGATTTGGGACCCAATTCCACCACCTGAACTGAAATCAAGAGTCAGGGGCACCTGGGTGGCTCAGTGGGTTAAAGCCTCTGCCTTCGGCTCATGTCATGATCCCAGGGTCCTGGGATCGAGCCCCACATTGGGCTCTCTGCTCTGCAGGGAGCCTGCTTTCTCCTCTCTCTCTGCCTGCCTCTCTGCCTACTTGTGATCTCTGTCTGTCAAAAAAATAAATAAAATCTTAAAAAAAAAAAAAAGATATCAAGAGTCAGACACTTAACCAACTGAGCCACCCAGGTGCCCCTATAAGGATAGTTTAATAATAATAAATTCTATCAATATTCAGTACATTACATTAACAATTAAAGAATTGTTAATAAATAATTAACAATTAAAGAAAAACGTGTTGGGGTGCCTGGGTGGCTCAGTGGGTTAAGCCGCTGCCTTCGGCTCAGGTTATGATCTCAGGGTCCTGGGATCGAGTCCCACATCGGGCTCTCTGCTCAGCAGGGAGCCTGCTTCCTCCTCTCTCTCTGACTGCCTCTCTGCCTACTTGTGATCTCTCTCTGTCAAATAAATAAATAAAATCTTAAAAAAAAAAAAGAAAAAGAAAAACGTGTTGCCATCTTAATAGATGCAGAAGAGGCATTTGATACAATTATACCTTCATTCATTTTTTTTTTAAAGATTTTATTTATTTGACAGAGAGAAATCACAAGCAGGCAGAGGGGGAGGGAGAAGTAGGTCCCCTGCTGAGCAGAGACACCCCCCCAGACATGGAGCCCCTGGGGCTCCTGGAGCTTCTGGGGCTCCATCCCAGGACCCCGGGACCATGACTTGAGCCGAAGGCAGAGGCCCAACCCACTGAGCCACACAGGCACCCGCAAAACATTCATATATTTTAACAACACTCAGCAAACTGGAGATTAAAAGACACTTCCTTTACTTTGGTGATGCCCAGATCCAGACTATGAGGGACCGACCTAAACTAACACAGATCAGGTTTCCTGGTACTGGCCACCAGCGAAGCTTGCACACCTCAGTGAAGTGTGACTAGGGCTTGTGGGAAATATTTTGGGGAAGTTTCAAGGCAACATGGTTTTATTCTGTACTAAGTGCTACCATAAAGTGGGGGTAATACTATATTTCAATTTTTACCTAGGAGACCCTCTGGCCCTTTGTCATGGCTCTCTGCCTGCTACACAGTCTCTACCCCTGGTAATTATGACACCTAGAGCAGACTTTAAAACCTCCAAGGTGGGGGGCTGCTGGCTGGCTCAGTTGGTGGAGCATATGACTCTTTTTTTTTTTTTTAAGATTTTATTTATTTGACAGACCAAGATCCCAATCAATGCGGGGCTCAATTCCAGGACCCTGGGATCATGACCTGAGCCGGAGGCAGTGGCTTTAACCTACTAAGCCACCCAGGCGCTCCGGAACATATGACTCTTGATCTCAGGGTCCTGAGTTCAAGCCCCACATTTAAATAAACAAATAAAAATAAACTTAACAAAAGTGTTGCCTGGGTGGCTCAGTCAGTTAAGCATCCAACTCTTGGTTTGGCTCAGGTCATGATCTCAGAGTCATGAGATCGAGCCCCGTGTGGGGCTCTGGGCTCCGTGGGGAGTTTGCCTAAGATTCTCTTTCCTTCTCTCCCTGCGTCTCTCTGCAACCCCCCACCCCACCTCTCTCTCCTTCTCTCTCTCTCACTAAATTAAAATCTTTAAAAAAATAAACTTAAAAAAATAAAACAAGATAAAAAACATGAATGCCTGCTTCTAGCATACAAAAGGCTCACAGAACATAAAATAACATAAAGTTATTAAACCATTTACTGGGTCTAGTTATTTCTGAATGTTTGTACCCATTTGCTTGAGGATATATGCATGCATAGTTGTGCGTGTGGTGTTTTTTTATAATGTGGTCACATGAGTAAATTACTTTGAAAAAATGTAGCATGTAGGTAGCCCTATGTAAGTTTGTAGTCCCTCATTTATAACAGCTGCATAGTATTTCATTTCATTTTATAGTTAAAGGAGGATGGCTGGGTTTGTTTTTTGGTAATTTATGTTCTCGTGTTCTATTAAAAAATGTTGTGATACATGAAGATACAAATAAACAGGAACCTTCCAAGTACCTCTCCACCTACATATATTTAAAGCCATGAGGATGGTCCTCAAAACCCTTCCCCTTAGAGCCACTGTCTTCCAAGCTAAGCCCTCAGGCAGCACCCCTCCAACCACACACCCTCATTTCCAGCCACACCAGACTCCTCCGCGCTCCCCAACATCACAGCCTCTGACACCCCTCTAGGCCATGGCCCACACCTTCAGCTCTGCCTACAAGTCCCCCACCCTTGTTTATCTTTTTCCTTCCTGGCAAACTCCTATTGCTTCAAGACCCAACTCCAATGTCATGCGCTCAGCAAAGCTCTAGGCTCTTACTCTGCACGCCTGTCCCCCTGTGTCATCTCCTCCTCATCATTCCTGCCGCCTTTCCTGCCTCTGTCTTACCCTTCCTCATCCTCCTTTCCTACATCCTTTTCCTCTGGGTGCTGAGGAGTCACGGGTGAACCGGGAGGTGGCAGATCAGTGAGGAGACTTAGAGAGCGCCCTGTGAAAACCTCAAAGGAGGAGGAGCAGGTCTGCTGGTCAGCTTGGACAGACCAGCCCCCAGCACCGGGGGCAGCGGGGAGTGGGGGGGACTTTGCTGATGCTCAGGGAACGGCTGTTGGGTGACAGGAGTCACTTCTAGATTGACGTGTGTCCCCCAAGGGATCCCCTCTAGTCCGAACCCCCAGTTCCCGTGTGGCCTTATTTGGAAATACGGTCTTTGCAGATATGATCAGGTTAGGATGAGGTTATGCTGGGTTGGGTAGGCTTTAATCCGAATACTGGTGTCCTCATAATGGAGGGACATTTGGACACAGGCACACAGGGGAGACTGAAGGCAGGCGCGGGCATTGGAGTGATCTGTGAACCAACCGTCAGACAGGAAAGACTGCTGGCAGCACCAGAAGCAGGGGGAGCCAAGGAAAGATGCCCCCCTCCGGAGCCTTCCGAGGATGTATGACCCCTTAATTTTGAACTTCTATCCTCCAAAACTGTGAGAATGAATTTCTGTTGCTTTAACCTACCGTGTTCGGGCAGCCCTAGGAGCAGACTTTAAAACCTCCATACAGAGCCCAAGACTCATTGCTCAGAAACAACGGAGTCGCCTGCCCCCTCCGCTGCCCCGGGAGGCCGCAGCTGTCCCAGGCTCTTCCAGTCCATCTCCCCCCACCCGACGCCCGCCTCTCCGGCTCCGACCCGCACAGCACCGCCGCCCCATCCACACTAGATGGCGCCAGCGGACTGAGCCGTGCCCGCTCCCGGCGCACCGAGGGCTGCGGAAGGGACTCTGCAAATCCGAGCCCATCAGACGCCCAACTCCTTTAAGTTCTTTCCAGAGAAAGCGGCTTTTGTTCAGGCACCGAGGAAATCGGATCCTCTCCCCTGCAAACTGTCCTGCCAACCCCAACTTGCCCTTCCCCACGCCCGGCCTCTGAGTTTGAGCGGCCTGTTGAGGGTGAGGCTGGTGGGGCCCCGGGCTGGGAGCCAAGCGCAGGCCCTGCCCGGGATGGGCAGGGCTTTCCCGCCCCCAAGTACAGACCTCGCGATGGTGATTTGGGGCAGGCCGGCCGGGGTGCCCTGGGTGTGAGGACTGCTATCTCAGCACACGGGGAGGCTGCGGGAGGGAAGACAGGGTGTCTTTCTCCTCCCGGCTTGACATCTGCAGTGGCTAACGTCCTTCCGGCCCATCAGCTCCTTCTGCGGTCTCCTCCTCTCAGAGAAGCCCGCATCTGAGAGCCTGTTTTGACACTTTCCTCTCTTTGCCCCTGAGTGTTATGCGTTGCCAAGTACTGAAGAGTTTGCCTCCAATGGATGTCTGAGATTTCTCCATTAATCTCCATTTCTCCTGCCCCGCTCTGGTCCAGGCCACCACACAGCTCACCTGGACAAGCCACTTGCTGCGGAGTGTGGTCTGTGAACCAGCAGCATGGGCACCCACCGGGAACATGGAAACGCCGGTCTCAGGTCCCCACCCCAGGCCTGTGGGATCCTGATCTACATCTTTGTAAGCTGCTGCCATGTGACCCAAGGATTCTTGATTCTCGGTGCTGACTCATCTCTCTGCACCTGCCCTTACCCTCCTCCATCCATCTACAACAGAGTAAGAAGAACCTTTTAGAGATAACACCAGATTATTTCAGTTCCTTGAGAAACTCCTTCCATGGCTTCAGTGTTCTTAGGCAATGGACAAGGTCTTGATCATGGCCTAGCAGACTTGCCTAGCCCTGCAGCATGGTCTCACGCCACTCTCCTGGCTCCAAGCTTTGCCTACTACTTCAGAGCTCCTGGCGCCTTGGGCCTTTTGCGCGGAACCCTCCTTGCCTAGCTCACCCCTGTGCATTTTTGCATCTTATGGCTTCCCTTTTAGGAAGCTTTTTCTGATCCCACTGACCAGAGCAGTTCTCACAGCCAGGGACCGTGTGGATCTGTGCCCCTCTGTATTCCTAGGGCCCAGCACAGACCTTGGCCCACAGTAGGTGCTCAACACACACTGTTAATTACGTATGTGTCAGAGTAGGCCCATGAGTGGGTGAGTGTTTGTGTTTCCAGAAATACTGTGACTCTCCATCCCAGGATTATAAGAACCAAGCCAGCATCCAGGCCCAGTAAAGCCAGAGGCTGTGTCCACAAGAGACCAGAACCTCTTTCTGTATAGTGTCCCACTGACCCCAATTTGTGTTTGCAGCCTCAGTGTTCCAGTTGCTACTGGGAGAAGTAGGGGGTGCTGGGTCACTGTTTCCCGGGTTCTGCCCTCAAAGGCAGGCTTTCCTTTCTCCTTCGGCTCCTTCTACAACTTCCTGTGGGGGGCAGCTACTTCTGTTTTCACCCAAGAAGCCATCCCCTGGCTGTGTTTCCTACCCCCAAACAAGGGTAAGGAAACTTCCCTGGGTCCTGGCCCTTCAGTCCCATATTCCTTGACCTTCTGCACTGGCCCCTGACATGCTTTTTTCAATCAGAGCTTTCCTTCATTTCTCTGGCTCCCCCTTTTCCTCTCCTCGCCATAGAGATGTATAGTCTTTTTGACCCTTTTTTCCGTTTCTCTTCATACAGTCAAACACAGAGCTCAGAGCTTTTCACCTGAATGAGCTCCCCAAACACATGAGCAATCTTCCCATTTCTCCCAGACGGACTCAAGCCCCCTGTGCTCTAACCACCCAAGGCCTGCCCCTCTCCTCACTCACCAGGATGTCCACAGTGGTCTCTAGCTTGGCTCTCACTCCAACTCACTGTCCATTGAGTTCTTTTCTAATGTATTATGTTCAGAGCACAACATTTGGTCTTCAGATCCTTCCAAAGCCCTCACTTGCCTATGGAATCACATTCACATCCCTAGTATGACATTCGAAGTCCTTCTCCTGGATGGCTCAGTGGGTGAAGCGTCTGTCTTGGGCTCAGGTCCTGGGGTCAAGCCCTCTTCAGGCTCCCTGCTCAGTGGGGAGCCTGCTTCTCCCTCTGCCTGCCTCTCCCCCTGCTTGTGCTCTCTCTCTCTCTCCAGCAAATAAATAAATTAAAAATCTTAAAAGAGAAAGTCCTGCTCCAGCTGGGCACTGGCGTACCTCCCTCACTGCTTCCCTCCCTGGCTCCCTCCATGCTGGACTCATGTCCCTTGCCTGGAGAAGTCACCGTTGCTGGGGAGAATCTTGGTCAGACCCCTATTTTAGACTGAATGTGCTAGTTTGCTAGGGCTGCAGTAGCAAGGTACCATAGACCAGGGGGCTTAAACAACAGATTTGTTTTTTTTTTTTTTTTTTCCCACAGATCTGGAGGCCCGAAGTCCAGATCAAGAAGCCAGCAGGGACTGTTCCAACAGAGGGCGGTGTCTCAGGGCCTGTCTCCTGGGCTTGTGGACAGCCATCTTCTCCCTGTGTCTTCACATCACCTTCCCTCTGAACGTGTTTGTGTCCCAATTCCCTATTCTTATAAGGACACCAGGCATTTTGGAGTAGGAACCTCCCCAATGACCTTATTTGAACTCACTTTCTTCTTTAAAAACACTACCTCCGAATAGGATTTCCACATATGCATTTTAGGGGAAGACAGTTCAATGCAGAACACCAAAGATCCCAAGAAATCATTTTTGTTTTATCAGGGAAAGAAGATGGAAATAACAGGTAATGCGTACTGCTTCTTGTCCTTAAACTTGGCACTGCGGGGAGCTGGGTGTTCCTTCCCAGAAGGCAGATTACTGATTTGGAACAAGAGAAAAGATGAAATAAATTTGCAAATTTTTTAGTGAATATTCCTTCCGATACCAGGTAACATACATTTAGCATTTTTAGAAATAATGTATTAAGCAAGTAATGTATTCACTTGCTACAATGTTCAAAATTACAAAAGGTGTAAAAGATAACCCTTCTTCCAGTGACTCTCTCTTCACAAGGGGCACCTCTGCTGTGTGGATCAGGACTGACCCTCTGTATGTAGAAAAACATGCACTTGGACACTTTCTTGTACACAAAGATAGCATTCATCCACTTCTTCTGCACTTGGCCTTTTCCATACAACAATGTATTGTGTAGATTGGTCCAGAGCCATATTGTTCTCTTTTCCGTATCCGTTTTGTGCTTGGACATATCATACGTGTTTAACTCCATATTGGTGATTATTTAGGGTGTTGTTTTTTTTTTTTAATTCTGGCTTTATTAGACACTTGCAGTGGCTAGCTTTACACATAAGATATTTGATATATGAACAAGAACATCTGTAGAAAAAATTCCTGAAATGAGAATTTCTAGGTCAAAGGTGTATTGCAATATATTTAAAAGTAAATAATTTTGTTTAGAAACAATCACCAGCTTCGTTTCTTGAACCATTTGGGAGTATGTTGTCCAAACCCCTCCAAAGACTTTAACATGTATTTCCTACAAACAATGACGTCCTCCTACATAACCTCAATATAAGCAACAAATCAGGAAATTAACATGGTTGTGTTACCTTCACACCCCATTTCAGTTTTGCCAATAGTTCCGATAATACTGTTTGTCCAGTTTAGTGATGCCTTGAATTTCTTTTTTTTTTTTTTTAATTTTTTTTTTTTTTTTTTGAGAGAGAGAGACAGTGAGAGAGAGCATGAGCGAGGAGAAGGTCAGAGAGCGAAGCAGACTCCCCATGGAGCTGGGAGCCTGATGTGGGACTCGATCCCTGGACTCCAGGATCACGCCCTGAGCCGGAGGCAGTCGTTCAACCAACTGCGCCACCCAGGCGTCCCGATGCCTTGAATTTCTTTTTATTCATGTCTCTTCTGTGTCCTTCCTTCTGGAACAATTCCTCCGTCTTTCCTTGACTTTCACGCCCCTGACATTTTAAAGATTACAGGCCAGTTCTTTCATATCACTCAATTTGGGTTGTCTCATTTTCTTCACATTTTCATTTTCGTTGCATTTCAGTGGGAACATCACGAAAAGGTTGCTTGTTTCTCTCCTTGCATCCCATCAGGCAGTGTGTGATTTTGTTCGCATTTGATTAAAGTAATGTCTACCAGGCTTCTGTTTATCTGTATGGTCCCATGGCCTCCTGTTTTATTCAACGGATTATAATCCATTACCATCCCTATTTACCTTGATACTAATTTTGCTCCTGATTTAGTCAGTAGAAGAAACTTCAAGTGGGAGTCTTTTGGGCCTATACTCATCATTCTTTGAACACTTTCTTGCTTTCAGGCCCATCACGTGATCTTCCTGCCTTAGCTCCGAATTCAGACATTTGTCCAAGGACCCCTGGTTCCTTTTAGTGGAAAATAGTATAAAGCTAAGATCCGAATTCTAGGTGTGCTCCCAAGCCCTCCGGGGAGAGCTAGGGAATATCTGTGTGTATGTGTACGTTTGAGCATGCGTACACCTCTATATAATTTCTGCATCTGTTTAAGTAGATCGAAAACCAGGAGTGTACACACATACCTACGATTCCAAACTGCTCCTGAAGGGCTGTTTGTTCTGTGGCTCTTTCTGAGCTTGTAACTCTGCCCCCACCGAATGGCTTTAGAACAGACTTCAGCAAGAGAAGGGCCAGGAACTGCACTGTAACTCCATGGTCATTGCCAAATTGCCTTGCAAAGAGAATGTACACTGTGTAAGACATTCTTTAAATTCTGCCTTAAGTTTTAGGTAGCTATACTCAAAGAGAATATACACTTTAAACTTTTTCTTCTGCCAGTACAGTATCATAGGTGGGAAATGCCATCTCTGACATTTTAACATGTATTACTTTCATTATAAGATAGCTTGATCATCTTTTTAAAAGATTTTATTTATTTATTTGACAGAGATCCCAAGTAGGCAGAGAGGCAGGCTGGGGGGGTGGAGCAGGCTCCCTGCTGAGCAGAGAGCCTGATATGGGGCTCGATCCCGGGACCCTGAGATCATGACCTGAGACAAAGTTAGAGGCTTTAACCCATTGAGCCACCCAGGTGCCCCAGCTTGATCATTTTTTAATGTTTCTAATGACAAATAGAGGCACTTGACAAGAAAGGAGTGTTGTATTTGGATGCTACTGCTGTTCTTCAATCTGTCTTAAAGGAAACAATTCAAAAGGGTAAAAAAACCAAAACAAATAAAACACCACCAAACCCAAAAACACTTCTTAATTTTGGAATCGCTACCTAGCTGTTGCTAGCTGAAACTTGTTTGCAAGCAGCCGGTCTGCCTTCCGTTGTCCACCCCAAAGAGCAAGCCTACTGGCCCATGTGCTGGAGACTTGGATCAATCCTGTGATTTCTGAAGACGCCCCCTGCTGGCAGGGGCCAGGCACTGGTGGATTTTGACCAGAAAGTCTCCATTCAGTGTTCATTTAGACTCTGGGACAGCAAGTCTCCAGGCACTTGTCTGTGGGTGTGCTGAAATTGCTTTCCTGTGATTAAAATAAAGTTTAGTAGAAGAAGAATAAAAGCATTTTTTATTTTGGTAGCTCTTAAAACCACTATGTATTAGGTTGAAATTGCCCACATCTGACCTTTTTTTTATTAACCTGCCAAGTTGGCAATTGGTATGATTCATAGTTGTATATGCTGGTACTTTTCTCCTACAGGTCTCTATGGCCCAAAAAGTCCTCTTCACACTTTCCATGCCATGGTTCCTTGTTCTCTTACTCCCCTACCTATAGTATTGCAAGAAGATCTTCATGATGCCAAATAAATAAATGGCACCTTGCTGGGGAAATCTTTGCTCATCCCCCAAGAAATGAACTCTTCCTCTTCACTACCCAGGCACTGCGCTAGTGCTGTGTAAGACATTCTTTAAATTCTGCCTTAAGTTTTAGGTAGCTGCTTAATCTCTTTCTCTCTATTCGTCTGCAAACTATTTGAGGTCAAAGACCAAGTCTTATTTCCTTTTGTGCCCTTGAAATCCAATACCAGGCTTTGTATAAAGTGGATCTAGATCTTTAAAAAAAAGAAAGAAAGAAAGAAAGAAAAGAAAAGAAAGTTGGTTGAATGAATGAACAAATAAGTGCTTGGAGCAGGAGTGGGGATGGCCTTCCATCCCATAGTCAGGCTACAGCATGGGAAGTCCCTCTAAGTCTTTGAAACCCAGAGGCTCAAGGGCTTAGAGACCACCCCAGAAGTCAGAGCGGGCGTGTTTGTGTCGAGTCATAGACTTTCCTTCACACCCCCCAAATCACCCCAGATGGTCAGCCCTGGCCGACACAGGCTTCACCTGCAAACAGGCTGCCCTTGCTGGGGGCTGCTTACTTGCTCCTCCAGGGAGGCTGTCTGGGGAAGCCCATCCTTGCCAAAGCCTCCACAGTGCCCTGCCAAGTTGAGAGTCATCTACTACCCTAGGTCACCAACAGTTCAAGCTGCCCCAGATGGGGCTGTTCCGGACAATCCTAGGTTATGAAATTTTCTTTTCTGAGGGCACTGGGGCAATTATGGAAAATCTGAAACGCCCAACAGTTGTTCACCCCGTGAGTGGCTTGGGATGGGAAGGTCCCCCAAGCCCTGAGATGTTCCTCTACCACCCAGGAGCTGACAGGAGTGAACTATCAATGTATCGGTGTATCCATCTATCATGCGTTATTGGATCTAGAGGGGAAATCACAGTTATGACTTTTCATCTCAAACATGGACATCCTAAACATCCAACTTGCCCAATTTTCAGTATGTCTTTTGTTACAAAGAGTAGACAAAAAAAAAAAAAAAAAAAAAGAGTAGACAAACCATACTTCCTCAGAATTCAACTTCAGGAATAATGACACAAGTGTGAATCAAAACAATGCCATTTTCTTTCAACTGGCCTATTTTTTTTTTTTTTTTAAATAATTCTCCATGCTGGTGGGGCTGTGGGAATGAGGGTACAATTTGGATTAACTTTCTTGGTGGGAGATTTGAGATACAGCAAAAGCCACTAAAATATGTGTTTCTTTTGATCTAGCATTCCACTTCCAGTCATTTATCCCAAGGAAATAATTTAAAATACTGTCAAACCCTTGTTTATAAGAATGTAAAAAAAAATTTTTTTTTTGGCAATCTACAAGCCAAAATTACCAATAGAAAACCATGCAACTATTAAAAATGATGTAGATTGATGTTCGTGAGATTGTAATGGATTATAAACTTTTAAAAACCCAAATGCTAGGGGCACCTGGGTGGCTCAGTGGGTTAAAAACCCAAATGCTATTTACAAATGATGTTTTAAAAGAGGAGACTATATTTAGGTATAGGAAAAAGACCAACATTACCAGTAGGAGGTGGTATTAGATTTTAGTTTTCTAAATTTCCTGAAATGAGTTCGTGTTACTCTGGTGTATTTAACAATATTTTTAAGTGGTCTGAGAAAGACTTCTCAGAGAGATGACTACTTCTGTTGTCTAGGGGTGTGGTCTCCACTTTCCAAACTAGGAGGTGGGGGTCAAGCCACAGGGCAGGGAAATTCCTTTTCTCTCCTCCCCTCCACCCTTCCCCACCTGAGGGGAGCACTTCAAAGCCAGCCCTTCCCCGGGCAATTGTTCCTTCTTCCTCCCCTCATCAGTCTTCAAGAGAAAGGTAACAAGCCCATGGTTGACCCCAAGTTGACAAGGCTGCCTTCCCCAGCATTCCTTACCTGATGGGACACGCTTCTGCCTGTTCTCCAGCGAAAAAGACTTAACCTCTCGCGGAAATAAGCAGTCTTTCCTTTTTATATACATTTTTCCTTGTGGGGGAGCAACTCCTGCTGCTTTGTGAATTTTCTTATCATGGTCTGAAATGCCTCCTCCCCTACACCGTGCTGGGCACTTCCCATTCTTGGAGATTGGAGATTCGAGTCCTTTGTTCCCCTAGTGAATGGTGTGATTTCCCTGCCAGGACACTGGTTTTTCCTGTGCCTGCAGCTCCCTGGTTGGAACAGAGACTGAAAGGCAGAGGGAGGGCGGTGAGGGCCTTGGGAGGCAGGCAGCATCTGCAGGGCTGGGAGATGGCACATGGAAGGGAGGATCACTTCCGCAGAACTACCTGAGTTCAAGTTCAATCCCAGCCCCATCTCGGGCAGGTTAATGCACCTCTTTATGCCTCAGTTTCATTATAGGTGGTGTCGGAGTGCGGAGTGATACACACACAGAGTGCCAGAGCTCTGTCTGGTACGGGGTGAACACCTGGACAGATCCGCTGGTATCACCGCGACTTTGAGAAGCTGGTGAAATGCTCTTCCCTTCGCCTCCGTGCAGCAAAGGGCAGTGATGCTTGTGTGGACCCGACCTGAGGGCTGGGGCTACTAAGTGGGGAGACATGGCACGGATGCTCCTAAAACGTTTTCCCACATGACACTAAGTATTACAAAAACACATCCTGCCCACCAATTACCAACCCAGAGCCAATTCAAGAGTGGCCTGATTTTTTATCCCCAAGTTCCCCATCTTCCCTCTTCTTGCTCCCTTACCACCTGTGGTAGCTGCTCTGATCCAGTCGGCTTCTCCGCCTCCATGTGCTCTGAACTCTGGTCCTAGGATCTCCCCATCATTTTCCCTCCCCAGACCATGCCTTCCATCTCCCTGTCTCAGAGAAGCGTTGCTGGCTGTTCGCACGGTCTTCCTCCCGAGACCGACAGCTTCTTACATGGTCTCCGGGTACAGCATGTTTTATCCCCCGACATTCCTCTTAGGAGATGGAGAGCGTGTCCCCCCAGAAAAGGGGAGCTCACTTATCATTGTTTCTTAACACTGTCAGAGCACTTGCAGCCACACAGAAGACAGCTAAACCTCCCCACTACCCACTCGGAGGGCCTGGGCCGCCCAGCCTCTGCCCCCTCCTCCCCTCAGCCCTGGGCCCCACTCTTTTTCTTCTATCCCCAACCCTGCACCTGCTTTCTGCGGCCTCGGCACCCACAAGCACCCACAAGCACGTGTCGGGTCCCGACCCTTAGCCTGGCTGTGTGGCCCTTTCCATCTCAAGGATGTTCCCGGACCGTACCTGGGCATAGCTTCCCTCATGGCGGAGGCACGCTGTTGGAACTGCCCGCCTCCCCGCCACAGGTTCCGTGGAGTCCCAGTGCAGCACAGTGGCTGGCACTGAGGACGTCTGAAGAGACATGGAATCTGTTTCCAGCAAGGCCTGTGCTCTCCCATCCCTGAACAGCACACTCCCTGTCCCGTCTCCTCTTGCTAGGGACCCCTTCCTAGAGCTGGGGCTTCATCCCATCACGAGCTCTCACCACATACTCTCTTTTCCATATCCGGTTTCTGCAAAGACTGTCTGGAAGGATCACATCTCTCACAACTGCCTTCATAAGAACCTTTGTTTAATTATTATTTAGAAATGCAGTTATATACATAGAACAATTAAAATTAAATTAAACTTTGTACAAATATTAAAATACTATCTTCACACCCACTGCAATGTACAGGATACCAAAAAATATATATATAAAATAAAATAAAGCAAACCCAAACTGACTGAGTGACATCCTGCACAGTCAATGATGCACGTGTCGTTTGAAACCATTATATAGGAGTACCATTCTGCAAAGGATTCCATAGTGGTGTGGTAAGAAGCCAGGGCAGGGTGTGGTGGGCTGCCATGCAACCCGCGTCCCTCTCTCCTCCCGCCTGGCAATCTGAGTGCTTGGCCCCTACATGCCCTCCAGCTAGCGCTGCTGCCCGACAGAAGCCTCAACCTGGAGGTTTTCATTCAAAAATTTGATTAGGTTTTCAACTGGAGACTGAGAGGAGCTGCTTCTCAGCAAAGCTGAGCCTGCTGCCTTTCCCTGTCCAGGGAACCAGCTACTCTACCACTCGGTCCATGCTTCCGCCAAGCAAAATCTCTTCCAGCCCCTCCGTGGGCACCGGTAATGACTGGCCTTCTGCTGAGAGCCAGGGGCCCCAGCAGCACCCCCGAGAGAAGCCCCCAGCATCACTGTCCTCAGCAAGCACATCTGGAATTAAGCTATAAAGCCTGTGTACCACTTCCCTTCTGGGTCCTTTATTCTCTGTGAGGAGGAAAGAAAGGCAAGGATGTAGAAGTGTTTGCAGCATATCCCATTCTTTATGTGCCAATGTTCCCTGCGAGTGGAAGAGACACTGCTGTGTGGTGAGCAGGTGCTTTGAGAGCTCAGGCAGAACTAGGAGGGGAGAGGCTGAGTGCCTGTGGATCCCTATGCCAGCACTAAAGAAGCAGGAAAAGTCTACCCTTGTCTTGCCATCAGGCTTCTCCACAGAACTTGAAAGCTGGGGGGAAAGAGGGGAGGAGGAGGAGGAAAGGATGAATGGGGAAGACAACGTGAGCTAAAGTTCTATTTGCAAATGGAGTGTTAGTAGAATGCACACTGAAATGCCTTGCAAAGCCAAAAGAACTTGCAAAGTGACTAGGACTCAGCCCATTTCACAGTTCACACCAGTGAAACAGGAACACAGCACACAAAATTCAGAAATGGCAAAACAGAAAGCCTATCTGCTAAACTAAGGCATTGAAAGGGACGGAAATCTTAAGTGATTTTTACCACATACTGGCCCTTGAAAGTCGCTGGCCTGTGACAGCAAGTCACCAGGATATAAAACCTGCATTGAGTCAGCTCATGGGCGCAAAAAGACACTTTTAGTCCTTTGGTGTGGGCCATTCTCCTGGACAAGCCCTCTGCTGGACTCCCCTAGATGTGAGCTCTGGAAAGCCGGCCCTGGGCAGTTTCTCCCACCCACTCTAGGCTCAGCCTGCCACCTGCCACCACCCTTGGTTTTCCTCCAGGCTCCACCTTGAGGCAGCTGTGGAATCCCTAATCCACAAAGCCTGGAAGCCCTAGAAACATCAGCACCTGGCTGATGGCTGAGAAACTGCCTCAGAGACGTGCAAGATGAATGGGAGGCTTGGGCAAAGCCAATGACGTGGAGGGGGGGGTGGATGGAGAGTGCTTACACTAACTTCCCATTTATCCAGACTTTCTTTCCTACCAGGCAGGCAAATCTGGGCTTGTGATCCCCAGGATGGTGTGAATGGCGGCCGAGGTGGAAGAAGGCTTTCCCTTTTTTTTCCCCCCCAAGGGCTAAGCCGGTCACCCATGTGGCTGAATAAACCCAAAACAAACAGCACAATCTCTTAGGCGAGAAAACCCAGAGTAATGATATATAAAAGGGTAAGAGCTTCCATTTTAAAAAATATTCTAGACCATTATTCTGGCTGTGAGCCCAACAGTGAGACTTTGGATCCCTCCACCATTTGTCCCTGCTTTCTTTTCTGGAGGAAGACAAGGGCACCCCTGTGGGTAAAGGAGAGCCCATGTGTGAGGAGGCAACTAGGGTCCATAGGGACCCCACCCTCCAGATGGGCCCCGTGCCAACCCCTGCTGGCAGGAACGTCTCTGGAAACGGCCTCTTTGGAGGCCAAGGACAGGCCCCCTGTCTTCTGCGGGTCCCTCAGAGGCCTGCGTCCCAGCACCTCTGCCAACCTGCTCCAGATGAACCACGCCGGCCAGGGCTTTACACACAGCATGTGAAGGCTCCTGGGTGGGGAAGGGGAGAAACGTGGGGGTGCCCGCAGGCCCAGCAGGCACAGCCCTTACCCTGAGCGAAGGAAGACTACAGTGGTGCCAGGAGGCTGGGGACGAGCGGGTAGTAAAGTGCATGTGAGAGGGATGCAGGAGGCTGAGAGGGGGCTGTTCCCCTCATTTTTGTAGCCGCTCACGCCTGCAGCTACCCTGTTCTGTCAGGTACTGAAAATACAGGGGTTCTTTATTGTTTTCACTACCCCAACAGAGCGGCTCGGGGACGAGCAGAGGTGCAGGCGGGGTCAGTGACAAGTGTCTCAGCCCCAGTGCTTCAAAAACAGAACAGAACTAAGCACTCCTCCGTGCCACATCTGCAGATGGCAGCAGCCTGGCTGAGCTCTGCCACCCCGGCCTTGGTCAGCAGCCACAGGCGGCCAAGCGGGAGCCCCCGGCAGAAGCATCGGGGAGCACGGAGCCCACCCCCTTCGACGGCAGGGTGTCTAGAACAGTCAGCCCCTCTCCAGGTGCGCGGGGAGAGCAGGGAGTCGTCTGTTAGCTGACACGTGGAAGGGTGGGAGGGGAAACACGACGAGGAAAAGCAGCGGTGCAGCAAGCAGCGGCACGCTTCCTGGGCACAGTTACTAAGGCACGTGACTGTGGTGACGAGGACCCTCAGGACTGGGGCGGAGCTGCCTGCAGCTGCCTGGAGACTCGGTCTGTGCCTCTCAGGCTTCCTTCGTCACCACGAACCCAGAATGGGGCAACTGCCCCCAATGCCAGTGGCCTCGCGGGCATTCCGCAGCACCTCAGCAACTCTCCCGTCCCAGCGATGATTCACGCGGCCCCTGTGGACAGCAAGGAGGCGGAGGTTGCCAAGGATCCAACCCAGGAGGCAGCAGGCCACTTCCCCTTACACTCCAGTGAAACAGAGAAAACTAAGGCCAGGAAGGCCGATGCTGGAAGTAGGAAGTGAGGACTTGCATATTAGAAGACAATCATTCTCAGCCACCTTCCTTCCCTCCCTCAGCATCTTCTCCATGCTTCTTGGAAACTCAGCAGGGCCAGGATCCAGCACCTCCGAGCTGGATGGCTGGGCGCTAGGAGAGCTTTGGCATGATTTTCCACATCCTGCATCCTCAGCCAAAGACATGTGCCACCAGTTATCAACCAAGGGCAGGCCAGGGACCCACATTCTCGCCCTAATCAGAGCCACCTTTGGATCTGCTCCTGCTAAGGGCAGCGGCGCCAGGCCAGCCCCAGCCCCAGGCCCGGCACCCTGTGTGGCAGAGGGCAGCAGTGCAGCCACTGAGGCCTGCAGGAGAGCAACGAGCCTGCATGACAGGGGGACTGGAGGGGTCGGGGGTGGGGGAAGGCACAAGTAAACACAGCGGCTCTCAGGCCCGCGCGGGCTGGTGGGGTCTGCCGCCAAAGAGCTGGCTGCAGGGGATCCGGAGGGCTCAGGGAGAGGAAGAGTTCTGTCCAGCACATTCAAATATGTCCCCGACACAGATGGGAAGGCCGGGCTAGGCAAAATGCCAGCTCCTCCAGCTGTCCAGCAGGCAGATGGTGAGAATCTTCCTTGAGTTTCCAGCAAGGTGGGCGTGGAGGCCCTCAGAGATACAGAGATACACAGATACACAGGTGGCGGCTCAGGTATCCGGGTAGGGTGGCTGGAGTACAGGGTGCTCAAACCCACAGGGAGAGGGACGAAGGGCAGAGAGGACCGTCGCAGAGAGGAGAGGCCCATGGCAGCGCTCATGCTTCTTTCAACAGTGGGATATCTGCAGGAAGAAAGATGGGAAAGCACAGGCATTACCACCCTGGGGCTCTCGGCAGCACACCTGACCCCACTTCAGGGTTTCCATGCAGGCCTGGTCTGAAGACATAAAAAGCTTCGCTCAGGGGCATCTGAGGGGCTCTGACAGTTAAACGTCTCCCAACTCTTGATTTCTGCTCAGGTCATGATCTCAGAGTCAGGAGACTGAGCTCCACATGGGACTCTGCACTCAATGGCAAGTCTGCTGCTTTCCCTCTCCCTCTCTCTTCCTCTGCCTTTCCCCCACTCACGTTTTCTCTCCCTAAAATAAATTTTAAAATTTAAGGAAAAAAAGCCCCATGCATACCCTTCCAACAACTCTAAACCCCTCGCCCTTTCTCCAGGCCTTCCTTGTTCATCTTTCCCTCTATACCTGCTTAAAAAAATCTGAATATTCAGTCTAGTACTCAAATCCCCTCTGGTCTCACCACCTTGGACCTCCTCTCTGCCTTGACTCTGCTGGTCTAGTTGCTTCTCTTTTTATCCTTAATCTCACCCTAAGAGGCTGCAGACCCCTGCTCAGGTCCCACCTCCTTCTTCAGGCCACCCACCAGCTGTGTGATACTGAGTAACTCACTCCCCTCTCTGGGTCTTGGTCTCCTTTTATGTTCACTGGGTTCCACCAATGCCTCGAGGTCCTGAATTCCTATGGTGCCATCAGGCCCTGACAGCTCAGTCAACCAGCAACGAGCTGGATAAACTGTGCACCACTCACTCCAACATGGGCACTAAAACTCTGGGTTCCATTATTTCGCAAATATAGGCCTGATCTCTCCAAAAGATTGACCATCCATGCAGGCAGACAGCAGGTTTCACAAGACTTTCTATCCTCTCAGAAACCTAACTAGCACCGGTGTAGATGGGTTCTCAAAAATGCTTGTTAAATAAATGGAACAAAGAAAGGCAGCAAGGAGAAGAAGGGAGAAGAATAGGCCCTGTCCAGGCTCCTGAGGAAAGGTGAGGGCCGAGAAGTGCACTGGGGACAGGCGTCCATAAGTGCAGACACATGATACGTGTATAGCTGGCTCTCCACAGGGTCACTGGCTTCCACCTTTAGAGTCAGGTCTAGCGACCCCTTCTTTAGTTCTCTATCCCACCAAGAGAAAGGGCATGCTGCTGATTTTAGGGAACTCCTAAACATGATCTGCATTCAAGAATTTCCAACTTCTTTGCTTTCAGATACTCTAAGCCTCAGACATTAACTAGGCCCAGGACTCCCAGGGCACAGTTTCCTCGCTGGCTTTCAGAGGAGCCTGGTTAGTGCAGCAGCCGCCCTGTCCAAAGGGAAACAGCTAGGTTTAGGCCTCATCCTGAACCACACTGGGGTTTCTTTTTTTTTTTTTTAAGATTTTATTTATTTATTTGTCATAGAGAGAGAGAAGCGAGAGCAAGCACAGGCAGACAGAGTGGCAGGCAGAGGCAGAGGGAGAAGCAGGCTCCCTGCCAAGCAAGGAGCCCGATGCGGGACTCGATCCCAGGACGCTGGGATCATGACCTGAGCCGAAGGCAGCCGCTTAACCAACTGAGCCACCCAGGCGTCCCCACACTGGGGTTTCATGTAAAGATATTATTTAATGTGACTGAGTCAATCCTGATATTCAACCCTTCAGGTTCCAAAAAAAGGTCAGGAAGTGGCAATTTCCCTCTCCAGATGGCCTGCCCCAGAGAAGCCCAAGTCCCCTGTGAGGCAGCATGGCACTGTGGGTTATAAACACAGGCTTCAGAGCCAGATCCGTCCGGCTTCAAATGCCAGCTCAGTCACGAATCGACGGGAAAGTGATGTATGTTTTGGCCTCAGTTTCCTCATCAGTAAAGTAGGAATGGTAGTAACACCTACTTGTCACGATCACTGTGAGGTTTATGTGAGGTTTAACTGAGATAGGGCAGGAGAACGATCACACAGGAGAGGCATACTCCTGTTTCAAATGAGACTGCTGAACGCCCTGGAAGAGAGACCAGCTCCAATTTTCACTGTAATATGACCCCATACCTCCTTGTCACTCCTAGCCTTTCAGGAACACAGAAATTGTAACAGAAGAACAGACCCCGCTTCCGCCTCCAACCAGCTGTCCTCCCTTTGATTTAGCACAGCCCTGTAGCCACAGATAATTTTGGAAACTCCAAACTATCAAGATTCACAAACAGTCAAAAGTCTCCTATACAGAGCCCAAAGCCCCAGGAGGAGCTGAGGGTGAGACCTTATTTTATAGGCTAGCCCCCCAGGTATTAGCTTCCTTTGCCCCGAGTACCCCATTATTAGAGAGGCTCACAATCCTTCCTCACTCCCCACAAGGCCCCCAAGCAGCTCCTAATTCATGCTCAGTGCAGACTACCTACCATCTGTGTAGTCCTCCGATGTGAGGGATAAAAGGCTTTGTATGTCACTGTTCTCTGAATCTGGGGCTTCTTTGTATGCCGCTCGGCTGTTCCCTGAGCCGGCCACCCAGGAAGAGGTGGTCGCCTGATGCACCATCACAGTCTCAGAGCCTTGAGAACCCCAGGCTTCACACAGTCCAGACTGGCCCGGGGCCTCCTCCTCTCCGCCTGCAGAGGAACAGGCCCCCTGGTCCTGCAACTGCGGCTCCCTTGGCCCGTTCCTCCCACTGGGCCCAGACCCTTCTGACAGCACGATCTGCACCCTGGGGTCAGCAGGTGGCACGCAGTGACCGGAACTGCCATACACAGCTTCCTCATAGGACGGGAGCGCAACCTGGACTCCATCCACCATGATGGACACCTGGTCGCCAGATACTCCCTGGTCGCGCCTGCAGCCAAAGGAAAAGACAGACGAAGAATTAAAACACACAACTAGATGCCATGGTACCAACAGCACCGACCATTTCTGAGCACGTACAGTGTGCCAGGCACAGCACTAAGTGCTTTATCCCACTGAACTCTCACCTGAAACCTGTCGGGGACAGATTCACTTAGAGTGCAGAGGAGGCTCAGAGAAGTCAAGTAACCTGCCTAGTCACACAGCAGGTAAGGGAGGAAGCTGGGATGTGAATCCAGTTCCATCTGCTTCCAGAGATTCTGTTCTTACCCTCTGGACACAGGTACCCAGCCCTTTCGACCTGTGCAGAAACTAGGAATCTAGAGACCTGAAAATAACGCCACCATTCATCACAGCTGTAGACGTAAGAGCCAATGCCCGCATCTATCTGCGGATATACTGTCTTTAGACTTGAAGTGGATATACTCTATGGCATGGGAATTAAAGCTATATAAAGCGGTTTTTTTAAAAAAAGGAGGGAGAAGAAGCACTGTGAGACACTGGAGTTGAAATCTAAGGAATTTTGTTCTTTTGACTCAGTTACTTTGTCCTTTTTTAAAAAACTTAATTGTATGTAAATTGTAACACAAACAACACACAAAAATAGAAAAAATATACAGCTTCTTGTTTTATCCCAGAGGTAAATGGAGTATAACCCCTACTAAGGTCAAGACAGAGAATGCTGCCAGCATCCCCAGACACCCTTGTTCACACTGTCCCTCTGATCTCCTACCTCCTCACACCGAAATTAATCACTACCCTAACTTTCACGAAAATCATTCCTTTGCTTTCTATCTTAATAGTTTTACTGCCTAAACATGAGCCCTTCAAAACCGCAACTAAGTTCTGCATATTTTCGATCTTGATGTGAGTGGGACATAGGATGAATGTGTGTGTACATGTGTACAGGTACACATGTACGTGTGTCTGGCTCCTTTTATTCAGCTTGATGTGTATGAGATTTATTCACGCAAGCACCTTTCTTGGGATCACTTTTTAACACACACACACTTTCCACCCCATCCCCCCGCCCCCGGGGGGGGATGTTTTTTGCTCATAAAACATTATTTGGCACAGTCCTCCCATGAACATCTTCTCCTATGTAACTGCACCATCATTATGGTCCTGAAATTGAACAATGGTCTAAGACTGTAATACACATTTTTCTAACTACCCCAAAAGAGATGTTTCAGCTGCTGTCTTGTCTGTTTTTTTTGAGGATCCAATTGTGGATCATGCATTGCAGTTAGGCTTATTTCATCTCCTTTCTTCTAGAATAGTCCACTCTAGAGTTTCTTTCATGACACTGACACTTTTTGTAGGGTCCAGGATGGGTTCTCCTAGAATGTTCCACAATCTGGACTGAACTGTTTCCTTGGGATGAAGATCCTCAGTCAGTGTTTGCCTGGAACACTGAGTCATCTGTGATGCGTGTCCTTCTCAGTGCATTATGTCAGAGACACAGAAGGTAAAGGGCTGGACTGTTGTTATTAGCTCTGGATTTCCTCATCTGTACCTGCAAACAAAATCTGTAGCGCCCAACTGAAATGGCGCACACGCTGTGAGGATGACAGAAGTGATACTCAGAAATGCGTGGAGGTTTCTGGAAGGGAAACTAATGGCAAGGGGGCAGAGAAAGCAGTGTGCATTCTGCTATGTGCTTAACTCCTGTTACTTAAAATGCTTTTTGTTTGTTTGCTTAAAACCTAGTATGTGCACACAGCACAAAATTTAAACAGAGTCCCTATTAAAAACCAAATCATTCTTCTACTCAAGTCAGGAAAAATCATCCCATTACTTTTAACACACTTACCAGATAACTACGAGAGGAAAATACTCCCTAATTTGAATGACTTGACAAGCAGATCACCTTGACTTTATGTCGAAATACCTGATTCCTTCAAGTAAACAGTACCCTCCAGATCCTCTTTATTTTACTAATTGTTTAACAACCTTAAAAAAAAAAAAAAAAAAAGCTGCAGGGTGCCTGGGGCCTCAATAGGTTAAGGCTAAACTGCGGCCTTCCCACTCCTGTTCCCAGGGTCCTGGGATTGAGCCCTAAATCAGGCTCCCAGCTCTGCGGAGAGCCTGCTTCTTCCCCTGCCTCTCCCCGCCCCTCCCCCTACCTGTTCTCTCAATCTCTCTCTCTCTCAAATAAACAAATAAAATCTTGAAAAAACAAAAAAAGCTGCAACCTGCTCCCCCAAACAAAACATAAAAAGGAGACAGAAAAATCACACCTGGAACATCAGGACTTAGCCTGGGCCTGGTCTGTTAAATTCCAGAAAGCAAAATTTAAATTCCAGGAAGCAAAAATTTAAAACAGTTTTGTTTGCTCCTCTGGGCCTGTGGATGGCGAAAGTGACTGATGAACGGCTGTGAGCGCACACAAACCATTCTCAGGGGAAAGAGGGGCTGCCGGGCCAAGCCAGGCAACCCCAGAGGCCAGGACAGCCCTGGAGAGGAGTCCCTCCTAAGGGATACACGCAGGGTCAGCCCCTAACCATCTGCCACCCACCCGCCATCTCCTCTACCTCGTCTAGGATGACTTGTGGCTAATGCACTTACGGAAAAAGAAAAGTAACAAAGGCAGGCAAAAATCCCCCATTTCTAGTGCGGTATAGTGCAGTGGTTGCCAATCCTAGCTGCATGTTAGGACCACTGGGGAAGTTTAAAAAAAAGAAAAACACTAATGCCAGGCTCCCACTCCAAACCAAATTAATCAGAATGTCTGGGGGTAGGGGCCCAGGTGTTGGTATTTGTGTTTAACTCCCAGCAGATGCCTCTACATGCAACCAGGATTAGGAACTAGAGGGACAGGGCAGTGACTCGCAAACATGAGTCTACATCAGAATCACCTGCAGCACTTAAGAAACTCAGTCACTAGGTCTCAGCCCCAGTTTCTCATTCAGTTGGTCTGGGTGGGGCCTGAATATCTCCGTGCCTAAAAAGTCCCCATGTGATGCCAATACACTGGAACCACACTTTGAGAACCACCAATGTAGGGCAAATGACGTGGCTCAGGAATTGGACATATTTATGTTTAACTCTCCAGGCAGTCATCATCTAGAGAGATGACCTTGACTTAACCTCTCTGAGCCTTAGCTTCCTGATCTGCAATGTTCCTGTGAAGATAAATCTAATGCAGGCAAAGTGATAAGCACAGGGCCAGCCACATCCAGGAGTCGAACACACAGGAGGGCGTCCCCTTTCCCAGGGCACATACGGCAGAAGAGGCTGCTGGTCTCGCAAGCACCCCTGTGCAGTCAGAGGCCAGACCCCAGGACGTGCCTCCCCCCCCCCCAGGCTCCACCCAACAAGGGCTCACCTGCTGTGATGGAAGGACTTCAGCTTCGGCTGCAGTAGCACAAACAGCACCACGAGGAGGAGAATGAGCGCCACGGAGCTGGCAGTGGAAGCCACTATGGACAGTGTGGGGACCCCCAGGGACGTGTGGGCATCTTTGTCTACAGAAATAAACCATCGTCAGGATTAGGTTATACCCAGACCCGGAACACAGAATTCCCACAGCTGACCTCATCCAAGGTCCCCTGCCTGGCACCACAGCTCGGGCCACTTTAGAAGTTGATGTGCAGAACAGTGTTTACATACAAGGAAAGGGGCCACTTCCCCCATCCTGTTTCTAAATCTAAAATTCATTTCAGACCTGTGTGGGCCATCTCACGCCGAACTTCCCCAACCCCCCAAGATCTGGCCTTTACGAACCCTTTCTGAGGCTGCCCTCAGGGCCATCAGGCTGGTAGACATCTACCACTTCCATGTCCCTGGCCTTCCACAGTCTTAGGTCCTGCCCATGTTTCCTGCACGTGGCCGGAAAACTGGTAAGAACGGGGCTGTATAACCCCCTGTTCTAAGATCCTGTGACTTCAGCTGTAAATCTCAGGCTGGTCCCCAGCCTTCTCTGGGTGTGTCATGGTCTTGGGGCCCGAGTGTGAAGCACAAAGACGGCTGTCTGACACACGCTTTCCTGCAGGCAGCTGGAGTTTCCTGTCATGCACGACAGGCGGAGGCAGGAGGGGGAGAGGTCTTCTGTCCAGCTGGACTATAGCTCTATAACAAAACAGTCCATTTCCATTCGAAGTAAAATAATATAAAAGAGACACTCCAGAAGGTGTTAGCAGAACACGGTCAAAGGTCACCAGCACTTGGCTGGGCAAACAGGAGATGCTGAGCATCAAAGGGACTTTACATAGCAGAAGAGATGCCTCAGTAAAGCTACAGAGCCCCTCGGTGGCTCAGCTGAAATGCAGCAGGACACACACCAGCAACCCCAGATGTCCTGCACAAAGACATGAAATCCCAAAGGAAGGGAGGCCGCAGGGCATCAAAGGGGCTACACTGCCCCGTGGCACAGGTGCTCTGGAGGAAGTGGGCACCACTGCCTTTCAGTTTACAGGAAGCAGAACCCCAGCAGCCCCCCTTCCCATCTGCCAGACTGACCTTCGTTGAGACGGCAGCTGATCTCCATGGCTGGCTTCCACTCTCCATTCTTACAGGTCAGGTACTTGTAGTCGCCTTTCAACATGTAGCCTTCGGCACACAGGTACTCAATGACGCTGCCCGCGTTCAGGGGGTCTCTGCAAGGCCGGGGGTGGCAGATGTAGCCACCATTCTCTGGCTCTGGGGGCAGCGAACACACTGCAAAAAGACAGAGAGAGTGCACGGTGCTACAGTGCTGAGGTTTTCCAGTGGGAATCCCTTCCGCGACGGTGAGCCGGACAGTTCCACAGGAGGAACCAAGAGCCATTCCCTTGGAAAGGCTGTTGGCCAAACTCAGGAAATTCAGGTTGCCAAGGACACAGGGAAGCACGCTGGCCACAGGGAAAAAGTCTGGCTGCTTGCAACATTGCCCCTTTCCCTTGGCACGTGCCTGGAGAGGACTGTATCCATGAAAAAGTTGTGAACTCACAGAGATCTAGCACATAATATGGTTTTGATAAAACCTACTGGGACACACAAAGAATCAGAGTGAAAGGTAAAATGCGGTCATCCTGGGCAGGAGACACAATACCCCCGTTTCCAGTATCAATACGAGAGAGAGCGAGGAGTCCATTGTGTGAAAAAATGTGCCTTTATGGCCTGAGAGGGGATATCTGATGGATTCCTAGGCCCGCTCTCAAGCCCCCACCTTCTGACTGGAGTAGTCACTGCCAGCACTTGTATCTGTCCCACAGTAAAAACCACATGTTTTGTTCAGGTAGGACTACTTAGCTTTAGAAATACCTTCCCCTCCCATCCTATTTACGCTGACAGCTCCAGGAGAAGGGGATCATCACGCCCCTTTGTCGATGAGCACACTGGCCCACAGAAGCTGAATGACTTGTAGCCAAGCGTAAGGCAGTGTGTAAGGGCAGACCTACCCAGTCGACTCTGTCAGAGTAGCTTGAGAAGGGGACTCTCATGCCATGGCCTGCCCTTCCAATCTTGGACAGATGCTGCAGAATGGATTGGGGGGTGTCCCTAGCTATGATAGGAGGGACACAGCAAGGGCACAAAAGGAAGTGCTGTTTGGAAGGCTGGGCTGCGGGAGAAGATGTGCAGGCAGGATGGCCGGGTACCATGAACTTCAACTTTCCAAAAGCCATACTAATACAAGAAAGATAAAGGCGGGGTGCCTAGGGGGCTCAGTGGGTTAAGCCTCTGCCTTCACGTCATGATGTCAGAGTCCTAGGATCAAGCTCCGCATTGGGCTCTCTGCTCAGCAGGGAACCTGCTTCCCCCTCTCTGCCTGCCTCTCTGCCTACCTGTGATATCTCTCTCTGTCAATAAATAAATAAAAATATTTTTTAAATGCTTAAAAAAAAAAAAAAAAGATAAAGGTTTTCAAAGGACATCTGATTTTGCTGACAGATACCCTGCCCCTATCCTGACTATCACAAGAACATCTGTATGAAAATAAGAACTGCTGGTTTTTCTGTTTTGGGTTTTTTGGTTTTTTTATCCCCCCACTTCCTCTAACAGACCTGGAGTCTGACTGTGCCCCATCCTGTTCACTGGCCTGCCCACCGCTCCCTCGCACACAGATGCCCTCACAGTCTCTCACCAAATACCACTTCCCTTCAACCTGCAAACTGCTAGTAAGCACACTGACTGCCAGCCGGGCGTGGGGGGAGGGTGGGGGGTGGTCCTGACTACAAGTGGCTTATTGCTGAGGTGGGGAGAAAAGACTCATTTGCCAAGATTCACTAGAAGATAAGGCCAGGGTGGGTGGCCCGGGGATCCACAGGAGAGGTGTGGGCAGCTTCTCTGTTCTCTGAAACTAACAGATGAGACTAAATAAGCCAGGGACACGCCTTCTTCCCACGCCACCCACCTCACCCGAAGTCTTGAACAGGAGGAGGACAGACCCACCACACTCCTTCTGATGCCTCCTCCAACTCTAGCCAACTGGTTCAAAGAAGGTGGCCAACTGGATTTCCAAAGAAACCTCTACAAATGGCTTTACTCTTTACACTTTCCTTCTTTTGTTCAGGGCAACAAGCCTGCCACAGATCCCCCGGCTCTCCTAGCACTGTGTCTAATTGGGGCATTTCCGAGGCATAATTAAAGCTGAGCACTGCAGGGCAGCTCCGTGAAGCAGGCAAGACCCACTCACAGGTCCAGTGTGCTGGAAAGGTGGTCTCAGAGGAAGAACGGCTCATTCTGAAGCCACTCCAGCTTTGCTGGTATTCCTGCCCATAAAGCCCACATCTGCACGAATCTTTGTGAGGAACCCTGGAGACCACCGAGCATTCATTTGATCAGTGAAAAAGAATCAGGTCTACAAAGAAGTGACTTGCAATTTCATTTCATTTCAATTCAACTAGTATTTATTGATTATTACGTAGGGGTCATTGTGCTACACTCTGAAAAAGGTTAAAAAAGATAAGCACTTCAGGTACCTGGAGCCAAATAAGGATATGACAAATAAGTATACACATATATTTTATTTTATTTATTTATTTTTTAAAAAGATTTTATTTATTTATTTGACAGACAGAGATCACAAGTAGGCAGAGAGGCAGCCAGAGAGAGAAAGGAGGAAGCAGGCTTCCTGCTGAGCAGAGAGCCAGATGTGGGGCTGGATCCCAGGACCCTGAGATCATGACCTGAGCCGAAGGCAGAGGCTTTAACCCACTGAGCCACCCAGGCGCCCGAGTATTCACATATATTTTAAAAGTTGTTTTCTTTATGGCTTCTGGGTTTTGTGTCTAAAGGACATTTTCCCTTCTCTGAGATTATACGTGTACCCCTCAGTGTTTTTTTTAGAGTGGGTCTTTGTTATGTAAATAATAATTTTATGAGGAAAAAAAAATCGTAGGAAATACATACACATGATATGTAAACCCTCTCCTGCCTCTGAGTCACTCAGTTCCTCTCTTTGAAGGCACTGCACCCATTTCTTTCATCTTCTTCCAAAGATACTCCACACACAGACATTCTGATACACCTCAAAAAACATGATTAGTGCCACAAGGCAGGGAGCACAATACAGGAGAACACATCTTGTGCGGGATAGAGTAGGCGAGGTTCAGGAAGGGGGCAGCATTTCAAGTGGGGCTTTATCTCATCAGAAGAAGGTTTAAGCAAATGCAGAGAGATAGGAAAGTATAGGTAAAACCTAGATAATATCAAGCAGCCCTGGTTAGCTAGGTTGCATAATACAACAAAATTCAGAAAAAAGTGACAAGCAATGAAACCATCTTGCAGAGGGCCTTGACTGCAACAGGTGTTTGTACTATGTTCAAAGGACAAAGGGAGCTTTTGAGGGGTCTTGAGAGGGCAGAATTATAAGAGAAGCTGAATCTGATCAAAGACGGACAGAACTCGAGGGAGCCTTAGAATAAGTCAACAGTAGAGCAACGCTAGCACGGTAAGGTTAAGTGCACGCACTTGTTTTATGTTTCCTATGACGGTCAGACAAAGGGGACAAGCTTAATGCATCGGGCTCAGCATTGCAAAGAGGCTGTCCTGGGTCCAAGGAAGTAAGGAGGCTGTGGAAGTAAAAACGAAAAGGGGTGGGTAGGTGAAGGCAAGGTCATTTTAAGACACCAGGAACACAAGAAAAAAATATTGTCCTGCTGCCCAGTCAAACATCAGAGCAGGAGAGTCATGGCAAAGAGCAGATGTTCCAGAGGACCCTCTCAGTGATGCCTGGGTTAACAAGAAAGGGAAGAGCAAATAATCATCCAGAGTCTTCTGGAAGCCACCCTTCTGGGCAAGAGGCTGACTTACTCTATGCATCAGGCTCTCTCTCTAACAACCCTTGGTCCACAGAGGGAGTTTCAAGCTCTGTTCTCAACCGCAAGAAGAAAATGAACTCATCTGATTTGGCAAAGCTGCATAATTTTTAAAAGAGCGAGAAAGCCAGAAGATAGAAATTTTACAGAAAAAAATCAATTAATTCTCCTTAGCTTCCTTCTCTGCTTTCCATTATCTCCTACAGCCACTTAGGCCTCCAGTGAGCACAGGAAGCAGCGAGGTAATTCTTCAGGGGCTGCAGAGTGCCTGGCGCACAGCAGTCTTTCAGGGAAAGGCCATGCAACCGGTTGGGGAGGGGACAGATGCAGTAGACGCACAGGAAGCTGGCTGATCTTCTACTCCAAGTCACTGTAGCCTCAAACACTCGGTAGAAAACAAGAACCTTCCATCAGCCCTTCTAAATGGGTTTTGTTTTTGTTGTTGTGGGGACCAGCCTCTTAGGAGGAGGAGGAAGAGGCAATAAACAAAGCAAACTCTGTAAGATTCTGTAACAAGAAAATCAAAGAGAGCTCCAGGAAGGGGCCCAGGATCAAACTGTTCAGTTTAACAAACTGAACAAGCACTTGAGCCCCTGCAAAGGGCGGTTAGGGAGGAAGGAGTACTACCGCCAGCCTGAGAAGGGGAAAGAGCCGCGCATTTTAAGACTCAACAAAAGAGGTTTCTGGCTGATGTCAGTTCTCAAGAAAACACCCTACTCCCGAACACTGGGACTGAGGGCTTAAGAAACTGTCAATGTTCACTTCCAGGTTTAGACTAAATCAGAGGAGTAACATTAAGAATACAATTGAGCACAGAGAAGCAGCTGCTTAATCAAGGTATTCAAAGAAAGGATGGCCAGAGAAAAGCTTTCCTGGGAATTCAGGGGACAAGAAAAAGGCTCCCCCAAATCCAGCACACAAACCCAGCATCTGCAATCATCAGGGACACCACTGGAAGCAGTCCTGTAAATGTCCCTATTTGGTTGTGATTCCATCAAAAGACTGGAGCTCGCCTCTCCCCACAAGTCATCCTAGGAGGGCCACCCATGTCACAGGACCATGTGACAGACTTCTGAGACCCACAAAAGGTTTATAATTTAGAGAAGACAGACTCACATATATCCAACTCTAATGTAAATCAAAGAAGGAAGTGTTAAAAGGTTAGCTTTTCTACTAGCCTGACACCTCTTACTCATCTGAGCACTGGTGAGACCCCAGGGCAAAGAGAAACAGGATCAAAAAAATAAGTAAAGGAGGAAGGACCAGATGGACACCACGAACAGAAATATAATGGAGCCACATGGGTAATTAAAAATTTTCTGCTAGCCACATTGAAAAAGTAAAAGGAAACACATGAAATGAATTTTAATAATCTATTTTATTTAACCTACTATATAAAAAATACATTAGTGATTACATCTCAACATGTGATCGATACACAAATATACTGAGATATTTAATTTTTTCTCATTATTAAGTCCACACTTACAGCCCATCTCAAGTCAGACTAGCCACACTTCAAGCTCTCAGTAGCCATATGGGGATCGGAGCCTGTACAGCACAGATCGTGGAGGACAGTCCGTGTCTGAGAGTCAGAGGAGGTGTCTGGGATGGGCAAGCTGTGGGGAGGGTCCGGAGCCACACCCCAGGGTAGGAGATAAGAGGTGATGCAGCAGATACGAAGGGAGCCCTGGGCACTGAGGAGCCAGAGAAAAATCAAGGCAAAAACAGACAAAATGGTGTGCAGATGTGCAGTCTGGTGTTTTTGTTTTTTTTGTTTGTTTGTTGTGGGTTTTTTTTTTTTTTTTGGACATAAAACAAGGAAGGTAATAATTACTGCAAACAGATAGCCTATTACCTGTGCCAGGCACTCTTGTGAGCTGTCTCTTAACACGAAGCAGGTGCTATATTATTTCCTAAGAACAATGGGGCTCAGCTGAGTTGAGAAATCTGCCACAGATCACACATTTGTAAATGACAACGGTGGGCTCAACAGGCACTCTCGTTCCTGCGTGCCGTACTGTGGGTCGTCCCAACACACTAAGCCCAAGCTCCTGGAACGTCCTGCTAACATTGTATGTGACAGGACAAGCATCCTATAGTGTGAAAAGGCTAGCTCACACAGAGGTGCCATGAAAACCTCCCAAGAAAGCTGGGAGTGGACATTCAGGACGAATGTAGAGGCAGGGGTGGGGGGGTAGTGATCACATCTGACTATAGTTAAAAGCTTTCTTCTGAGGCTGCCCTTAAACATCTCAGTACTAACATTTATTGACCAACTACTAAATGCCAAGCACCAGTCCAAACACTTTACATATGTAACTCATTTAATTTCACAAAGACCCTGTAAGAAACATAATTACTATACAGATTATTAGATGAGTAAATTGAGTGAAGTTAAGACACTTGCTCAAGGGCACCAAGCAGAAAGGGGCAGAGTCAGGATTTGAACCCAGGAAGGCTGACTTCCCTTTGCACGGCATCAGGCAGAAACAGAGGGTCTCCGAGCCCAGCTTCTCCTACCATACCCACGTCTTGGAAAGGGAGCTCAGTGACAAAGACAATTTGGGTACTGCCTGTGGACAGTGGGCTCTATGACACAATAGGACTGAACCAGATGTCCTCTGAGGTCTCTTCTGACATTTGCAAACTTGTCTGAAGTTGGCTGAGTGGCTGGCCTCACCCCTACCCAAGATTCCTTAGTCAAAGTCCTGTAGCCGGGGTGGTTTTCAGGCAAGCACGAGGTGTGAGGTGCTTCTCCCAAAGAAACATCTGCACCCCTCTGGGCAGATTCCTGCCTCGGGTGTGTAGTGGGAACAGGAAAACAGCAAGAGGCGTTCTCTTACTCAAGTGATACCCAAGGGCTGCTTCTGTCCCTGGCATCCCCCAGCTTTCTGCCTTCCTGACCACCCCCAGCAAACAGTAAAAGTCTCAAACGATGGCAGCAAGAGGGAAGAGACAATTTCTCATGCCATTTGCAACCTTCCTCTCCTGGAAGACAAACCTCAGCACTCAGACAGGAAGCCATTGTCCAGCTGGGATCCCTTTTCTCATGAGAACTTCCCACGCACTGGGGGAGGGCCAGACTGACACAGCTCGGGCCTTTCTCAGGATGTGGCCCCAGGGCTGGGGCACTGGAGAGAAGGGAGGACCCACCCATGGTTTAGGCTGCCTCTACTGCTCCTCCCAGGCCCCCACCCCCATTTTCCCCGACAGAGGCCTAGGGAAGTGGGACTGGTTTCAGAGTCTGTCAGTCTTGTCAGTCTGTCAGTCTGTCAATCTGGGTCCCTCCCCACCTCTCTCTCTCTCCCTCCACCTCACAGCAAAGGGGAGATGCAAGCCATGGGTTCAGAGCCAGAGAGGAGGACCATCTTCACAGCACCCTGCTGCAGAGAGGAAACTCCTAGAACCTGGAAGCAGCCAGCAAAGCCCTCAGCTGTTTTGAAAGAAGGGCTCCCCTCCCAGGAACTCTGACCTGAAAGCACATGGATCATCTGGAATCCCACCCATCGTTGGAGATTGAGTCCCAAGTCACCAGCTCCAGAAAACCATTCCAAAGAGCACTGTCAGGGAGAACAGAGCAGCACAGGGTAGCGCTCACCAGCAAGGTCTAGAATGAGCACTGGAGTCACACTGCTAACCGTTACCCCTGTATGGGCTGGGCGCCATCTTCTCATTCCTGCGCCCTTGCTAAGTAAGTAAAGTAGGGATCCTAAAGCACGGTGTCTACCTACAGGGCAGCTGTGCGCGTGAGTCACAAATACACAGGTAAAGTGCCTGGTACTGGTACCAGGTCTGTCATATACTAAGTGCTCAACAAACAGCAGCTTTATTATTCCTCCTTTGTGTTCCCATAACACCTGCATTCTTCTCTATCAACTGTCACGGTGTGGTTGGCTCTGCAACAAGCACTTCTCACAGGTCAGTCCCCCGCCCCACACCTACCCACCCAAGCCCCGGGGCAAGTATTTGTTCTGCTCATTTCTTATCCCAGATCTTGGCACAAAATCTGAAGGACAGAAGATGCTTGGTAGAAAACTGCTTTGATTGTGTGGGCAAAATTCTGCCCACATTTCAAGGCACTGTCATGTTCCTGATTTGACATGAGGCAAGGACAAGTAACAGCCAAGAGAATCCCCCTGCAAGGTACAGCTCATGTTCTCTAAATCTGGTATGAAAACATCCTCCTGACCTGACAGGATCAGGGCCAGGTCAGGGCAGAGCATGGTCTTGGATGTCAGCCAGAAGAGTTTCGGTTTTACTCAGGGGCCCAATCTGCAACTCTGTCAATGGCCTGAACTGTTTTGAGTATTATTACTTCTTGATAGTCATTCCCACCCGCAAGCAGTGTTTAAGAGGAAGGATAAAAACGAGACCTAAACAATACTCCCACGATGTCTGGCACATATCAGGAACTGATAAACTTTACATTCATTTTCACGAGCAAAGCAGACCTTTACTTCTGGTTTTTGGAGGACTGTCTGGCTATCTGGAGACAGGACAGGCCAAGAATAGAGCAGGATGAGCCTTTGGTCGGTGGGGGGCGGGGGTGGTGTGTTGCTTTGCTTTCCCTTGCTCCAGCTCACTGACACCAGCCCCTTCCCCCACTTGCCTTCTCAGCAGAGCAGTCTGGGCTGCTCTCTTGACTGACAAATGGCCTCCATATGGCCTGTTACCCTTTTACCTCCTCCCATTCTTGCAGCTCAGGGACTCAGGGGAACAGGCTGCCAGCTATGGCTGTGCCCCCACCACTCCCCCTCCTACTGTCATGAGTGCTAAAGGAAGGGCGGCCAGGAGGACCACTGGCCTTCATCCTATTCCTTCCAGGCCTGGAGCGTCACCCAGGGCAGTGACCTACAGAGCAAAGCCCACATGACAGTGGGATGACAGCAGAGCTGGCAAGCCAAGCCATTCCATGTGCAAGAACAAATGTTACTACACATCCCTTGACAGTGGTAGTGATGAAAGGGTTAAGGGAAAGAAGATGATGTTTATTTTTCTTTTTTTTCACCAACTGTTATTTCCTGGTCTCACCTCCTTCACCCTACCATCTAACTAAGTTGTACATGTGATTGCTCTCCCCGCTCAGAATCCGCCATCTCCAAGAGGATGCAGGCTAGTCCTCTGGAGAAAGGTCCCCTTCTGCTGCCTAGCGCACTGTTCAGCTCCAGAAGGGTCACTGATAAGCAGGTGATAATTAGCACTCTGGCTTGGAGTCTGAAGCAAGGCTGAACTCAGGCGCGAAGATCAGGGTTGGGGTTTCATTTCCAACTCTACTCGTAACTCCTAATGCCAAGGCCAGTGCCACGCATACACAGTAGGCCCTCAAGAAACATAAATTTAAATTTAAGACAGATTTAGTGATTTCTTTTGTCCAGCAGGATGGAAGTAGAAGAGAGGAGGAGAATGAACATGTATCACCAGCTGCCACCCTGGGCACTTCAAAGCTGCCAACCCATTTAATACTCCCCTTCTACCAGGAAGGCAGTAGAATACTCAGTTTTCTCAGACAAAGAAACAAAAGCTTTGAAGAATTTAGTAATGTCTGAGGTTACCTGGCTACTAAGCATTACAAGTCTGGATTCAAACTCTAGTTTGCCCTTCTCCCTCTTACACAGAAGCTCCTTGATTACAGATGTGAGCAGAAAAAATTTACCCCAAGACCTACAAAGGTATAACACGGGGTGGGGTAGGACTGACAAAAGTTGCAGTGTCCTGTCTGGAGAAGAATGTGAACAGGCGAGTTTACCTGTGCCCAGAGGACTCAGCTCAAATCTCAAGTGGGCCCACATTTTTCAGGAGCAATGGGGGGGGGGGGTTCCTTCACTAACCCCTGAGAGTGACAAACAAGCTATTTAGGGACTGCTGTTACCAAAGCTGGAAGAGGAGAACGTATGGGGGCATTTTCAGCTAAGAACGCGGTCTTCCTAGAAGGATATATGAAAGGAAGGTTGTCACTAAATGCAGAATGGGGAGGTGAATTAGAATTAGACAGTGGGCTGATTTCTGGGCCAGCTCCTGGAACACAAAGGGTCACTGGGGCATCTCCGCCAAAGCCCCAAATAATCAGTCTCTGCCATGTGCCACCAAACAGTGACTCGGGCAGTGTTCTGCTTCTCCAAGGTGCTCAACAGAACACTGTTACTCACTGAGGCCCTACCCAACTTCAAAGAATAAAAGGAAGGAATCGGTATAAACTCTGACTACAGATGGTGACAGAGAGCAGGTGTGGACTAAATCAACCAACAAAACACCATCGTTCCCTGAAAACCAATCACCAGTAACTGAGGGGCAAAGATTTAAATGGTCTTTCTGAAGAAAGATGTGACTGGGTCTCCTCATGACATATAAACTGTAACTAACAGACTGAGTCTGAGCTGTAAACATGAATTAAGAATTAAGGGAAATTCCACTGAAGCAGACTCAGAAGGGTGGACAGAATGGACAGCCAGACCACTCAATGTCCACTACCCAAAGAACTATCAGTCACAGACCCCTAGCAGAGCATCTCAGTGGAAAGAATCCTCATTTATAGGCCCCAAGAGGGAAATATGCATACTGCATCTCCTACAAGAAACTGATTACCCCTACACCTCAATCAATGAGAAATCATCATCACCATGAACTGCTGCTTTTCTCCAACAGACTCTGGTTCAAAACAACCCCTCCCAACTTCCTCCTCCATAAAATAAAGTTCCTCTATTTTGTCTGTTGGACTTATCTCTATGGTTTTGTCATAGTTTGCATGTCCCGAACTGCAATTCTCTGCTATTCCTAAGTAAACCCATTTCTGCTGGTAAAACAAAGGACTTTTATTTTTAAGGTTAACAAAGGCACGCCATGAAGTAAGCCTTGTACATTCTGTGGGGGCTCAAGTCGGGCCTGACTTTACCATAAGTCAGGGACAGGAAATATAAAAAGAAAAGGTTTTTTTATTTGTTAATGTTGTTGTTGCTGTTGTTTAGGGTGAGTGGGGGTAATGAAGCCCTTACAACCTTTGAACCAATAGGTATAAGGCACACGGTGACAATGGGCATAGGCAGTTGGGAATCCACAGTTATAAAGTCCACTGATCTGGGTATTCTTCCTCCTCTGTCTTGTGGGGGATGGGATTCTCTTCTTGAAACACTTGATCTTAAACCACTCTGTCTCACATGGCCACCACAGAAAACGCAGCTTATCAAGACTTCTTGCCTTCCTTTGTACCTTCTAGAAAGTGAACTTACCACCCTGTGCCACCATCAGCTGATCAAGGATAATGAAGAGTCAAACTCTCCCAAGGGTTTTTGTTGTTCTTCTCTAGCTTTTAACATTTGGGTCTTTCTAAAATTCTGGACCAGAGGGGGCCACTGAGGTCAATGGAGAGGTGGCCTGCCACAGGGTACTCTGTTCATTCTCCCAAGCACGGGAGACAAATCCTTCCCAATTGCTTTTCTCTGAGGCCTATTTATGCCTCTTTTAAGACACTTTAAAAACAGCGGGAATCCATTAAAATCCACTGTGAGGTCCAAGGCAGGGCACATGGCTCTCAAGGCGCTTTTCCAGAAGACTGAGACTTGCCTCCCCTTTGATTTAGCCTGTGTATTTACCATCCTGGCTCCAGCACAGTGTGGAAACTCCTAAATAACTAAGCAGAGCATCCTCAGAACAGATTAATAAAGGCTGGGCCCAGACCAGGTCAGAGTCACAGTAGGATGTCAACTGTGCTCTTACTAATCATGCTGAGGCCTGTGATCCTGTCACCATTCTCCCACCGCCCCATCTCTCCTGGTCTTTGGACCCCTGACTCTGCCAAGTCATTTCTGACTAACCAGTCCAAGATCCCTGGTCAGAACATATTGCCCGTTGCAGCCTCGCCCATTCTATGTGTCAGTAGGTAATTATGTTCAGATGTCACACAGGTAAACAGAAAATATCCTTTAACTTTTTGTCTTCCAAAAAGCGGGTTTAATAACTTTCACCCAGAAGAGAGTGAAAAACATTTACAAGTGTTGATTCTTAATATCCCTGGGTTTCACTTTCCTAATAGGAACTACACTTCAGTAATTTAACAAATATCTATTAAACACCCACCTACCAAGGCGCCAGGTTGGTGCTAGAAATTCAAGAGTAAATAATACATGGTTCTGTCCCTAAAGACTTTAGACTCTTTGAGGACATCGATAAGGATCCCCAACCAGGTAATAGTAATATTTACTCTGCTTATCTCCTAGAGTTCATATAAGGATTACATTTATCCATTCATTCTTTCCACAAGTCTTTACACTAAGTCCCAAAGCACTGTTGCAGGCAAGGGGAGAAGAAGAGGGGCAGATAAAAAGACATAGACTCCCCTCTCTGAAAGCTTACTGTCTAGTACGTAACCATAATGGACACATTAGAAATCAACAGGAAGTTCTGAAGAAGGACTAATCTAATGAGGAAGAGATCAGAAAGGATGCAACAAATGGTATTAGAATTCTGACTTTTGGGGCAAGCAGGATTATGACCATGGGATAAAGGAGAGCAGGAAGAACATCTAAGGGGGAGATGAGAGCACCATCACAGGCAGAGAAGTAAGAAGAGGTCTATATGGAAAGCAGCAGAAGCTCCCATGTTTAACCGGAGACAGCTGACATTTAGAAAATCAGGCTGGCACCACAACGGGGAGATCCTGAATACAAAGCTGAGAATTAAAAAATACTGGGTTCCTTTTCCATAAAATGAGATTTTAAGGACCTTTCCAGTTCTAAAATGCAAAGTGATGTTGCTAATAATAAAATGAAAGCCTGCTCTCTAGAACTAATCCAGCAGAAAAAGCCAGCCATATAAACGTACCTGCCTCCTCTCGAAACTATTTTTCAACGGAGCAGGGTATGCTGCTGTGGTGGAGTCGGAACAGGGAAGGACAGAGAGGAAAACCATGTGAGTTTTCTGGTGCAGATTCATCATGCTGCCTAAGTTTGCCTAGGTGTGTGTGTGCGTGTGCGTTTGTGTGTGTGTGCGTGCATGCGTGCGTGTGTGTGTGTGTGTGTGTGTGTGTGTGTGTGGTGGGGGGGTAGAATGCTAGGAAAGAAATGGAGGGATTGGAGCAGAGAAAAGGAACACAAAGGTGTCCTGTGGTCAGTTTCTTTCCCAGGGTTCACTCACATGGCAGCAGATGGCCTATCCACAGAGGAGTGGATCTCAGAAAGCAGCTGCTCCCAGGTCCTGATTCTAACAGCTGGGGTTACAGGACCTCTCTGCACAGGCTGCATGCTAGAAGTCAATGGGCTCCATTGTGCCTTCATGCATGCGCTCTCATGTCCAGGCTAATGCCCTATGCCTGCCTGGAAAAGAAGACTGGGAAAAATAACACTACGGGCTCCCTTGGGGGCCGAGCAGGCACTTGCAAATTAATGGAAAGACAGAGTATTATAAAGTTCAATTTTATTTAAATTACCTTGACTTTGCTAGGAAACTATTGAGATGCTAACTATTTGAGAGATAAAGGACTTGCCCATAAAAGGGTCAATGGGTCAATGAGGGGGGCAGGAGGGATAGATTATAAGTGGAGGAGAGTCACAACTGCCTCTGATCTCCTCTTCTTCCTGGCTGACATGCACGAAGGAATCCGGCTCTCCCATACCAACCAAAAAGCAGGCAGGGTGTTTCATGTACGAGAAAAGGGGATAAAAATCCATAAAACCATGTGTGTGTACACAGAGGAGCGTAAGTGTACGATTACATAATTAGGCACATTAAAGTATTTATACTGCTGAGACGAAAAGCCCCTACTCAAAGGCATTCCACCAAAGTTGAAAGGGGAAAAAGAAAATAGAAAATAAAGCATCTAATTGCAATCTTCCACAAAGCCAGACATCCCCAGCTGGTGCCACAGCTGAATTCTCTTAATTAACATGTTGTAATGGCAAGTATGAAAGACACTGTATGCTTACCAACTCCATGCTGTGGCCAGCCGGCCGTGGGAGAAGCCTGCAACACTGCGGTAATTAAAGAGTTCTTCTCTTTCTACTATAGTGCACTGAGGTGGGGTGTCGCTTATACTGCTTCAAGCACACACGTGCAACTCCACACGGAAAGACAGAGGCGGAGACTGGAGAATATGAAAAAGCTCACACAGCCTAGGAGCTAGCTGGTTTATTCTGGTGGTGGTTTTCTTCTTACCTCCACCCTGCCCCCTAAACTTGGGGCTTTTCCAGTGAGAGGAGGCTGGCAATGTTTGAGCAGCCAGGTCTTTTAAAATAGAAGTCTACCTGACAGCTTAAAATCATAATGTATCTGAATGGAAAAGAGATGGTAGACATTAGCATATAAATGAATACAATGAGGGGGTAAAGGCATTAATACATCAGAGAGTAGGTCAACACAGAATGAATTCTAAAGGACCGGCTCTCAGTTCTGGAAGGGCCTTGCGCACTTACAGAGAAGCTTTTATTTTTGCATAACTCTTTGTTATTCCAGAAGCTGGCTATAGGTAGTCCCCCCAGTTCCCTGAAAGGGCCCCCCAAAGTCAAATAATAGGTTTACATGTATTATAAGGAAGTCATGTCCTCTGAGCCAAACAAGATTGTAAAATGCCTAATTATACTCTGCCTTTTAGATACGATCTTGGTCAATACAGTTTGGCAGTTTTATATATTATTCTTTAATTCTGTTTATTCGTCTTCATAATTACGCAGGGCTGTTGACTCAGTCAGCGAGTGTTCACCTGACACGAACAATTCCCCACTCTGGCATGCCCACTGAATTTTCAAAAGCTTTTCCTTAATTATATCAATGTTAGAAGAGCTACCCTTCTTCTAACTACAATTAGCAATGTCTTTTTTCCAATTTCAACTCACCCTTGCAAAATAAAGGTCCAAAACACTCAAGGTCCTGCTCCAGCATACATGGCTGCACAGCTGGGGCCGGCTCAGGGCACAGCACTCAGGACACACACTCAGGGTACGTGCTCCAGGCACGGCACTCAGGGCACGTAGCCACAACCCGCGGCTGCTCAAGAGTTTCTTCTTCAACTGCTGCACAAAAGTCCAACTTCATCACACAAAGGCAACTGGTATCAGCTTCCAATAGACCAAAGAACAGGTAGTGCCAAAGACAAATGTTTAAAAGCTGGTGGCTCAGTGTTGCTTTAGAATCATCTCACAAGGTGTCAAATTTGCATTCTTTGCCTCCTGGTTCCCCTGGCCCCAGAGGCCCACAATCGTATCAGTGAACTCAGAGAAAGTAAATTCTTAGGTAGGCCCAGATACAAAAGAGAAGTGTGCCTAGGATCCAGGCTCTCTGGGCTCAGCAGCACACACACCTGCGTTCTATAAGAAGCCAGGGCTGCATATCCAAGGCGGAGGTCTGTGCCGCACCAGGATTAGTCGCGCTCATCAGCACCTGCCCCAAGCCTGTTCCTCAGGATGACAGCTCATCCCGGGCTTCCCCAGCCTCCATGCGTTGTTGAGAGAAAATGCTTGTCACACATGCAATCAGGGAGCCTTACAATCTTGGCAGATGTCTCTGGCCAGACCCTGCAGTGGAACAAGTTAGTAGAACAATGGTTCCTTCCCCAACAGGGAGCAACGTGGCCTGTGGGTAATGGAATCAGTGTGCCTCACAATCTCCATGCCAGTGCGTATTGTCCTCTCGGGCTAGCCCACGTGTATCTGCAGCCCTTCTGCAAAACCAAATGAAACCGTGCACCCCAAAACTGCAGAGCAACTGATTCTGAACTCCAGGCCTGCTGCTTTCCCCTCTTCCCTGTCTCCCTCAATCTTTCCATCTAGCCTCACCTCTCAGAAGGACAGAGAAAAACAAACATAAAGACTACCAGGCCCTTCCCAAATGTGGGGCAGGGCCCCTGAACATCAAGTCCTGTTTTAGGGAGCACCCTCTCCCACAACCATAAGGAGACCCTCTCCCAGTAACTATAATGAAGTGGTTACTCAGAATGGGTTTAGCAGTTTATCTACCAGCAATCCAGAGCAGAGCACCTGGGAAAAACAGGAAGAAAGCACTGGTCTTACAAGACCGTAATACGAAGTGGCAGCTGAAGACGCAAGGCTCCAGCCAAGTGTCCCTCCAGGACCTCTCCTTGTGCCAGGGACGCAGACCCCTAGACAGAGAACCAAGGCTGGCAGTGGAACCTCTGCCTGGCCTACACCCTGGTCTGGCAACAGGCTGGGGTGATCCTCAAAGAGGAACTGCTTGCTGCCCAGGGCTGCATCCACAATGCCTACCCTGGCCATGCTGTGGGTCTGTGCCAGGGAGCTTGGGCTGTGGTGGCTGGGAGTGGCAGGCCCGGCCCAGGCCCAGCAGCTGCTATTGAAACTGTCATTCATTTCCTGACTTAAGAGAACTGAGCAGTACCTCCCTTGGCAACAACTCGCTTTCCCCTCCCACTGGAAATTAATAGATCTTGCGATAAGCATAACCTGCTTATGCTTGTTTGTCCTCAACTGCTACAATCTCTCAACAAAAATTTATTTTCCCAAGTTTCATTTTTCACTAAGAGCAACTACTAGATAGATAGATACTCTATTAGGAAGAGCATGTTTTCACTGGTCCTCTTTGCTTTTACTTACAATTCAAAGTTACCCAAATTCCTTATTTAAAATTGTTAAGGGGGTACAGGTCCAGGGGAAGGTAACAATACGCAACACCGGCAAAGGATGTGGAAACAGCACTTTTACTGCTCGTTAGGCATGATATGACTCGCGCCAACTGGACCTGAGCAGTAATCCCTGGTAACTCACATTCTACAATGATGCCAGAGGCTTGGAACCTGCAGCACATTATGCCTGGTCCCACAGGGCCTATCAGGGGATATCCCTTCTACACCGAGCAGGGCCTGGTTGGAAAAAGCTTTACTCAGGGTGGCACTCAACAGCTAGTCCTACTTACTCAGACAGCAACGACCTCATGGCTGGAGTTGTTGTGCCCTCCTAGGGGAGATGCACAGGGCTACTGGCACAGGCCCCTGGGACCATGTTCATAAGAGACTTCCACCAGGCCATTCCTTCCCTGCTAGAACCTAACTGCATGACTTCATCCCAAGAACTATGGATAGAGTTGGGAACCCCTCCCACTGCGCACCTAGAAGAACACTCCAATTTGCCCTAGTAAACTAATCTTCCAAAAAAACAAAACAAAACCCATGTTTTTCCAATGCTCTTTTCTTAGAATCTTCGAAAGCCTGCCAATTTCTTTCTACAAGTAGAAATGTTTCTGCTGGATATGCAAGGCTCTCCACAAAATTCTCGTCCCATTTCTCCAATACCAAGCCCCACGAGGTTACCTGCACTGGCCTTACTCACCCATGACCATGGCCTCAGATCAGCCCTCTGGTTCTTCTCAACTTCCCGTCTCCTCACTATCCTCCACTTTTCCCTCCATCAATTCAAACCCAACATCCTGTGCAGGGCTGATCTCAGTGCTCCCTCCTAAAGGAACTTCCTTCCTCTGGGCTAAAACATCCACGGCCACACAACCTAGCACACAGTTACATACCGTCTGTTGCTACACGTGAGTTGATACTGTCTCTCCAGGGTACTGTGAACGTCCCAAAAGGACACAGAATCTTCGGGCTCTCTGCTCAGCGGGGAGCCTGCTTCCTCCCCTCTCTCTGCCTGTTTCTCTGCCTGCTTGTAATCTCTGTCTGTCACATAAATAAAATAAAATCTTTAAAAAAAAAGGGGGGGGGCGCCTGGGTGGCTCAGTGGGTTAAGCCGCTGCCTTCGGCTCAGGTCATGATCTCAGAGTCCTGGGATCGAGCCCCACATCGGGCTCTCTGCTCAGCGGGGAGCCTGCTTCCTCCCCTCTCTCTGCCTGTTTCTCTGCCTGCTTGTAATCTCTGTCTGTCATATAAATAAAATAAAATCTTTAAAAAAAAAAAAGGACACAGAATCTGCCTTTACCTGCCTGGGCACGTTTAAGGCACTGGACAAACATCTGATGGAGGCTGTATCTGGAAGGGCTGAGACCTCTTACAACACGGACTGATTCATTGCTTTAGAAGACCCTAGCTCTTGCTTCCCTCAGAGTCTCTCCTGCCCACACCCCACTGCTGGACGCAGTCCTGGCAAACTCTGAGACTTCTGCCTGCAAACAGCCAGTATTCTGGCTTGCATCAAAGCTTCGAACAAAGGATTTCACAACATCCCCACCCCCTCCAGGCTCCAAAGCTCTTCAAGGGCACCCTGTTTAAACAAGAGGTGCGGTATATTTTTGGGAAATGATGAAGCAACTTCCCATAAGAGAAAAGAAAAAAAATTCCCCAAGTGTAAAAAGGCTTCTTGGAAAACCAACAGAACAGCATTCCTGCCAGGACAGAGAGAAAGGATTTGACATCTAGACTCTTCATGCTTGGCAAAGGAGCCGGCTGTGCAGCGAACAGGGAACGGGAGCTGCAGGGAGAAAAAGGAGGCAGATCCTAATGGGCAGACATGGGACTCAGCACTGTGTTCAGAGCCAGAGGCCCAACCTAATGCTTCACTTGATACTGCCCAAGGTGCCACTGGGAGCTCCCCTACCTCCTCTCCCCCTCACGTGCCTTCAACACCAAATTGAAGGGTGCGAATGCAATCGTATTTTACATCCACCAGAAACACCTGCTATTGAAAACAGTTGCACAGAGACACCTTCAGTGGTTGGCAAATCTTCTGGCAATAACCACTTTTGGCGGAGGTGGTGGGGTGGTGATTTTGTATTTCATACATTGGTTTGATTACATAAGGTTTGTTTTCTTATGTATTCCAGAGCGCCTGGGTTTCAGGCAAGGAGGCGTGGACAAACTGGGGTAGAATGAGAGAACCCCTATCATTTGCTTGATCTGCAAGCCTTATCTAAGTACTCCTAATATTTCACTTTTGTAGCTACTAGTACTCAAACATGACAGCAACATTAGCACTGCTCCTTAAGTAGCAAGAAAAAAAAGCATTAGCTACAAAGGAAACCTCTTAGGCCCAGGTCCATATGAAGACCTAATGTCTCCACAGCTAGCAACACAGCATTTGTAAGCCTTGAGACCTCACTCCCGTGGCGTAAGCCCCTTCTCCTGAACTTGAGAATTCATATCCACCTAGCCTGTCTGCATAAATTAGAAGGCAGTGTGCAACAGAGCAAATCTTAGCTTTGCCCTTATCAGCAACATAACCCAAGGAATAATAACTCTTCCCCTTGTGCTGTCTTACTTTCCCCACTTACCTAGAGAACACTCTCCAGAACTACAATAAACTACAAACTGCCAAAGAAAGTCAACTCCTTTCAGATGCAGTAACAAGGTGAAGAAGGTGCCTGCCACCTGCTAGCCTCTGCCTTGAGCTCCCCCGCAGGGCCTTCCCTGTCTTAACTGCCACCCCCACCCCTCTTCTAGCAAGGCCACTTAGGCCGGCAGTCTTTCAAAGCAGAAGGAGCCTCTTTTCTTGGTACCTTGTGGACTCCCATCATAAAGCTCTTTCAGGAAATAAAAAGTTAATCTTCCTAATTTGCATCTCTAACAGATTTCCAGGGGTCATGAAATTATATTTTTTAGGCTTTAAAGGGGAGGTGGGAGGCTGGGTGTGTCTAAATGGGAAAAGCAGCACCAACCAGTACCATCTCCGAGGACAGCCCTTCTGCCAGCAGCATAACACATACACGCAATTCATGTAGCACTTTTTAAATATACCAGTCAATTTACTACACTTCAAAATAAGCAACGGCTGAATGAGTGGTGGGGAGAGTGAAGGACGAGGCGTTTCCAACCTCCTCATTCAGTGCATCCTCTTCATGCAGGCAGGATGTGCTGAAGATTTACTAGGATGTCTACATGGGCTCCTTAACCACAAAAGAAATCCCCTTCTCTTGCAGCTACTGAACAACTGGGTTGCAAAATGACAGGGGCCAATCCTGTATCAGAATTTATGGGGAAGGAACTTGTGGGGAAGGGATGGAGACTGAGCTGCTGTGCCTTAACAAAGCCACAAGTGAAACAAAGACTTAACCAAAATTAACCTCGAGTGTTCGTTTTAATTGGAAAGACTGAGTCAGTGGGGAGACAAAGATGAAAATGAAAGCATCCTCTCCGAATTCATACTTGTTGAGTTTTGTGTGGTCTGAGAGTCAAACAGGCTCTCCTCTAACACAAGAAAGGACAGCAGCACTTGAGATGGAGGGAATAGCGCAAGGCACCACAGGATTTTTATTATGGGAATGACAAAGAGCAGTCTAGAGCACAGGAGAGGGAAGTGGCTAGAAAGGAAGCTGAAAGCACAGATGAGGATTACGTTGCTAAGGCATATGCACCTTAATGTACATCTTGAGTGAGCCCTGAGTTTGACTTCTTTTGTTTTAAGGAGAGAAGGCTGGTTCTAAGTCTGAAATTCTCAGAGTTACTCTGGTAGCAGGGTAGAAGGCAGACCTGAGGGGAGGGAAGTGGGGGAGACAGTACGAGTGTGGAGAGAGATGATGAGGCCTTGGATGTCAGCAGTGTTTTCTCTTGTAAGGGGCCATCATTCATACCCCAGACTACAGTTAGCACACCAGCTGCCTGCCCACCTGCCCAACGCAGACACCACCAGGACGAAGAGCTCTGGTGCTTCCATGCTAAACAAACTCAAGTGTCCAGTGGAAAGTGGGGGTTTTGAAAAGGAGGTATGCTTCCAGAATCCCAGTCACTGGGAAGTTCTGGTCCCTTGGGCAGCAAGCTACAATGAACTAATGAATGCAAGGATCCAAAATGAGGGTGTACACCATCTCGACAAGAGACTACTATATTTTGAAAAATGCTAGGAAACTCTCTTGAATGAAAGGAATATGAAGAAGGTGCCTAAATCCCTGCTGATCCTTCTCCCCCAATCCCCTCCCTCACCTCCCCTAAATAAATAAATAAATAGATAGATAAATAAATACATAAATTCCATTGTGAGGATCTTTGTGGGAAATATTCTATTCAACCTATGTAAAAGTTTCTTAAGAGGGTGTGAAATTTAAAAACTATTCCTCATGGCTGAAGAGCCTGGGAAACAGCAGATGCCACTCACAAAAATATATTCCAAAACTTCTAGAAGAAAATATAAGAGCCCATCTTTATGAAAATTGGAAAGAATTTCTTAAATAAGTTTTTAAAAACCCACTACATTCCAGAAGGGAAAAAATATTAATAAAGTTGTCATTAAAAGCAGCAATGGTTCTCAAACTCTTTGTTATAGGCCCCTTTATACTATTAAAAGTTGAAGATCCCCCAAAGATTTATCTATGTGCTACATCAATGTATATCACAGACAAAAATGTAACTAAAAAAATCTGTATTGTGTATTCATAAATTTAAAAAATAAAAACAAAAGGGGCGCATGGGAGGCTCAATGGTTAAAGCCTCTGCCTTCTGCTCAGCTCAGGTCATGATCCCTGGGATCTAGCCCTGCATCCTGCATCGGGGGGGTCTCCGCTCAGCAGGGAGCCTGCTTCCCTCTCTCTCTCTGCCTGCCTCTCTGCCTACTTGTGATCTCTGTCAAATAAATAAAATCTTTAAAAACAACAACAACAAAAAATGTCACAGCAATCATGTTAACTCATGTCATGTAGCCTCCAGAAACTCTACCCCACACCTGTGAAAGAATGAATGAGTACAAAAAAGGCAAATAGCATCTTAGAATTGATATGAAAACAGTTTCAAACCTTGTCAACCTGCTTAAAGGATCTTAAGGACCCTCAAGAACCTCAGCCATAGATAAAGGGAGGGGCCTAGCTGGCTCAGTTGGTAGAGCATGTGACTCTTGATCCCAGGGTTGTTTTGAGCCCCACAATAATAAAATCTTTTAAAACATCTACAAAATAAGAGAAGTTAATCAAGAAATACAAAATTAAAGCCACATGTGGATTCATGCCCATCCACTGGCAAAAATTCGTATCTAACAATATCAGGTATTGCAGAGCAAGTGGAGAACTAAGGATGTTCCTATACATCAGTAGTGGTGGAAATGGATACAACTACTTTGGAAACCCACGTGGCAACATGTAGAAAGCTGGAGCTGTATACCTCTGTTAATCCAGCAGCCCTGCTGCTAGATATCTATGCTACAGAAAATCTTATATACATGCTTATGACACATGTACAAGATGCTCCTTGTTGGGGTGCCTGGGTGGCTCAGTCATTTAAGAGTGTGCCTTTAGCTCAGGTTGTGATCCCAGGGTCCTGGGATCGAGCCCGGCATCGGGCTCCCTGCTCAGCAGGAAGCCTGCTTCTCCATTTCCCATTCCCCCTGCTTGGGTTCCCTCTCTTGCTGTGCCTGTCAAATAAATAATATCTCTTAAAAAAAAATGCTCCTTGCAGTACTGTTCCTAACAGTGAAAAACTGAAGTCACCTATATATCTATCAATGAGAGGATGGTTACAAATATTTTGGTATATTAACACAATGCAATGGAATACTGCAGGTAAAATGAACTTATCAATATGGCTAAATCTTAGAAACAATGCTGAGTGAAGGCAGGGAGGGCTATGGGAAATTACAAACATTTAAAAACATATAAAACGATATTCCATATTGCTTAAGAATCTAAGTATAAATATGCAAAATCTGTATATGTAATATATAAAACACATGTAAATACACATGTAAGTATGCAAAAACACAAACATGGTTGGAAGGATACACGTGAATTTAGGACACTTCTCAAGCAAATATGGCAAAATAATACATCTGGGCAACAAGGCCCCAGGTATGATATTGGTCTCCATAGTTTTTTAATGTTTTTAACATTTGAAATTTTTCACTGAAACACTGAAAATGAGATAATAGATTTCAAGTGGCTACCTCCTGGAACCTACTGCACACTTAAGTGTCAATATTTTACAATCCCAAACTAAGGCATATATATCATTTCTTAACAGGGGTATTTGGTAACTTGGTAACTTATCTAATCCTCCTAACTACCAGAAGTCCCATTTGGTCCCAAAATACAAACAGAAATCCCAAGATTCACCAAGACTGGTAAATCCTATGGAAGACCTGGGATTACCTTTTCCTGGGCTTTCAGTGTATATAGGACCCCGAATCCCAGACCTGTTTGCATCCAATGATTGACCCCTGACCACCACCCCCAACCCCAGCACACTCATCTGAAAGCTAAGCTACCAAATAGCATCTGTAAAAATGCTTTTCTCGACAGTCAGAGGAACATGCAGTAATTCTGGGCATGGACTTCATTTTCAGGCTGCTCAGCCTCAACGGCCCCACCACCCGCCTTCAAGACAAGGGAGCAGCCAGATTGCCCGGGCTGCTGCCAGAGTTAATTTTCATCATTTAACCTCCACTCCACCCATTCTTCCTTACTTTAGCCTAAAAGCTTAGTCCATAGGAGAGGGATCTCTATGATGTCCAAACCCAGGTCCCCTTCGTGCAACATGGAAGGCACGAGCATGCCCTTAGGGTACAGTGTTTTTCAAAGTGCGCCCCCCCACAACCTGTGACAGAACAACGGGCAACTGGTTAAACAGCTTCTGCCTCTGGCAGGGAAATAATGAAATAACTGCACCCTTGGTTTCTTCCCTGAGGAGAACTGAAAGGCTGTTAAGACTGCTTGTCTTGTCGAAAAACTCTCAGAGAATGAAGACTGTAGGGCTGCACCCCAGACTGACCACATGATTCTTTGTGGGCGCAGGGAGCCCAAATCAATTTTTAAAAGCACAGTAACGCTGGAAAAGCATCACCCCAGCAGATGTTGGTTTCCTAAGTCTGATAAAGGGACCAAAACTGTACCATGTTCACTGTATCCCAGAGTCTCAGGCAGCTAAATACCAACCAAACTCCCTTTCCCAGAAATCCCTTCCCACCAGCCCCAGTGGAAGTCCCCGCTCTTCTAAGAACCTTCCTGGACGATGTCAGCATGAATTCTCTTCCTTTTAATAACACTCAGTACCTGAACCACTTAAGGGGGATGAAAATGTATTCTTACCTTTCCCCCAGTTAGATGTGAGGGCCTCAGTTCCTGGAAGAGGGCCCAGTGTATATATAAGAGCTTTTTAACACTTAAATGGCTGACTTAATGCTAAAGACAATGGCATAGGGAAGTCAATACTAAAACACACACATATGCACATACACACAAAATTGGTATAAAAAGTATCTGCTTTTTGGGACCTGGGCTCAGATCCCAGCTTTATCCTTGACTGGCTGTGAGCAGTTCATTATTGTGAGGACACCAACATGACATGATACATGAGAAAGTGTTTTGCATATTGTCACCTGCCAACAGTATAAGCTCTTGCAGCTACTACTACCGTTATTTCTCTGATTTCAAGAGCTGATTTATATTATTTATTCCTCTTTCCAACCCACGAAGGAAAAGCACAGAAGCAGGGATTGAAACCATAAGAATACAGAGAAATAAAGCCTCAGAGGCCACAGTTCCCAAGGACTGTGGGCAGCCACCGGCCAGCCAGACCTCACCTACTTGGGCCTTTGCACCCCAACTGGGCAGGGAGGAGGTGCCAGGGAAACCCTCGGCAACCAGAACGGTGTCTGGCACACCACAGGAGAGTTTGCATTACTGCCTGGGATGACAGGCTATGGGGAATCCTTCCCATCTGTACAGCAAGAACTAAGTAAAATTTTATAGGAGCAGGTGAACTAGACTGAGGCCTCCAAGTGTGTGTGAACTTCAGTGTAGCCACAGTCTCTGTCGAAGCCTGTCATTAAAATCATCTTCAAACCACTCTTCCAGCAAATGAAAAGCAGAGTTCAGTATCCAGCTGCCTCTGATTAAAGCAGGGTAGTGGGGGAAAATGAGAAACAGAGTCAAGATTTCCAATTACCACTAACAGGAGGGTTTTCAGAAGGGAGGAAATTAATGGAATCATCAAAAGGCTGATGATTTGACTTAAAATGAATTAAATCAATCTCAGTCTTTCCCTGTTTCAATAAAAACCTTGGGCTGTTCAGTTCTTGAGCTTCCTGAAAGCCGCCCAGGCAGGATCAGAGGGGCTAAGTGACAATTAGCCAAGGCTGGGAAATCTTCTGTTTGCCCCTACAGCCAGGCTGGAAAGACAGGGCCAGACAATAGTTCTGAGGCAAACAAGCTAATTTTTCCAAGCCAGGAGTCTCTTAGCCTGCCAATACAAACATCAGGAAATAAAGGTGGAAAACAGGGTCAAACTCAATCTGAAGAACAGCAAATCCCTCTTGGATGGGGAAAACATTCTGTAACTTACAGGTACCTTAGAAAAAAAGGTAAAGACCAGGGAGCTCAGGAGGTGCCCCCTCACACAGACAGCTTGAGTAGGGCCTTTTGTGATGTCCTCAGACACTCCCAAACTCCACCACACTCAATACACCAACAGGGCAGGCTAGCTTCACCAGCACACAGGTGAGATGAAACATGTCTAGAGGGAGGAAAGGCGGGAGGGCAAAGGAGGACAGTTATGCCAAGCTGGAAAAAGGAAGGGAGAAACTAAAAGAAAGGAAAAGAGGTACAGGGATACAAGACTCTATGCCATTCACCCAGCAAATATTTACCAGGCCTACCAGGAGCACCAGGCCTGGCAGTGGAGGAAGTGGAATAACAATCCTGAGCACCCTGGAAGCAAGAAGGGAACAGAAAGCCTGTGAAACCTTGCAGTCAAGTGTGACGATGTGCAGTAATGGGCCTAGGGCCCAACGACCATGCTAAGTCATTCCTCTCTGGACATGGGTTGTATGGAAGCAGCATAATGGCACAGGCCAGAGACTCTCTAGAAAGAAAAGCTACTCCTATTCCCAAACTGTTCTCTAGTTTCACTTTGGGCAAGGCAGTCTCTGGACAGGACTCTGATCAGTACTGCTTATCAACAGAAGTTTTCCCGTATGTAGAACATTAGAAGCAGGTAACAAGCATGCAGAAGTTCCTGAGCATGGTGGGGGAAGCTATCAAAAGAGGCATTAGTGAATCCCAGGTGTCAGAGCTCACAAGGCCCTGGAAAGCTTGTCCACCTCTCCCCCCACCGCTGAGCAAATAAGGGGCCTTCAGTTACTGCTCTTTAGAAGCAGTGCTGGTGCCGGTGCCGGTGCCCGTGCCTGGGATCCCCGGCTTGGGGCTCTGCTCTTCATACTCTTCACACCCCAGACCTTGAGCTGTGGAAAGACTTCCTAAAATGCAGACTTCCAGGACTGACTACTGCCTAAGAGGGCAGAGTAAGAAGTGGGTGAGGAGGGACGCCTGGGTGGCTCAGTTGGTTAAGCAGCTGCCTTCGGCTCAGGTCATGATCCCAGCCTGGGATCAAGTCCCACGTCGGGCTCCTTGCTCAGCAGGGAGCCTGCTTCTCCCTCTGCCTCTGCCTGTCATTCTGTCGGCCTGTGCTTGCTCTCTCTCCCTCTCTCTCTCTGATAAATAAATAAAAATCTTTAAAAAAAAAAAAAAAAAAGAAGTGGGTGAGGAGAGGATGTCCGGGATGACCTAGCCAGAGGCTCGCAAGGTCCACCCCACACCCACTCCTGCGCTCTCTCTGCAGGACGGTGGGCAAGGACCAGAACCAGCCCACAGAAGGCCAGAGACAGAGCTGTGAGCTTCTTCCCTTACTCACTTAACTTTTTCCTAGTTTCCAAATTACATGGGCCTGCCTGCAACATCCTATTTCTGAACCACTTCTCCCCACAGTGGGTTTAAGACCTCTCTATCCCTCTGTCCCCACCTTACCAAAAATTGCTCTGAAAAGATCAGATGGGCTTATTCACCTCAAGTGTAAACTGGTGGTTTCCAAAATGTGAACCCCAGATCACCAGCAGCAGCATGCAAGAATTTAGCAGAAATGCAAATTCTTGGGCCTGCTGACTCAGAAACTCTGGAGGCAAGCCCAGCAATCTGGGCCCTCCAGGGGATTCTAATGCATGCTCAAACTTGAGACCCAATGGAGCGTATAACCTGTAAGGTTCAACCTGTTGCTTCTCTCCCAATATGTGACTCTTAAATGACACACCTGAATGACCTCTAGAATCTCAAGCCTAGGAGTCCACGTAGCTGCCACTGGAAGGAGAAACTTCCCAACTCAGCATATTCTTCTCTTGCTTCCAGGGTCCAAAACCTTATGCAAGAAAATACATAAACTGTCCTTCAAGCCTTAACCAGAGGCAGGAAAGCATGGGCATGGGGAGAAAGGTGACCCTGCAATGTGAACTGTAAAGCAGGACCTCTCTTCACCAACTCCCGACTAGTGAGGCCTTTCAGAAGGGAGAAAGGTGGCTCAGTGGGCCTAGACCTCTCCCTGACTGTGGCACTGACTTGAGGTTGATCTGCCCAGACACCATCCCACCAAATGCAAACTGCAGGTACTTGTTCTGAAGTAAAACTGGCCTGGGCCAGACACTCAGGGAAGTTTCTGAACCCCCTCCATGGGGTTTCACCCTGAGACCAACAACAAGCACCTACTATGGGTCCCTTGACACTTCCTGGGACACAACGGAGCAGCACGTGAGGCTCCAGGGGTGTGTGTCAGGAAGGTGGGACTGGGGTGCCGGACTGGCACTGCAGGCACTGCCAACCACAGCCTTAAGAGAACAGCATTAACAACCCCGCCAGCTCCTGCTCTCTGTCCTTGTCCCAAACCTACACTGATTAGCCTTCCTCTTCTCTAGCTTATCCCGGGGGCCTATTCTCAAGAGGGACTCTGCGGCTTCTTAGAGAAAAATGGATGTTGGACTTCCACGTCTCTTAAAGCCCTGACTATGACAACCTTGTCTAACCTGACGGTGAAGAAAAACAAAAATTTCTTAAATGATGTCTCCCTTTCTCCATCCACCTTCTTTATTCCCACAAATGAGGCATCATCACATTCAGAGATCCAAGCTTTAGATTTCCACTCCACAGATTTGGGCTTCAAACTCAAGATTTGGGGCTCTGTTGGCAAATTTAGTTTGATCTTGTATAAAAAGGGGCCACTAAATGCCAGCCTCCCACCCAGGGATAAATGAAGGATTAACCAGTTACTGTTAACCAAGTGCTTTGAGCAATTTGGAAAAGAGACGCCACCTTAAAAAAGGAATATTATAATAATCCCTTCCATTAGAATAGACTTTTATTGTTCACCCAGCACTTCTACATATATGACGTCATCTAATTCTATTATCCACAGTCTTAATTATTCCTGCAAGGCCAGGTCTGCCATTACTGCTAACAGAATTTCTGAATACCAGAGAGAGGGACCTCAAAACCTCTGCCCTGCCTAACCACAAGATAGAGAGAACAAGAGCGTGGACAATGAGTTTCTCTGCCGAGAGCCACTCTAAAGAAATCCGAGACATATCTGGACTGGCAGTCACAAAAGTTCTCTATGCCCCAAACACATCATATCACAGACAGTCCTCACCCCAGCGTCTCCGATTACCCCAGCGCCAATCCAAGCTGAAGACTCCTGGAATATATCTGCACACCCCAGATGCTGGCTGCTCTCCCTTCCAAATCAATTAGGAGCCTCCTCCACCCTTCAGCCTCCCGAGGGATTCCGGACTTGAGCTAGACCCCCATGGGACCCTGTGCTATGAATCTGACTGGCTGAAAGAACGAGTCGTTGTCAGAAACGCCTCCCACGGGCTGGCTGGGCTGAGGCATAGCATGAGGGGCCTTTCCTGAGTGACCCTGTCCCCTCCAGCAGGCTGGAAGGGATCTCACTTAGCTGGTCACTTTGAGTTCCCTCAGGCAAACAGGGGCATAACTACCAATTCTTCTCAGCCCCAACCTTTCCTACAACTTGTACCAAAACCAACACCCTCCTCCAGCCCGCTTTATTTCCCTGTTTAGACTCATCCAACCCTGAATCTATTAGCTGGTGTTTGCTTTCTCTTAAACCCTTTGATCCTTGAGACACTCCAGCCCAGACCTTGTTTCTCTTCCTCCTACTCCCTCTCCTCTCCTCCTCGACTGGAACAACTTAGCACGAAAGGCACTGGCTGGCTTCACCAGCAGCTTCTCACCTCCCAGGAGCTTCCCCAACACTGAGCTGTTGATCTTCAGCCCCATCTCTGAACTCTCAGACTAAGGCTTGACTTTATTTTTGTTCTGAAACCTCAGCTTCCGATCCTGCTCCACCAAGACAGAGACCACCCCTTCATCCAGCATGGCGAGAGGCACACCAGTTTAGGGGACAGCATGTATAGGACTTCCAAGGTTTCAACAGTTTCAACAGAAGTAGCACAGCAAGTTCGAAAGGAAGGGTCAAGGAAGCAGAACAGACACTACATTCAACTCTCTCCCTGTCCTCCTTACACTCGCCCCCACCATGCTGCCTGTCCCTGCCACTGGTGAGGTGCCGCAGAACAACAATAATGAGAGAACACCGTGACCCTACATGGCCAGTGTGTTATCATCCCGATATCGCACACAGGAAAACTGAAGGACATCAATTCCGAGAAACTTGCTCAAAGTGATCCTACATGTTAGTGGCAGAATTAGGATTCAAACCAGCCTGTCTGGCCCCAAAGACTGTATTTTCTCTCTCTCTCTCTCTCTTTTTTTTTTTTTTTTAAGATTTTATTTTATTTATTTGAGAGAGAGAGACAGTGAGAGAGAATGAGCGAGGAGAAGGTCAGAGAGCGAAGCAGACTCCCCATGGAGCTGGGAGCCTGATGTGGGACTCGATCCCGGGACTCCAGGATCACGCCCTGAGCCGAAGGCAGTCGTCCAACCAACTGCGCCACCCAGGCGTCCCTCTCTCTCTTTTTTTTTTTAAATTAACATATAATGTATTATTTGCTCCAGGGGTACAGGTCTGTGAATCCTCAGTCTTCCACATTTCACAGCACTCACCATATCACATACCCTCCCCAATGTCCATCACCCAACCACCCTCTCCATACCCCCCCACCCCCCAGCCACCCTCAGTTTGTTTTGTGAGATTAAGAGTCTCTTAATGTTTGTCTCCCTCCCGATCCCATCCTGTTTCATTTTTTCCTTCCCTACCCCCCAAGACCCCCACTCTGCCTCTCAATTCCTCATATCAGAGAGATCATATAAAGACTGCATTCTTAACCCTACTATGAAATCTTGTCTCCCCTACTCGCTGGCTTCTATTTGCCTCTCAGCTCTGGGTATAGACTTCTCTCCCTCAGAAAAAGCTACTGGGGCCCTCCCTATCTGAGTCAGGAACCCCTCTTACATGCAGTCCTCTAGTCCAGGGCCTGCCCTGACCCCAGCATGAGTCACGCAGAAACGCAGCAGGTGCAATCTTGGCGTGCAGCAGGGGTGTCAGCAAGTGACCAAGTACATCAGAGGATCCGAGGAGCCATCTGCTCTGCGCTCCTTCTGGGGTACAGCACTGGCCCTGGCTGCAGCTGCCCTCCTCTCACGGACATACCACAAGGACCCAACTATAGGAGAGACCTTCCACCACAATCCAGTCCAGTGCCTGGCCCCAGAAAGCCCTCCATGGCATTATATACTTCTTGCTGTCCTCCCTGCCCACCTTATGTCAACACTTGCTTGCTAAATGAGGTAATGCTGCTGAGGAAAATATCAAACCCAGTCAGTAGATACCACAGCAACCCTGGCCACCCCAAGTCATTAGGTCTTGGAGCAAGTCTCTAGGGTGTGTGTATCATGGTCTGCAGAACAAGGGGTTCAGGCTTCCCAAAGCTGCAATTCTGAGAAGTCTTTTTTTTTTTTTTTTAATGTTTTATTTATTTATTTAAGGGATAGAGAGAGAGAGAGAAAGCATGAGCAGTGGTGGGGCCAGGGAGGTTGGGGGAGGTAGAGGCAGAAGCAGACTCCCCACTAAGCAGGGAGCCCAATGCTGGACTCAATCCCAGGACCCTGGGATCATGACCTGAGCCAAAGGCAGATACTTTACTGACTGACCACCCATGCACCCCCTTCAATTCCCAGAAGTCTTAACAAGCTGTCTGATTCCTTTCCATCAAAAATAGTCAAGGTTCCCAGAACTGGAAACTTGTTCTTTGGGAAACCTCTGACAACCTCAAGAAAAAGGACTAGGAGCTCCTACTAATTCCATGCAAGAAATACACACAAAGCCTACTCTCCTCCCTCCACACCCTATTAATTCTAGTAGTAAGGGTATGAGTGGGGTCTCATAGAGGATGTGACTTTGAACTGGATTTTGAAGGATGAAGAGTCAGGTTTAGGAGGAAGAGGAAGAGGCACAATTCCAGCCACAGGAATCGAGCCACTGGAAGAATAGTGAGAATAGGCTTTGAAGGTGTTGATGTTCAGAAAAAGGAGTACCCTTAGCCTTGACTTGAGAGATGAATAGAGGGAATTATGGGTGGGAAAAAAGGGGAGCCAAACCCATTCTTTCAACCTAGGAATTATTTCTTTGTATGCCAGGCCCTGTTTTACATATACAATCTCATTTAATTCTCACAATCATCTTATGAAGTAGGCATTATTATCATCCCCATTCAAGCGAAACAAAGACAGTATGGTCAGGAACTTTATCCAAGGTAACACAGATAGCTATGAGTAGGGGCCACATTCAAACTGAGGCAAGTGGACTTCAAGGTCCATGCTTTTAATCAGAATACACTGCCTCTCCAAAAACAAGAAGTCCATAAAAAGAAAGAATCTTGCCATCCACAGCAACATGGATGGATTTAGAGGATATAGTGCTTAGTGAAGCACATGACATAAGTGAAATAAGGCAGGGGTCAGAGAAAACCAAATTCAATGTGATTTCACTCATCAGTGGAACTTAAGAAACAAAACTAATGAACAAAGAAAAAAAAAAGAGAAAAAACGCAGACTCTTAGCCACAGAGAATGCACTGATGGTTACAGAGAGGTGGGTGGGGTGGAGGGATGGGTGAATTAGGTGAAAGGGATTAAGAATACACTTAACCGTAATGATCACTGACTAATATACAGAATTGTTGAATCACTATACTGTACACCTGAAACTAATATAACCTCATATGTTAATTACACTGGAATTAAAAACAACACGCAAGGGGCATGCCTGAAGAATAATGACAGCCGGATGTCACACTGAGCTATACTAGTGACCTCAATGGCCCCATGAGAGCTGTGGGTGGTATTTACTATTCTAAGGTGTTTATGAGTTGAATCCTATTCCACCTAACAAGAGACAGCTCTGTGAAAAAATGCTAGAGGACAATGTTTTTTCAATAGTTATAATCTAGGGGCACCTAGGGGCACCTGGCTGACTTGGTTGGCAGAGCATACGACTTTTTTTTTTTTTAAAGATTTTATTTATTTGACACAGAGAGAGAGAAAGAGAGAGAGAGTCAAAGAGCACAAAGAGTGGCAACAGCAAGGGAAAAGGAGAAGCAGACTTCCCACTGAGCAAGGAACCTGATGCAGAATTCGATCCCAGGACCCCGGGATCATGACCTGAGCTGAAGGCAGACACTTAACTGACTGAGCCACCCAGGCACCTGAAAGAGCATACAACTCTTGACCTCTGGGCCCCACGTTGGGCGTAGAGATTATTTAAATGAACAAATAAATTAACTTTTTAAAGAAAAGTATAATCAGGGTGCCTGGGTGGCTCAGTGGGTTAAAACCTCTGCTGTCAGCTCAGGTCATGGTCCCAGGGTCCTGGGATCGAGCCCCACATAGGGCTCTCTGCTCACTAGGGAGCCTGCTTCCTCCTCTCTCTGTGCCTGCCTCTCTGACTACTTGTGATCTCTGTCAAATAAATAAATAAAATCTTAAAAAAAAGAAACAGTTATAATCTCACCCTATCTTCCAATACATTCAGATTTCATGCATTAGGCTGGCTTCAGGTGAGGCAGGTAAACAGGGCTAGGAGAGATCAGCAGCCAGCAACCCTTTTTCATGCAGCAGCATAGAAAGGTTGTCTCTAAATACTGCTATCCCTCTGGGCCTCAAAGCTAACACAAGTCAGACCAAGGTCACTCCTGACCTGGCCACACTCCAGGCAGCCAGCCACCCAGAATGGAAGTGGAGGGCTGCTCTGACCCTCCACAGGCTCACCCTCCTGAGTGAGGTACAGGAAAGGAATCTCCCAGAGGGTAAGAGGTGAGGAAAAGAATCAACCTGCAAACCTACTAGAATAATTAAGAACTTTGAAAGCAGGCCCTAGGTTTTTCGGTTTTGTTTTTAAAGCATCCTGTGGCCCCGTTTGCAGAAGGAGTTGGGCATCTAAGGATAACATCCTCGCTCACAAATTAGGCCTGGGTAGTTAGGGCACCTTTGCTTAGAAGGTGGAATCTGTGTTGACTGAGGGCTTTAACCCAAGTGAGACCCACTCAGATGTTCAGTTCACTGGACTCCTGGTTTCTGTTCCTCAAAACTTACAGTGCAAGGCTGATGCCATGCGTCTGAAGTGTTCTCAACATGGCACAACAATCAGCCTGGGGAAGGTAATTTCTCAATGTCTTTTCCTGATGCCACCCTTCAGCAAGCCCCATAATGACCCATCCAGCCGCCTCCCACAATCCTCAAGTCTTTTTATAGTCACAGGTAATTACACCATGGAGAGATTACATCACTTCATCGGCAGTGTTTACAACTGACAGGAAGATGCTGTGCGGATGTTTTGGGAACTACATCCTCATTTAGCAAACAATTTGCTGTGGTTCCTATTGTTCTTTTCCAAGAATAGAACCGCCTTGGCAAACTTTGTGCCTAAACTGGGAACCAAACAACTAAGGGCCATTGTAGATGAGAACAGAAATCACCACAGAGGCAAACATGGTAACCCAGTGATGACTCCTTCATCCTTTATCCAGGGGAGAAAACACAGACGGCGTCTTTCTTTCTGTCAAAAGAATCCTCTGGGGAGCCTGGGTGGCTCAGTGGGTTAAGCCGCTGCCTTCAGCTCGGGTCATGATCTCAGGGTCCTGGGATCGAGTCCCGCATTGGGCTCTCTGCTCAGCAGGGAGCCTGCTTCTCTCTCTCTCTCTTTGCCTGCCTCTCCGTCTACTTGTGATTTCTGTCAAATAAATAAATAAAATCTTAAAAAAAAAAAAAGAATCCTCTGAAGATTGCCCTGAGTGCTCCAATAGGGTGACACAAGAAATGGGTCTCAGAGAAGCCTACCACTCAGCACAGGCAGTGTGGTTCTCAGCAGACCCTGGGCAGCAGAGTTAAGACAGACAGAACACAAATCCCAGTCGGCTTCTCCACTGACGGCTGTCTGTCTCTGAGCGGGTTATGTAACCTCTCTCAGCCTCAGTTTCTCATCTATAAAATGGTTATAATCCCAGCACACAGCCTTTCTGAAAGCTTCAAATGGGATGATACACTAGAGCCCGACACATAAATGATACTCTGTATGCATCAGCTTCCAGCTTGTCCTCTCCCCCCAGCTCAGTGTACATTACCTCTGACCCCAGATCCCTTCAGAGATGGCAATGGTGAGCCAGGGCCACCTGTCAACCCCTCTCAGCTATAGCAAAGTCAAGGGCCAAAGCCACATCCTATCCCTGAGAGCCTTGTTCTCAGCATTTTCCATCTTCAGTGAACACTAAAGTGTTTTCTCACTCTACTACCAGGCTTTCTCACTCTACTGCATAGAAACGCAGATGGCTGTTTTCCTGCTATTTTAAAATTGGTTTAGGTGCTTGTGTGATATTTAACATGGCCTACAGTGTCATGGAAACACTTTAAGGGGGGGAAAATCAGAAACAGGGGCACCTGGGTAGCTCGGTCAGTTAAGTCTGCCTTTGGCTCGGGTCATAATCCCAGAGAGCTGGGATCAAGCCCCACATTGGGCTCCCTGCTTCTCCCCACATTGGGAATTCTGCTTCTCTCACTCCCTCTGCTCCTCCCCTCCTCGCTCTTCTCTTTCTCAAAATAAAATCTTAAAAAAATTAAAAGTCAGAAACAAGTAAAATACAGAGTTTTTTCCAGTAAATCCCCTCAGGAAAGGGAGAGAATGAAAATCAAAAGCTTTTCACATGAGTCAGCGAGCAGGTGGGTTGAGACCATCACACTAGACCTTTCTGGAAGGCAAAGGGGTTTCAAAAAGACCAGTCCTTCCTCAACTGGTCAAGTCAGACACCTGGTCCCACTTCCTTATCCTGAACACAAAAAATGACTTTGCATCTTTAGTTTTGTTTTTTTAAAGACAGCAAAGGATGTCATCTGCATAAAAATCTCCTGCCCAGCATGACTCAACAGCGGGTCACATACCAACTCTGTTGTTATCATTATTTGGGAATTACAGCACACATTTTATATGCCAAGTATCCTCCAATCATTTTTATTAGGCTACACAACACCAACCTCACATCCTTAAGGATTTTGTTTCTGTTTTGAAGGAGACACAAAGAGGTCAAATGATTTGCCTAAGGTCATAAAACATGCTTCTTTTCTAACTTTTTTTTTAGATAAAGTTTCTTGAGATCATAGGTAAAGGCAACTAGGGGGCTCAGTCAGTTACTCATCTGCCTTCAGCTCAGGTCGTGATCCCAGAGTCTGGGATGGAGTCCCACACTGGGCTCCCTGCTCAGCAAAGACTGTTTCTCCCTCTCCCTCTGACCCTCCCCCTGCTGCTCGGGCTCTTTCTCAAATAAATATATAAAATATTTTTTTTTAAATCACAGGTAAAGGGAAGGAGTTGTGAGATCTAAGAAAGGCTGCTACACAGTCAGGACCCTAATTCTTCTCTAGCCCAAGAAGAGAGGGAAGCTGGGTACTCTGCATATATATACATACACACATATATACATATGTATATATATAAAATATATGTATACATATACATACGCACGCGCGCGTGTGTGTGTGTATATATATATGTGTATATATATATATATATATATATTTTTTTTTTTTTTTTAAATTCTGGTCTGCCTACACAGTGTGAACCAGGTGTGAAGATAAAATATGCTTCCTTGGGGCACCTGGGTGGCTCAGTGGGTTAAGCCTCTGCCTTCAGCTCAGGTCATGATCTCAGGGTCCTGGGATCAAGTCCCACATTGGGCTGTCTGCTTGGCGGGGAGCCTGCTTCCCCTCTCTCTCTCTCTCTGTCAAATAAATAAAAAATCTTAAAAAAAAAAAAAAAAAAGCTTCCTTTTGTCACTCCCCAAAAGGAGACTTCTAATAATCTTCTCCATCTGTTTAAGGAATGACCAAAGGGGAAGCTGGACCTACTGCCTCTGGAAACCAAGATGGAAAACTGAACCTCGATCATGGCATAACTCTGCACCAGAATTCTCTAGTGCCCGTCCTACATGATTCTTTTCTACACCTGAGCAATTATGACCAAGACTAAGGATGACTGTGGTATTTTATAACCAGAGACCACACTGATGAACTGCCCCCCTACAGGATGCCCACTTCCCTATGTCCAGTGGGACTCTCACAGAAGCACATACAAGGTCTACTAGAGCCCATTGGGTAACAAAGACTGTGTAATTTACAAGCACCTCCTTTTAAAATGCTTCCGGAGTGGGTGCTCAGGTGCAGCTACAGGAGCTGGTAAGATACATACCAAGAGAAAAAGGGGACCTTTCCTGAACTGAACTGCCTTTCCTTGATCTCAGAATATCTGAAAGTCTAGGTTTCTTGGCAAGCCTATCTGGCAAGCTGCTTATGGCAGGCACAGCCATACAGGTGTGCTCGGGTTTCAGGCCAAGGAGTGGGTGCCTTCCTCCCTAAGAAGACACTGCAGAGAGGGAAACGCACTGGCAGCGCCATGATACACTGGATCTAAGTAATGGGGCCACCCCTTCCCCTGCCTGCATCCTGCTCTGTGCCAGCACACATTTTACGGGGAGCAGAAAAGACCTGGGGGTGGGGTGGCAGGGGAGGGAGGATTCTGTGCAGATGGGGGAGGGAAAAAAACTACAGAGCCAACTTTTCCATCCTGCTCTGAGCCCACACTACAGACATACGTTTTTCCACATTGGAGAATAATAATCCCTTTATCCAGCCAGTCTGAAACCATCAGTCCCTGATAATTGAATTCAGACCTTGGATGGAAAGTTGGGAAGGTGTGCGTAGTTGGAAAATGGGGTGGGAAATGGGAGGAGGCAAGGGTGGAGCCCATAAAAAAGATGGTGGCAGTAGGTGGAATGGCTTAATGAAGCTAAAGAGGCTAAAGACTTCAGAAACCAAAGGCAGACATTCTACCCTACTATTGCCAGGTCACACAAAGGGACAGCTCCCCTAAGGCAGCCTGGGAAGAAGACGGTCTTGGTAGCATACCAGGCACTAAGCCAGGTTCTGATCCTGAGTAAGACCGTAGGACCCTAGCCATAGGACCCTAGGCGAGTACATGACCTCTAAAATCCTAGCTCCGACAGTCATTCCACTTATGCACATACTTATTGAGCACCATTTGTTCTGGGCTAGGGGCAGGGCGGCAAATCTCTTCAATAAAGGGCTAAATGTTTTAAAGTCTAAATACTTTAGGTTTTGGGGGTGACACAGTTTATGTCACAACTACCCAACACTGCCACTATAATACAAACACAGACACAGACAAAATATATTATGAATGAATATTGCTATGTTCCAATAAAACTTTATTTATGGACACTGAAATGTGAACTTACAATTTTTATATATACATGAAATAATATTTTGATTTTTTCCCGATCATTTAAAAATATAAAACCATTCTTGGCTCACAGGCCATACAAAAGCAGCATAGAGGACTTGGTCCAGGGACCATAGCTTGCCAACTTCTACTCTAGACATACAGTGGTGAACAAGACAGGGTCTTCATATCCTGTGGCTCTGTGACTACCACTTCTAGAGAGCGTCTCTGGCTTGGGCTGCAAGCCCTGGGAACATAAGCCCTGCTTCACCTGGCTGTATGTTGGTGGATCCTGGCCACTTTTTCCTCTGGAACTTCATATAGCCACAATGCCCAGACTGTGGGGTCCCAATCATTAGCGGCTTCCTTGACTGTGCTAGGAGCTCCTCACAACCAGAGAGATCTTGGGCTTTATGGCAAAGGTTTAAATTAAGTGTCAGAGCAGGGTGAAGAGGAGGCAATGGACGAGAAGATCAGTACGTGGGTGGTGGAGAAGGCTACAGTGCAACAAGAGACGCGTCACTATTTCTCCCAGCAGCTCAAAAGAAAAATCGTAGATGAGACTGCACCATTATCTGTATGTGTTGGGTAAGTGGGTGGTGGGAGATGACAGAGAATGAGAGAGAGCACTGAGCTATGGGGACTCTATACACTGCACTATACCACACTGCCCCTATCCTTCCGAAGTCCCCTTCCAGAATCTAACTAAGATCCCTCTCTAGGGAACGCTGTCCAAAGAAAACTACCATCTGTATATATCTAATGAAGTCTGGTAGGGGCCACATTACTATCATAATTAGTTAAGGGGTGCATACAGCTCAGTCGGTTGGGCGTCCAACTCTTGATTTCAGCTTGGATCATGATCTCAGAGTCATGGGATCAGGTCCCACATTGGGCTCCCCACTCAGCACAGTATGTTTGTCACTGTCCCTCTGTTCCTCCCCAACTTCTGTGCATGCATGCTCTCTCTAGTAAATAAATACATAGAATCTTTTTAAAAAATCATCATCAGGGGCACCTGGCTGTCTCAGTGGGTTAGGCCTCTACCTTTGGCTCCGGTCATGAGCCTAGGTTCCTGGGATCAAGCCCCAAATTGGGCTCTCTGCTCAGCAGGGAACCTGTTTCCCTTCCTCTCTCTCTGCCTGCCTCTATGCCTACTTGTGATCTGTCAAATAAATTAATAAAATCTTTTTTAAAAAAAATCATCATCGGGACACCTGGGTGGCGCAGTTGGTTAAACGACTGCCTCCGGCTCAGGGCGTGATCCTGGAGTCCTAGGATCGAGTCCCACATCAGGCTCCCAGCTCCATGGGGAGTCTGCTTCTCCCTCTGACCTTCTCCTCGCTCATGCTCTCTCTCACTGTCTCTCTCTCTCAAATAAATAAAATAAAATCTTAAAAAAAAAAAAAAATCATCATCAGTTGAGACCCCTACTGGTGCTTGCAAATACAGAGGCTCTATGGAGGTTCTCTAGCATCGCCCAGAGGCCTACGGTACAAACGCAAATACGCCCTTTCCTAGAAGAACGCCAGGTGTAGAGGACCACATGAATAGAACCTGGAAAGGTCTTCAGAGAACTGTGGAAGGCAATAAGGATCATACAAACTCAAAAAGGCTCCCGGCTGCATTTTCAGCTGCTGCTAGGACCCCTGCACCTCACCGGATTCAATCAGAAAGTCCTCAGAATCACGAAAATACAGAAGGAGGGAACTGAATATGACCTTAAAGGTATCTAGGTCAACTCCTTCGTTTCATAAATGGAGAAACTGAGCCAAGGAATGGCTAAATGGCATGTCTGAGATCACGAAGTTTAGAATGTCCCGGTTTCACTAAATTACAAGACCTCAACTCTACTTATTCTGAGAGAAAACATAAAGAGACAAGAAACAAACAATAACGAACTAACAATCATGAAGCACCAATTGTGTTAGACTAGTCCCCAGGTAGGGACTAGTATCACCCCATTCTGTTGCTGAGGAAACTGAGGCTTAGAGAAGTGAGATCTGCTCAGGTCCCAGAGCCAGCAACAGCAGCACTGGACTCAGCACACCAGCAGTCTGATTCCCAAACCTGCTGCCTATCATGCTCTGAAGGCTACAGCTCTATCCTCCCTGGTGACTCCAGCTGTAGGGAGAGAGCCCTAAACCCATCCTCCCCTGGACATTCCTACACACCCCTCCCTTCAGCTGGCTCAGGAGGCTCCTTACTGTCACCCCCCCTTGACTGGCCCCCTGCTTTACCACAGCACAAAAGACTCCCTGCAACTGGCCTCTAGGTGGAGAGTCCCCTATCCCAGCTTTGGGAGAAAGAAAGATATGAGCCTTTTCCCTCCCCCACAGAAAGGCAGGCCCGAACCCACCTGAGGCAAGGCTGTCTCCAAGGAGGGTACTAAGGATCACCAGCGGAAGGAACACTCCATGTCCCACGGAGGCCACGGCCAACGCTGCGGTGCTCTTTGGTGCTATCCTGCCATGGCACATCTTTTATCCGTCCAAGTTATTTAAAAAAAAAAAAATTTAAAAGCCAGAAGTAAGAATTCTAAAGTCAGCCACGGGTAGATTTACCTATAAAGAAAAAAAAACAAAACAACAAAAAACAAAGACATAAGTGAAAGCTTCAGCCTTAAGTTTGTTGTAGGTAGACACTTTGATAAGGAAGCTATAGTCACACAAAGTTCAAGAATTCTAGTAAATGAATTCCTGCTGCCAAGAAAGGACAGCCGCCTAAGTGGCTTTTCAACTTGTATCTGGGGGAAATGCCGAGGCCTGCAGCAGAGTGCCACGAGCACCCACAGCCAGGAGCCCGATCCTTGCAACAGGACAAGGACACAAGCACAGGCTCATCTGAAGATCTGTCGGGCACAGCAGAGCTTTCAGAAACTGCCCCGGCTCTGCCCCACCACCTCCCAGCCTCCAGCAGAGAGGAGGGGAGAGGCGGCTGTTGGCACACAGTGCTACACCCCTGAGTCGGGCTTTGCCTTTGCCACTTGGACTCATAGCAAGTTCAACCAACCAAAAGGAAAAAAAAAAAAATAGAGAACACGTGTCTTAAAGGGAGAAATACACCGCCTAAGAAGGAATGCAGCAGTGGAAGCCAAGAGCCCTGGCCAGGCTTGCTCAACTGCCAGAGGCTGGATGAGCCCCTGAGGATCTGACACTGACTCCACAGCCATAACTCTCAAAAATGGGCCAATTAATCCAGGCTCACCCAACACACCTGTGACCCCAGAGGCCACACTTGTTGATTGCACCTGACAACAACTAGAGGGAGGACCATCTCTAGAGGGAGGACAGTCTGTAATTGTTTTTTGTTTGGTTGGTTTTTTTTTTTAAAGATTTTATTTATTTATTTGACAGACAGAGATCACAAGTAGGCAGAGAGGCAGGCAGAGAGAGAGGGGGAAGCAGGCTCCCTGCGGAGCAGAGAGCCCAATGCGGGGCTCGATCCCAGGACTTTGGGATCATGACCCGAGCTGAAGGCAGAGGCTTTAATCCACTGAGCCACCAAGGCGCCCCAACGGTCTGTAATTGTTAACTGCCCCCTCCACCCCGTTCAGACTATGACTTAAGACCTAGGAACCAGTCTTTAAAAAAAAAAAAAAAAAAAATCAGGGGTCAAGACTTTCAGGGATTACTTTTCTACATGCCTTCAGAGAAGTTGAAGAGTTGATACAGGCCTATTATATTTTAGTTAACTCATCTGATTTCATTTATCCTTGTTTATAACAGGTATTCCAAATAAGATTACACTCCCTTTTTAAATTCCATACACATACCTCCTTCTCCATTAATAAGATTTCATGTAAATAGATAAGGGAGCCTGCCATCTACAACCCTAATAAAGGATACCCCTGAGATTCTGCCAGGGATATTAACCAGCCCTGCCTTCCATCTATGTCTGAAGCCTTGACTGAGGCCTACATCCCCTGCTAAATAGAGGTATTCCAAACAGCAGCATGAGTTGTCTCAGTATGAAGGAAAAGCAGCTATGAAAGTCTTCAATGAGCATGAGCCAGGGGTTCAAGAACAGAGCTAACTTTACTCACTACCACCAAATAGCTGTGACTGTAGCAGTCTTCTGTCCACAGCTTTTACACAGGCTCCAACTTGAGCCTTTAAAGCTGTAGAAAACCGATGGTTCCTGAAGAAGTCTGGGGGTAGAGTAAGTGACCCAAAACAGTACACAAAACTGTGTACGTGTAAATATGTGGAACATATATACATTTAGGTGGCTAAGAACAATGGAGTTAGAATGCCAAAATTCAAATCTGTTTCCTCTATTATGACCATGTGACCAAATCATTCTCTTAGCCTCAGCTTCCTCATCTGTAAAGGGAATACGAACCATAGGTCTTCACAGGTTTGATGTAAAGATTATCGGACAAAACACTTGGCAAGTTCCTGGCACTTTGCAAGTCCTCAGTGAACACTGCCTGCTATTGCTGTTGTAATTATTTTTTTTTTTTAATTTTTTTTTAAGATTTTATTTATTTGACAGAGAGAAATCACAAGTAGACGGAGAGGCAGGCAGAGGGAGAGAGAGAGGGAAGCAGGCTCCCTGCTGAGCAGAGAGCCCGATGCGGGACTCGATCCCAGGACCCTGAGATCATGACCTGAGCCGAAGGCAGCGGCTTAACCCACTGAGCCACCCAGGCGCCCTGCTGTTGTAATTATTAATAAGGACTGAGCTTGATAAGACCTTAGAGGTCATCAGGTTTCACCTCTTCATTCGACAGATGCCACAACCAAGATCAGAAGAGGTTAAAGAATATGGCCAGTTAGCAAAAGGCCCTTTGGTGCTGCCAATTTTGGTTCATTGACAGCAGGCAGCTTTACCAAGTAGTCATCATTTCCTCAAGGCAACAGCCCACAGATCACTGAGAATAATAATACCTGGTTGTGCCCCATCACAGCACGTGCACAAATACTTCTGTAGTGAATGGATGGCGCCGGATCAGAGTGGTGCTTAGATGTTCTGTGCACAAGTGAAGGCAATCAAGAAAGATTACCCAGAAGAAATGATGCTGACTGCTAGTGTTAGTGAAAAAGGAGAAAAAAAAGTACCAAATACAAGGGGAACAGAACAATGAGAGCACAGTACTCTTGGCAGAGGCAGAGTTAAGGGCTAGGCTAAGGAATTTAAACTTTACCATGAAAACTATGTAGCACAGGATTATAAACAGAGAAGTTATAAGACCAAATTCATTTAGGAAGATAACTCTGGCAAGGATTTTGGAGTCGGGTGTAGGGGGCACCAAGTAGTAAAGGATCTTAAATTTAGTATTTTATAATTAATGTGAGCTCTTCTGAGGGCAATTTGACATCTGTCCCCAAAATGCATATATTCTCTAACCTATCAGTTCTTCTTTTAGAACCTGTCCTCAAAAATCACATGAGCTATGATGTAGATGTAAGATAATCACTGCATCCTTTGTACCGGCAAAAGATTGAAGTGAAACGAGTTTAACAAGTTGTCATACACACATGTAATGGAATACTATGCACTGGTTTAAAAAGAACTAGGCAGGTCAGTCTGTACTCATATATGGAATCACTTCCAAAATTAGCACGTGAAAAAAACCACTTGTGAGTATGCATGTGTTTTTAAAGGGGATACACATATACACACATGCATGCCTGGAAAATCTCTCTCTGGAATGATGCATAAAAAATTGGTAGCTAACGACTGCCTTCGGGGAGGAGAAATGAGTGATTAACAGGAAAAGAACTCATTTTTCACTGTACATATTCCCCTTTAATCTCCTTGAGCCATGTACCGTGTACATGTATTACATATTCAAATAGATAAAAATGTAAAATAAAATTAATGTAGCAAGGTCTTCTTGCACACCGCCTGTCTCCTCCCTCAACAAACTGACATTCAAATAAAACTGACTGCCCCTTCTGCCAGGAATACAGTCACTTCCAGGGCTCAGCACAAGGGGGGGCATCTCCTGGGGGAGTTATGACACTTCCTACCATGCCCATCTCCTGTAGGACTAACCCCCTTCTTACATCCCAAGTATCCTGAGCACCCTGCTATGACTATACCTCTAATAGGTTAATATATCTACATGTTTATCTGTTTTGCCTCACCAGACTCAACAGGGTACTTAGGAAAAGAGAGGGCAACAGGGCCTGGCACCTGACAGGCAGGAAACAAATGCTTGCCAAACTCACGAATACTGTGGGGAGGAGCCCATTTAGTACTGGGAAGAAAATGCATACAGATGAGCTCCTGTTCTGTTTTAAAGAACAACGGACTCCTCCCTTATTGTTTAAGCAGCTACCTGGGCCAAAGGACCAATTCCACCATGAAGCCTAAGACCTGATTAAGGGAAGAACAGATGGGGGTAATGACGATGGGAGCTCTACAAAGAAAAAAAGAGGAACAGAGGGTAGTCAGTAGAGTGTTTACATGCAAGGCTAGGCCAGGAGTTAGTGCTTCAGTAGTAATACAGAGAAAAGGGAAGACCTACAACCCCAGGTATTGCTCAGAATGGGAGAACCCAGTTATTGTAGAGAAAGGGTTACCTATGTACATCTCTTCATTTTAAGAAGGGATCTGCTTTGAACACAGAATTTAAAAAATAAAACCTATCCTTGAATTGTGACTTTAAGTGAAAAGACTTTAACTGAAGTAGATGCTGGCTGGAAGAAGATGGGGGAACAAAGAACAGTTAGTGTTTAGTGAGTACAGAGCTTCAAATTTGCCAGAAGAGCTCTGGCACTGGATGGAGGTGACAGCTGTATAACAGTGTGAATGCACTTAATGCCACTGAACTGCACACTTAAAACTGGTTAAGACGATCGATTTCATTTTATGTGTATTTTACCACAAAAAATTTTGGGAAAAAATTATGATTAAAGAGGAGCCTGGAACTAAGCCTCATGTTCAAAGTTGGCACTCATCCATCCTCACAAGGCATGGAACATTTAAATTTAGAGGTACAATGAGAGGAAAGGGTCCAGGGCTGCAAGTCAGTCCCCTCTCTGCCACCAAACAGCTAGCTGGTCACAAAGGCTCCCTGGCTTTCATTTCCATATCTAAAAAAGGCTTGAAGGTCTCTCTCCGCCAGAGAATTCACCACAACATCCGAGCTTCTCTGCATATAATACAACTCTGCCTGCCTTCCCCTTTAAAATATGGGGTCAGGAGGAGTCATGGAAAAATCTAGATTCATCCTGATATTCTTCCTTGGGACTGGTGCTGCTGCCCCAATAGCATGTGGTAAAGAGAGACTCCATGAGCTAGAATGTCTAGCCCTCAAGGTCAGCATCTGGTCTCTCACACCTCTGTGAACTCGGAACATTAAAAGCTGGGTGACTGTGCTCTGCTGAACGTCATGAACAGTCATTTCCTTTCAGAACAATCCTCTATGAGACCCCATGGCTCTGATTTTGGGGAAGCCACTTACCTCACCTCTGCCTCTATACCCTTGTCTATAAAATGGGATTGTTGCTTGCTTTAACTATCTCCCTACTCTGTAGTGAGGCTCAAAAAGGACAAAATACAAAGGAAAGCTCTATAATCTGGCAAAACTCGGGTCCTTCTATCTACAGTTTGGCCTAGGAGCCAAGACAGCAGAGAGCTATCTATGGGCATTCTTTATCTGCCCATAAAAAATGATGATGCAAACATGACACGCTTCTGGAGTAAAGGACAACCTGTAACACAAGCCCAAAGTCCAAATGGTTTGCTTGCTTATTGTTGCCACAGATGCTTCCAGGTTAACCAAAGAGCCTGCAAAGATTAAAGGTATCCTGGGAGTCACCTTCAAAAATGGCTCATAGCTTAGGGTAGCAGCAGCAGCAGGTGGGGCCAGCTATGAAACACCTAGGGCACCCTACCCCTGAGACAGCTCAGGGCCCAGATCTCCTCAGCCCACGTGCCTGGCTGCCTCGGTTCTGCTGGAGAAACAGGGTCATGTAGCATTCTACTGAGCTCTCCTCTGCGGAGGCAAGAGTCCTGACTCTGTCAAACTTGGCTCCCAGGTACAAAGTAGGTTTCTTTACAGTTCTGTGAGATCAGCCTCAGTCTACATGTAATTTTCAGGACAGATTATTTCCTAAACAATGACCCATCTCTCTGTTATTTAAGAGAAGGAACTGGATGGGTAAAACCAACATAAGTCCTTTTCTTGCTTCATTCCTAGTCCAGAAAGAGGATGGTGGTAGTGGAGAGTCTAGAACAAGAAAGTCTGTTCCTTTGATTAGTCATCTTCACCAACCCCAATGCTGCCATGTGATGGGAGAAGACAAAGAACAGTTTGTGAAATGTGACCAGAATTTAAACAGTTAATTACCTTTCAGAATGTAAAGATAAGAAGTCCTAACTCTGTGAGGATGTGATAAGTCTCCCAGAGGGTATGATGATAAGAGAAGTGGCAAACATGCCAGGAAGGCCTCCCTTACTGCTCCCTTTCTTCCCTTCCATGTCTCCTCCACTTCCCTCCTACTCACTCTGAAACAGCTTGGCCAAAGCAGCAAAAGATATCTAAATGTTAATCAGATCTTAATGCCTCCTACTCTTCCCTCCACAATGAAAAAATGAAGTTACTTCTAGACATCTTCAGTTTCCTTTTTTCTCCCCTTGTGACTCCTTCCAGTCATGTTTAACCTCTGTATCTTCCCCTTTCTTTTGTGCCACTAACATGCGAGGGCTTCAACAGGCACAAAGTGTTCTACTGGACTTGGAGATCCTCAACAGCCAGAATGATGCCTTATCCATTTTCTTTTTATCTCCAGGTCCAAAGCCCAAAAGAAAAAGTCAAATTCTTGTTAAAATTCAGCTCCTAGAAATCCCAAAATAACCTTCAGCTTTCCTCGTAAGCCACCTAAGTCAGAGTAGGGCAGGTGGTAAGAGTATTTATTTATTTTTTTTAATTGCTTTGATATTCTTTGTATCTTTGTCTGGTTTCCCCAGAACTGTTCCCCACATCCTCCCGCTGTCACACTTTACCCTACCATAGTCCTCAAGCTTCAGACAGCAGGGACAGCAGCAGAGACACTACCCCAGCCCTACCCCTAAGCTTCTAAGTCTCCAACATCTCTTCTAGAACCTAACAGCAGGATGACTGCAGCATGGACCTAAATGCACAAGACAGCTCTAATTCCCAGCTCCACCAATCAACAGTGGACTGGCTTCAGGCAAGTCAATTATTCTTCCTGGTCCTCAAGGGGTGGGCCTGGATGATCCCCAAATGCCCTTTCAGTTCTAAGGAATCTGGAATGTCTTCTAGGGAATAGGAGGGGCCCAGAAATATTTCCTCTGAAAAAACACAAGTCAACAAAAGTTCTAACTGGAAGGAAGAAATGTTAAACCCATCCTCTTTGTTCTGCATGAGCAGTCCTCTACCCCTCCTTCTCCCAAGACCCATCTCAGCATCCATCTCCCTCTACACTGCAGCAAACTCAGGAAACTCCACTTTCCCATTTAGAGCTTAATCAATCCATCAGCACATTTGTATAGGCCATCCGTACACAGTGTTCCTAAAGTGCTTTCCAAAAATAACAAACATCTAACAAAAAACCTTAGCCTCTGTCCGCGCACACCACACAGATCACTGCAGAGCTGTAGGCCCAGAAAGAAAGAGAAAACACACAAGAGAGGACAGAAGAGAACAAAACAACACAGACTCAAGACAGGACAGAAAAAAAGGAGAATGAAGGCAGAGTGGCTGTGAGCAGGAACTTGGCTCAGGCCATAAATTTCCGACCCCGAAGGCAGGAAACCACTTCTTCCCTAAGTCCCAGCTTCACCAATGACTGATGGGCTAACTGAGACAAATCACCCTGCCTTCCAGGGCCTCTGTTTCCTCATCAGTAAAATGAAACAGTTCAACTAATTGTTCCTAAGGGAGGCTGGGATCGTGAAAAGATTCTAGCAGACTGGGCCAGAATCTCTGCTCTGCTTGGACAGTGGACAGTATGAGCTGGGTAGTCTAGGGTAAATTATTTTCAGTTCCCATCTATAAACTGGACACACAATACCCACTCTTCATTGGGTTGTCGTGAGGTGGAAATGAGATAAACATGAAGGACGCAGGATGGTGTATGGGGCAATGGGCTCTCAAATCAATGTTGGCTAAGGCCCCTTCCTGCTCTAAAAGGCTGTAATTGAGCACCCACTGGATTCCTGAAGGGCACTGTTTCAGCTGGGCTAGAAACATATGCCCTGAGCCGAGGCTCAAAACACAGTCAGTTTAAATGAAAAAACAGCCAACAGGTCAAATAAGTAAACATCCAAGGTTCTCCCTATGACGTTCTAAAAATGTATTTTTTAAAGGAACTTCAAATTCCCTCTCCCCAAATTATAATTATGTGACTATACTAAGGCAATATTTGTCTTCAGAGAGACTTAGGAGGTTTTCTAGTCTGAACATGTTGTAGGAAAGGATGAGGCACACAGCTTACATGTTTGATACATATATGTGTGTACACACACATACTTATTACCTCATTAAATAGGTGTCATTACCCCCTTTTACAGATAAATGAAATCCAAGGGACCAAAATCTATTCTTCTCCTCTCCTACTGCAAAGGGCTTCCTGATCTTTTTTTTTCCAAATACAAGTTCAAGTTTAGCCACTTCTCTTCTGAGAAAACTCATCAATTCAGCCCATAAGCACGGAAGGCCCTTCTGAACCCAAAGCATTACTCCCTGGACCATGAAGGGGGCAACCAATCATGTCCCTCCCTAGGGCCTGCTCACAGTTACTTAACTGCTGTATGCTGCATTTACTGCAGGTAGTAAATTCTGGCAGAGACCACCAACTCTGCCTCTTTCTACACCCCAAAGTGCTCAACATTTACTTGTTCACTGAAGGGGGAAAAGAGATAAACCCAAAAGACATAATTTGTGTACGAAAATGCAAGAAAGCGAAGTTGCAGCAGACATAAAACAGGAGAGGAAAAGGGCATAAATCCTGAAGTTTTGGCCAGGTAGCAACACGTGCTTGGCAGAAGGGGCTGTAATTGGTTCCTAGACCCGAGAGATATATCTACGTGTCATCACATCCCTCTGCTTGGTTCCCATCAGAGCTGAGCGGAGCAGGCTTCAATACCCACTGGGCAAATAAAGTCTGGGAAGCTGATTTGCTAAATCTGACTTTTTAGGGCTCTGTGTTTGCAGTGACTACGCTGCAGTTCAGCAAATATTTACTGACTGTCTTCAGTGCAAGGCTTGGGTGATCATGGAGATGAAGTGCAGCACAGACATGAATTCCTTATTCTCAAGGAATTCACAACCTATGTGAGAGGAATTATATGTTTATCCATAAAACACTGTGAAAGTGTTAGGAGGGTACAACAAAAGAGTTGTTTTTGTTTTTGTTTTTAAGTGCTCTGAGAATGCAGAGGAGATAGGAACAATGACTTCTGAGGGGGATTAGCGGGAAGTGAAAGAGAAATGTTGAACTGGACCTTCAAAATCATGCACAGACCTAGTGGGCTCTCAGGATAGATTTGCATGCATAGTGCTAATTACAAAGAAAGAAAAAGAAATGGAGAAAAGCAATTCACCAAAAGGATGGCAGAGAGAAAGAAAAAAAAAGTGGTAATTTTGTCTGCCAGGCACCACTGAATGCTGTGTCTGGTAACAAGAAATAAATATCTATCTATATACCTTCAATCAAGATGTTTAGGTGCTAGGTTTTAGTTTCCAAAGTACTCAGAGTTGTGCAGGAAACACCTCCTCCAGGTCAAAAATAGCAAACCCAAGAGAACTGGCTGATGCACTTATGTTTACTTTTTACCATCTCTGTGGATGGCTTCCCAAAAGCCCCCAAATGGGATGGTATAAACAGGTCTGTGTCACTTCCTGGTTCTCAGGCCTTCTGCTACATTCCCAGTCAGTCTGGGAAGGTTGCCTATTTAAAAATAAACTTTAAAAAACTCACCCAAAACCCCAACTCTAAACCACCCTTTCCTCTACTTCATTCAATTTCACTAAAATTAAAAGGGACTGAGCAAGAAATGAGACACAAATGACCACAAAGAATGAATTCTCAGCTCAAAACAAAAATATATGCTGAGTTCAGGGTCAGGAGATCTGGATTCTACTCATATTCTGCCTCTAACTGGAAAACTTGACCTTGAGCAAGCAAGACAATTCATCTTTCTGCACAATAGCTGTTTCAGCATACCTAACTCCAATGCAGTTATCCAATCGTTCTGGACCTCAATTTCTTTATCTTTAAAATAGCACTAATAAAAAGATACCTCATGGGTAAGTATTATACCAGGAAACACATATAAAGCATTTAACATAACACCTGGTACTTAATGAGTCGTCGAACATGGTATGTATTCGAACTAGTACCACCTATCCCTAGTATTATCATTATTTTCTGAATATGTAAGGGTTGAGCTAGAAGACTACTACCTGAAGAGCTTCTCTGGCTCCAAAATCCTATGATTTTAAGTCACCATCTCCTTTTTTTAAGGGTCTAAATAGAAAGGAAGAAAAATAAACTTGGCAAAACATGACAGTTACAAACACCTCCTCAGCATTTACAAATATGAGGATACAACTACGAAATCCATCAGTGAATAAAAGAGGGCATACTGTGCTCGCTTCGGCAGCACATATACTAAAATTGGAACGATAAAAGAGGGCATACTACTCTCCCCAATGGAAACGTCTTCCCTATTCCTGCATTAAACCCACAGCATGTGGCAAGTTCACCCTTGACACACTGCCTTTACTCCCATGAACACCAAGGACAAGGCCCTCTGGGCCAGTACAATCTGACTTCACCCACCTCTCTATTACTGTCAGCAGCTCCTTAGACCAGCCCTGAAAGATAGCACAGTGGTCAATCCAATCCATTCATTTTTTTTTTTTTTTTAAAGATTTTATTTATTTATTTGACAGAGAGAGATCACAAGCAGGCTGAGAGGCAGGCAGAGAGAGAGGAGGAAGCAGGCTCCCTGCCGAGCAGAGAGCCCGATGCGGGCCTCGATCCCAGGACCCTGAGGTCATGACCCGAGCCGAAGGCAGCGGTTTTTTTTAAGATTTTATTTATTTAGGGGTGTCTGGGTGGCTCAGTGGGTTAGGGCCTCTGCCTTCGGCTCAGGTCATGATCCCAGGGTCCTGGGATCGAGCCCCGCATCGGGCTCTCTGCTCAGCATGGAGCCTGCTTTCCCTTCCTCTCTCTCTGCCTGCTTGTGATCTCTGTCTGTCAAATAAAATAAATAAAATCTTAAAAAAAAAAAAGATTTTATTTATTTATTTGACAGAGAGTGAGCACAAGCAGGGGGAGCAGCAGGCAGAGGGAGGAGCAGGCTCCCCACTGAGCAAGAAGCCCAACTCGGAATTTGATCCCAGGACCCTGGCAGTTGGAAGGCAGACACCCAACCAACTAAGCTACCCAGAAGCCCCCAATCCATTCATTTCTAATAATGACCAATCCCTCCGCAAAGTGTTCCTGTTTTAAATAAAAAAGTGCCTTCTTCTTAATATAATATGAATGTTGCCAAAAGTCAAATGCCCTTCCCTAAAGTTACAGTGAAACCATAGCTATTCTACTTTATCAAAGCCACAGTACTAAACTATAATTAAATTCAGATGAAATTAATAAACTTTTCCTCTTATTTATTCATTTGATGTCCATGATGTGCCAAATGCTGCAGAAGATGCCAAAAACTAATAGGATGGAATGAGTCAAAACAATAGTGGGTGGTGCCGAGGTTTTTGGCCTAAGTGATAGCATAAATGGTGAAAGCTACCAAAGGAGAAAGAACCCAGGTGGACCAGCAGATTTTTATTGAAGAATGTAATCAACTGAGTTCAGGTTATTCTTGGGACATATACTTGAAGGATATTCAGGTAGAAAGGTCTAACAGGCAAATCAGAAATAAGTATGGTGCTCGCTTTGGCAGCACATATATTAAAATTAGAACAATCCAGAGAAGATTAGCATGGCCCCAAATAAGAAATGAGTATGAAGTTCTGCAGAGCACTTTGAGCTTGGAGTTTGCAGCCTATAAGCAAAGGCTGAAACAGTGTACTATAGATGGACTCACCTAAGAGAGTTAAGAGTGGGAAGAGAAGAAAGTCAAGGACAGAATCCTGGGAAGAGCAATAACTTTTTAAAGGAGCATGTCAAGGAAGGCGAGCCTATGAAAGACACTCCAAAAAGTACAAGGAAATAAATTGGAAAAAAAAAAAAAAAAAGTACAAGGAAACCAGGCCTTGTGCATCAAAGATGTTGAGGGACGGACAGAGACAGTGAAGGTGAATGTAGGGGGAGTTGACAGTAAAGTCCAGTATGATGAAGACTGCTCTGGTCATAAGTTCATTAATGACCTATCAAGGGCATTTGATTGGTGAGGGTAGATCATACTGATCTTTTAACACGAATTCAAAGTGAGAAAGTAGATACCATAAAGGCCAAAACTATTGGGGGCAAGGGATTGGAAAAGAAGGGAGAAGAAAGACTAGAGGGTGGCTAGAAAGCATTTGTATCTTATAAGCTGCACCTGCTCAGTTAACCCAAGGATTTTAGTTAAGATTCCTAAACTGCCCAGAGAGCTTGGAGAGTCGCTCTGAACTGACACTCCCCACATGCTGTGGTTGGTCAAAGCTAGGGAGAAGTTGGAGATGAGTATCAAAGAGCTGCCTGCTTCCTTAGTGTTCAACAGCAACAAAAAAGCCTCTCCATCCCATCACCCCTACCCCAAAACTGTTACATTTGTAAGATTCGTGAGTGAGAAGAAATGGTCAGCCTAGTAGCAGGGCCAGAAGTGACCTTTCCTTGTGTCTCTCAGGCCTTAAGATTCTCCATAAATATGGTCCCTCTTCCAGACATTTTCCTCCTTTCTACTCAAATATATACCTGTGTATTTTCCTCTGAGGTTCTGGTTCAGGCTCAGAATTCTAGAAGTATGTTCTTTAGCTCCATCTCCTGAAGCTTAACAGCAATAGCTGGAATCAGGTATGCACTTAAGCCAAACAAGACACCATCTTCTGGCGCCAAGTGTTCTCCTCCATCTTCCGTAAATTCCAAGAAGCCTGTGAATCTATAACCAAACCATGACTCTTCCTGTCCTCTTCCTTGCAAATTACCCAAACTTCCTGTAAGCCATCAAGGTTGGACAGTGAGGCCCCATGCAAAAAATAAGAAATAGGAACTTGCCTATTGTTCCTTCCCCTTTGATTAGTCCCACACCCTTGCCTCCACCTCTACCTTCTACCAAGGCCTACAAGCTCCAGTTCTAGCTCCAATCACACTTCTGGTTCTCCAGCTGTGGGGCTCTAAATCAGGACCTGAGAAGAAAGGAATCTAATTCACAACAGATATTCCCTTAAATCTCTGAACACACACTCTAAAAGTAACCTCAAATTAGTCAAAGTTCAGGGAGAGGTACCAAATGAAGAACTTCATAAAGTCCAGATTACATCCTGGAAGATGTTAAGAGGGAGTATGATAAACACAGCAGATGAGAAAGAAATACCATAAATTAATGAGGAAATCTGGTATTTCCCTCCAGACAAGGCATCTGGACTCATTCCTCAAAAATATCTTTCTTAAGGAACTTACTGGCTTCATTCAACCCTTACATTGGGTACCTACATATTCTAGATTCCATGAAAGGTACAAAGGTGGAGAAAAGCATATGCCCTACAAGAGATTACAGTCTACTGGGGGAGATAAGACATATATAGAAATAACCAAAATATGAGGTAGAAAGTGAAAACACATGGGTGATATATAGCCAAAATGCTGAAGACAAAACATGTTAAGCTGGATCCTAGAAGAGGGAAATAAAACTGTTACTTTCCGGATCATTCATTGTGGGTTTTAGAGTTACACAAAAGGGACTTCAAATCCTGATTCTGCCTCTGGGTTCCTACAGGTGCCAGGTATACTGTTCTAACTGCTGTAAGCCTGTTTTGTCACATACACCATGGAGGTAACAATACCTGTTTCGTAGAATTCCAAAGAGTCCATGATTCACACGTTTCTGAAGAGTGTATGACAGTATCCAGAAAAGTCTGACTAGGTAAAGTGGAAGGGCACTGCACATGGAGAGTTAATGCTCTTGCCCCCCCACAGAAGGCTATCTGGGCCTAACTCATGCTCAGACAGCTGGGCTCCTGCTCTTTGTTCATCCACTGTGCCTATCAGTTCAGTTAGCTGCCCAGGTTAAATGGGAACATGGTCAGAAGGTGCAAGGAGGAGACTCAAAGTGTGTGCCTATGTGCATGTTCATGTTAGGATAACACCTGGAAGCACACACCCAGCCTTCTGCTAGGAAGTGTAGCATTACAATACAGGTAAAATTACAGAATGTACCATATATAGCATGATAGTGAACGATGCTATTTTTTTGGGACACAGGAGTCCAATAACTGTGTGGCAAATTGACATGACCTGAATCTGGCTGAATTCTCAAAATCCGTCTCAATGGATCCGTTTTTTGACAAGTGAACACAGGAGGAAAAAGACATCCAAGGTTAAAAACTGGTCTGAGGTTGACAATCTGAGGGACTTCTACCTCCAGTCATGGTGGAGTAACAGGGACTAGATTTATTCTCTCTCCTTAAAGAACTAGAAAGCCAGATATAATATATTAAATAATAGTTTTCAGACATTCAACAACAGGCAGCAGAGGGCAGTGATCCTTGACTAAAAGGAAAGAAATGCACTGAACCCTACTAGTGCCCTACCACCAGGACACAGAGTAGAGAGGAGAAATCTGAAAGAGTTAAACAATCTCACTGCGTCTGAAAAAAAGAGTTGGGAATTTGAGGACACCAACGTGGCTAGCTTTACAGAGCAAAAATACTGAAAAGAAGGCACAAAGAGAAAAAAACCCCAGCGATCTGTAGAGAGATCCCCTTGAGCCTTTAGCTGAGTACTCATCTGTGCATATGTGTGAGGAAATTGGCAATGCTGGGGCAAGAATTAAAGGAAAGAAGTAGGTGGCATAACCCCCAGAGTTCACACAGAGCCAGAAATATTTGTTCCCACTGGCCAAAGTGGAAAAATCTCCTAATACACAGGGCATCAGATGCAATCTTCAGAAGGCTTTGGCCTTAGTAGTGGGACCATCCCCACCCTAGACCACAGGCTGTTCTGGCCCTACCCTAACAAAGCAAGAAAACAAGCCCTGAAAACAAAGAATCAAACAAATTCCAAGTAACTGAACTGCTTCTGACAACAAAGCCCAAAAGTATGGAAAGGAATACAAAAAGTTCTGGCACCCAGAAAAATAAAACTCACTATATCTAGGTTCGAATAAAAAAAATAATAACAAGAATGCAAATAGGAAGAAAAATATGACCATAACTAGGAGAATAATGAAACAATAGAAACAGGAATAAAACTGACCCAGTGACAGAATTAGTGGACAAGGATGTTAAAATCTCTATTATAAATATACTCCATGTGTTCAAGAGAGAAGAGGAAGGCATGAGCATGATGAGGAAAGAAATGAAGAGATAGTAAGGACCCAAACTGAATTTCTAAAAGGAAAAATACAAGTATCTTAAGGGAAAATATATAGGATAGGATTAACAGATTAGACACTGTAGAAGAAAAAATTCAGGAACTCGAAAACACAGCAAAAACTATCCAAAAGGATATACACAGAACATCAGTCAGCAGTGGGACAATATAAAGCAGCCTTACATATATGTACATATGTTATATATACACATAATGTGTGTGTACGTGTATGTGTGTGTGTACTGGGGGTGGAGTAGGTAGACACAAAAAAATTTTTCAAGAAATAATGGCAGAAAATCTTCCGAATTTAATGAAAACTATAAACCCACAGATTCAAGAGCTCATCAAACTCCAAGAAGGACAAAAAGAGAGCACAAGGCACACCATAGTCAAAATGCTAAAAACGAGTAATAGAGAAAATGTTAAAAGCACCCACAGTAGGTGGGGGGAAGGAGAGACATACTGTATTCAAAAGACCAAAGAGTTACAGTGGGCTTATTATTAGAAACAATGCAACCCAGGAAGCAATGGAGCATCATGTTGGAAGTCTTGGGGAAAAGCGACAGTCTGGCACTGGTTAAGGAAAAACTGACAAGAACTATGAAGTTCCCATCACTAATGCTTTTTGTGCTCTGAAGTAACATTTTTCATGGAGGCCTGTGTTGAGCATAAGATGGAGAGGGTATCCTGTGAAAAATAAAAAGAGGTAAAGGACCCTTTCTTAGGTTCACACAGAGGGGCACTTAACCATGTTTTTTGTATCTATATATTCAGAACATTACAGTCTGTAGTTCTTTTGTAGTCTTATGTCAATATTGCTGAACACAATGGTAAAGAGACAAGAAAGGTCTATCTAAGGATTCACCCCATAGCAAAAAAAAAAAATCAAGTTAGAAGTAAAAAGTAAATCTCATTAAGGAATGGGTTAGCCTTACCAGCATCATGCCTGAGTAGGTTCCCCTACCTTCAAGCATACATATCTGCTGGTTAATGTACCTGATTCACATGAAATGTTTTTTCAGAATGAAAGAGTGCAGCTTGCACAGAAGTAGGTAAGTAGGTAACAATATCTAAAGATATTAATGAGAATTACTCAATTCTTAGCCATGCAATCCAGCCCAAGTAGCAAAACCTCCCCATTAAGTACCCTGGGCTGGCACCACATTCTTCAGAGTCCATCCTGCAGCTCTGCATCCTGGAAGGACCATTAAGATGGCAATTTGTCTGTCCCATGCACTGGCTGCTCGGGTCTCCCCACTCAACTGTAAACAAAACTGTAAGTGCCCAGGAAGGCTGGGGCCCCCTCATCGGCCATATGCTTTCTTTGTAACCCTGAGACCGAAGTACACTAAAAACAACAACAACAACAAAAAACCAAATCACACATTAAAAAAACCCAGCACAGGTGCCCAAGGGCAACCTTCTTCCCCAAAATACTTGTTGCCTGAACTACAGGTTCTAAACCAGAGACAATTTTAGCCTCTCCCCTGGTATCTGACAATGGCTAGAGTATTTTTGATTGCTATAACATCAGGGGAGGGGATGCTACTGAAATCTAGTAGGAAGAGGCTGGGAGGCCACTAAACATCCTATGATGTTTCACAAAGAATTAAAGAAAGCAAAGAATTCATAACAAAGAATTATTTGGCCCCAAATGTCAATAGTGCTACAGTTGAGAACCCTGGCATAAGTGAATGGCTGCTGAGCTACAGCAGATGCCAGCAGATCCACCGGAGTGTCCCATGTTGTGTACAATTCCCTCACACTACAAGAAGGCCTGTTGTCCTAACACCTGACCCCAAAACAACCCTGATCCTCCCATAGTCCCTAACTAGGGCTAGAGTCCCTTAGAGAGAAGAGCTTAGGCGTTCAGGCATCTGGCTTTTAACTCCAGCTCTGCCACTAATTTTGAACATGTTACAAAACTTTTCTGGGCCCATTTTCTCCTCAGTAAACTAGAGGGATTGGAAAAGATAATTTAAGAATTCCTCCAGTTCTAAAAGTTCTATTTGAAACACTAGTTTTGGCCTTATCTATTTACAGTTAAGTCAAAGAGAAAGGGGAAAGATCAGTCTTACTGTATGCACACCCACATCTGAAGGACAGAGGTTCTTATATTATGGAAACCAAACTGGGCCAAGGGGAGCTCCAGAAAAGCCAGGAACTCAGGCAGGAGGAAGGGACATGGGAAAGGGCTTTGTAAACACTGGCTGAAAGGCGAGGCCAGGCCCTCAGGTTTAAAATATGAAAGTCCTTTACTAGTCTCCCTCCTGCCCTCCCCAGGTCAATCTTTAATTAGCTTTAAGAGGAGGAGGAGGAGGAGGAAGAAGGAGGCTTACTGTTCTTACTATTCAAACTATGGATCATTGAACAGCAGCACCAGCAATCAGCTGGGAGCTTATTACAAACTTGCATGGAATCCCAGCCTCCATCCCTGATCTCCTGAATCATAATCTGCATCATAATAAAATTCCACAGGTGATTCCTATGTTTGTTAAAGTTTAGAAGTCCTGCCCTTCTGTTCTCTGCACTGTCACGACTTCACTTGGTAAAGATGACTTTACAACTCTGTCTACATTCCCCCCTAATCCCACCTCCTGCCGTAGCTTGTGCACATGTGCACATGTACACACACACATACACACACACTCACACACACGAGCACATAAGCATGTGCATGCACACACCCCAGTTCAAAACCTCCAAACCCAGAGTCATCAAGAGTGACGGGAAAGGTTACTTACTTTCTCTTTGGCTCTTTCCTGTGTCCTCACAAGGCCAGAAAAAAGGCAAGACTTAAAACACAAGCAAAATTAGAGCTTTTGTAAGTGACTCAGCCCACCCCCGCTGTTCAAAGATTCCCTGGGAGGAGGAATAGAAAATGGGGTGGTGAACCCAAAGGTACAAACTCTGATGGGAAAAGTCTCATCATTTACATCTAGACAGAGACCAACAGGGGTCCAAAGTTTCATTTCTGAAGTTTGGTTTTTGTTTTTTTTGCTTTTTTCTTTTTGCTGCTGCTGTCTTACATTACATCAAGATTCTTGGGGCTCAGGCTAAAGGGCAAGGCATACACACAGAGTAAACAAAACCGCAGCAAGGGCTCCCGCAGCAGAGTGGTGGGGGAGCAGCAGTGGAACAAAAGCAAGACCAAAATGAAGAGTAGCATTACAGAGAGAAATGTGGGGAGAAAGGGGTCTGGACTCTGTGCAGTGAAGGAGATTAGGTTGCTGCTCACCCCTCACCCTACCCACTGTCACCAGCAGCAGATGGCCCAGCCCTAGGCACCTGGCAGCAAAAGTAATCTGTGGGCGCCAGCCTGCCCCTCCCTCACGGCTGCAGATGGGGAAGAGCAGGGCAAAGTCCAGATCCTTCCCAGGTCTAAGCAACACCTAGAAAGAGCACCCCCAGGGCGGGGTGGCAACATCACTCCACACTTTAGCACACTGAGTTGAACCTTGAAAACAATTCTCAGCATTATCCAAAGTTCTCCTGCACCCACATACAGCTCATCAGAAAGAGGGCTTGGTAAGGCGGGGAAAACCCAGAACAACTCTGAGAGCACTGGGTGTGGTGGCCCAGGAGGGGTCATTCGCGGGCATATACCACATTCCAGACACAGCACTGGCCAACTGGGGGTACAGTGGTGAGAGCAGACAGTCTCTGTCCTCAGGAAGCACAAGGTAACCGACATTAACACAGTGGAGTAAGTGCTGAGCACTGAGTGATACAGCAGCACAGAGCAGGGGCACCCCACCAGCACGAGGGCAAGGAGTGATCTAAATGGACACTGACTGTAAGAAGAGGCATTCCAGGGAGAGGAGCAGCATGTGCAAAAAGCCTGGAGGCAAAAGAGAACTGGAAAGAGAAGTTTTTCTGCCTTTTTGGCCTCTGGTCACCCTGACCACAAGCAGACTCAGGAATCTGTGTGGGGATCGTTAACACGTTACTGTCTAAAGGAACTTTGGGTCTTGGGTCATCTTGTAAAGTCCAATCTACCCATTTTAGAGGGGAACAAAGGTCCAGAAAGGGGCCATGACTTGCCCAAGGACATGGCTTGCTGGTGGCTGAACCAGAACTCAGTTCTCCCACCTCTAAACTAAACAGAGTTCCCTCAAATATCCCCCAATCAGAATCTAACCACTGAGCTCCCTCAGACCTAGTGCCAGCCCCAGCCCTGTTCTCCACTGTGCTCTGTCCATTTGGAGAACCCAAGAATGGGCAGCATAGCATTGACCTCCAGGAACTCCAACGGGGTAGAAGCAACTCATGAAAAAGCAAGAGTGGCCACCCACCACTGCCGGAAAGAGACAGAAGGCACACACACCAATAATCAAGGTAGGTTATAGCTTTTTTGTGGGTTTTGTTTTTGTTTTTTGTGTTTTGTGTTTTTTTGAAGGAAGGTTTAGGAAAAATGCCCCCCCCCCCGGAAATAAAGAAGGGTTGTTTGGAAAACTGGAGGGGACTATCAGTCAACACAGAAACAGGAGATGAGTCTGAGTGACTGCCAAACCAGGCAAGCTTAATTAAGACTGTCCTACCTTTGGGCGCCTGGGTGGCTCAGTTGGTTGGACGACTGCTTTCGGCTCAGGTCATGATCCTGGAGTCCCGGGATCGAGTCCCGCATCGGGCTCCCAGCTCCATGGGGAGTCTGCTTCTTCCTCTGACCTCCTCCTTGCTCATGCTCTCTCTCACTCTCTCTCTCTCAAGTAAATAAATAAAACCTTTAAAAAAAAAAAAAACAACTGTCCTACCTTTAACGTCCCTCCTCTGGCTGATGACACTAAAGGAGCTGTGAGAAGCAGTCATTTCAGAAAAGCTAAAGAACTCTGTTGCCTTAGCCTTGGGGAATGCACCAGCAGACAGGCGGCCAAGCCACTGAACTTCAGGGCACATCTGCCCTTAGTGTCATCTCAGTATCTGGCCTTCAATAGCACGTGCTCTATGAAGGTCACCCAGCCTCCAGCCTGCCATCCACCCACTCTGCATCAGTGTGTGCGGCATGGAAGTACTCATTAGCTTTTCTAGTGTAACCATCCACAGAATCCGAATCGAAGGCACAGTAACTTAGTTGCAAAACAGAATTCCTCTTCTTCTCATAACAAAACAAAGATGCATGCCAACAACCAGCTAGCTGGTAGAAACTGTGGAAAGGGGCTAAGGGGCACTTAGTTAAGCCCATTTACTAACTTCATCTAGATGCCTGGAAAACCTCTACTCCGAGGCCTTAAGGCATCAGTATGATGAAAACATCCTCAACATCAGAACTCTTTCTTGTCCTAAATGCCCTTGGATACTGCCTCTGACCTCACATCCAAGTATAGTCCCGGGCTTGAGTGCCAGTGCCAGCCCAGGACCCTACACAAGGATACTCAGGGCAAAGAAGTGGCCTGCCAGAAAAACTGACTTACTCAGAGGCTGAAAAGCAATGTTTTGGTCTAATATAACAAAGGGACCATAATGGGGACCTTGCATCCTAAATCCCTTAATACCTGACACAAGGAGCCTCTGAGAGAGGGGTTTCTGTGCATGTGTGTGTGCATGCCCACGCGCGTGGTGTACTGGGGGATAACACTGTAGCCAGACTTCCTTTTCTTTCATCCAAACAGCAACCCTTAAGAACTTGCCTTCCTGAAAGACAAATGCAGTTCATTTCCAAACATCACTGAGAGAACTTCTTGTTTTCTCTCTCTGCTTTTTAAAACAGATGAATGTTCCCCTAGGGAAAAAGCAGCTGTAAATACACGAAAGGATAGAAAAAGAATCCTGCTATGAGTTCCAGAGGAACCATTTATACCATGGTAAAAAGCGTTCTCAAAAACAAAAACAAAAAACAAGAAAACACCCAATCCAAATAAAAAACAAACAACTTCGTTCAAAGTACTTCTCTAAAGTATAACCTTTGGGCAGATGATTTCTCTGTACTCCAAAGCTGTTTCTTCCTCCACTCAATGCCATGACCTTCACATATAAAATGGGTTAGTGATTTTCTTTCCAGGATCTTGGAAAGAACTAGCTCACAATTCAGTGTATTCACTCCTGAGAGCTTATCATCATCATCACTATCATCATCATCACTGTCATCATCAAAGGGCTAAACTTCGTTTCCAAACTGCTAGAGAAATTTAAGCAAATGTAAGCCATTGTTTTTAGGCAGACCGAAACCACAGTATTTACTAGCTGAGAACAGGATAAGAAGGAATAAATCTGAAACAGGCATCCTGGCTTCTGCACTTATTACTTTCCAAAAAGAATAGCATTTTTCAAAGGCTCAGAATTCTGGGAAATCACCCACTGGCTTATTATATCCCTCCATCCAACAGTAATGAAGTTGTCACCTCGAAACCCATTTGCCAAAAATAAAAGCTCTAAAGAGGTGTTTCAGAGAAAGTTTGTGAGAAGAAAATTCAAACTGGTTTTATTTTCGTACAAGCTACAATTAAATGGCTTTGCCTTTGCAACCGCACTTCCTACCTCGAATTCCAGTAAGTTTAGATGTGTCCCATAGACTTAAACTGGATTGCAGGGCATTCAACTGGCTAAAACTGGTCCCAGCCCACAGCCATATTAGTAACTAACTGTTTCAGAGTCCTAGGTGGGTCTGAGAAATAAAAGGGGGATTGAGGAGAAAGTAAGCACGATGCTTAAAATTCTGACAAAGGCAGAAAAGGAAAACACTGCTTTTAATTTCATGTAAGATTCTATTGTCAGAAGGACAACTGCAACATAAGGTATAAGCCCCATCAGCGACAAAGCAAAGCAAAGAAAATGCTTATACTTGCAAGATACATTCATACTCCTCCAAATTTCCCAGAGAAATCAATACGTGTCATTAACACAAATATATCAAATCCTGAGTCCAACAGGTCTGTTCACTGTTGCCCCTCACCGTCTGTCTTCTTAAGCTATAAGCTTTCCTACAGTCAGGTCCCCTTCATCCTCCTTTTGGGAAGATACAACACACAGGCAATCTGGCCTCACAACTCCTCAAGAACCCTAGTAACCTTCGAGTATGAGCACATTTTCCATGTGAACCAGGATTTCAAGTGAATCTCAGAAGGAGACAAACTCTTGGGGGACAAGCCTCACCCTACCAGGTCTTGGTTTCCAGAGCCCTAGACCTACTGGATGGTCTTTGAGCCTCCAATCCCTATTCTGCTCCAGAACCTGTAGAATTCTCAAAGCACTGTCAGACCACCTTTCACCTCTAATGGTGTCTAAAGGTAGACACCTCTGATGTCTACCCCATGCAGCATCATTTCCTGTCAGTCCTTCATCTACAGCTTGCAAAAAGCACAGGAGGCACAGGCCCCACCCCACCTGAAACCTTCAGGATAGCTGGGGAGGCTGCAAACCCAGACAGCAAACAATCAGGGCACACAGGAAGGCAGGAGTATCTATTTCAGTATTCCATGTGGGTGCAATAAGATGCTAAATCCCGAGGTATGAATAACTAGAAAATAAGGAAGAACAAGCAATAGCTACTTGTAAGAACAAAATAATGAAAACAAACAAAAACCAGGAAGGGTCTGAACCAAGACAGTCAAAGAGGACCTTAAGAGGAAGGAAGGAAGGGAGGGGCGCTTGGGTGGCTCAGTCCATTAAGCATCCAACTTCTGCCTTCAGCTCAGGTCAAGAGCTCAGGATCATGAGATGGAGCCCTGAGCCCCACGTGGGGCTCTGCACTCAGGAGGGTGTCTGTTTTTCTCCTTCTGCCTCTCCTGCACAGGTGTACTCTCTCTAAAAATAAAATAAATCTTAAACAAAAAAGAGAGAGAAAGAGAAAGAGAGAGAGAGGGGAACAAAGAGAAAAAGAAAGAAAAAAGGAAAGGAGATATGACCTGAAAAGTTGGAGAGCTGAATACAAGTATGGAGAAAGAAGGAATTTCTCAGCCTGAAAGGCTGAAGTAAACAATATATAAATTGGGGGGTGGAGGAGGAGGTGGGGAAAGGAGAGGGAAAGAGGCCAAGAATCAGGGAAAAACAGGAAGAAAAAAACCCTGTTTAAGATCCTCCAGGGCATGGGACAATTCTTAGAGCATTCCTAGATCTATCCCTTGCAGACTCGTTATTCCACAGTGTTACGTATACTCAGCTGAATACTTCTAGTAAAGCCAGTTTGTACAGCCATGAAAAACAGGCAGAGAGATTCTGCTTTGATGAGTGGGTAGTGGGAGCCAATGAAAGTAAGTGCTTGAGCAGGAAACATGACCTAAGCCAAATGAACAAGTATTTAATAAAAGCCTACTATGTGAGGGGCACCAGAACACTGACTCCTTGCCCTCAAAGGGCACTGTCACCATGGAAAGAGATGGTTAATACCACCTCCCACACACACAGGGCTTCATTCTCTCACCTAATCTCACGACAAAAGAACAATGTTCATGGGAGATGAACCTGGCCCAAGAGACTAAAGCAGCCTAAAAGGTCAGACAGGATGAGGAGGTCTGGTCAGGATGGTGGTGACAAAGACCTACAGAAAAAAGAATGGCAGGGGCTGGTTACTGACTAGAAAGGAAGGGATCAAAGAGGGGAATCATGATGATAAAGAAGTCAGAGAGCAGGAATGAAGACTTAGGTTTCAATTCCCAGATGGTGACATTATTTCAAGCCATGCTTTCACCCTCCTCCTGACCACCAAATGCTAAGGTCAATCAGCTCAGCTATTCTCCTATTTCTGGGAATGGGGATTACACATTCTATCCTTCCCATCTGCCCACCATCTTTTAAACTAGTTGTGATTTCCTGTAATTCCCATTTACAAGGAGGTGAAGGGGATCAATAAGGAAAGGAGTTAAGTCCTTTATCCATCACAATGGTGATAAATATATCTCAACAGTCGGGCACTAAAATTTTACTGGCAGCTCTTCTTCTGGGAAGAGGAGAAAAGGAGGAGGAAGCCTTGTGTTTAAAAAGCTCTAAAAGAAAAAGAAAAAGAAAAAAAAAAAGCCCTGGGGCAGTGTTCTCTTTACCCAACCAAGTTCTCCTCCTAGGGGAACTTCACGTGTAAAACACATCTTTCTACCTGCATTTAGTGAGAGACAGGGATGAGACAGAAGCGTTTGCCCTGAGAGCCAATATTAGTTCCTACAAAGGAAAGAGGCCCAAGAACCCTCAGCACCTAGCTAAGTGAAAAATGGGCATAAGATCAGGAGAGCAGAATCAACATAAACCAGGCCACAAACGCCTGAACACACGGCACACTGGAAACAAGGACCTGGACTTCCACGTAACTGCTCTGAAGGGGAGAGGACACTTGGGGATGAGGGTGCGGCCAAGTACTTGCCCCAAAGGGGGGCTGCCTACTGTAAGGATGAGCCAGGGGAGGGCCATCTTGGTTCCCAGAAATGTGGCCCTTCTCCCCAAGACTCTGCTGGCCATTCTGCCATCCCTAGATATCCTAGATAGAAGCAGCACAGTTAAACAGGTAAACAACGGTGAGAGGAGGAAGGGAAATCACAGGTGATTTTCTCCCTCCATGACTGCCAGACCAGCACTTCATGAACTTTCTTTAAGAAACAAGTATAGGACGCCTGGGTGGCTCAGTTGGTTAAGCGGCTGCCTTCGGCTCAGGTCATGATCCCAGTGTCCCAGGATCGAGTCCCACATAGGGCTCCATGCTCAGCGGGGAGCCTGCTTCTCCCTCTGCCTCTGCCTGCCACTCTGTCTGCCTGTGCTCGCTCGCTCCCTCGCTCTCTCTCTGACAAATAAATAAAAATTTAAAAAATTTAAAAAAAAAGAAACAAGTACAGCTTGGGGCGCCTGGGTGGTTCAGTGGGTTAAGCCTCTGCCTTCAGCTCAGGTCATGATCCCAGGGTCCAGGGATCGAGCCCAGCATCAAGCTCTCTGCTCAGCAGGGAGCTTGCTTCCTCCTCTCTCTCTGCGTACTTCTGATCTCTGTCAAATAAATAAATAAAATCTTAAAAAAAAAAAAAAGAAAAAAGAAACAAGTACAACTTGAGATTTCTCAATTTTTTAAAAAACAAGTAAGTTAACAGAGGAAATATGAGATGTGTACTTTACAAAGGAAAAGTGCAATCTAGTCCTCTTTCCTATTAAACAAGAATAAAGGGGGAAAGTGCAGACTGAATGAAGAACACTTGTTGGTTAAAGCAACTTGGTGGATTCTCTGACATTTTCTAAACAAGCACTTCCCTCCCACCCATACCAGATTCTGACAGCTTGAGCACAGTCATGCTTCACACAGGGATCTCAAACAACTAAAATAAAACTAGGGTGTGACCTGAGAAGATCTGTTATGGCAAAGCATTTTCCCAGTGTTCTGTTTAGGCTTCTTATGGATGGCAAAAGGCCTTTTTATAAGCCTGTGGCCTGGCTGTGTCAATGGCGACAGGGATGTTTTGTCAATCTGAAACAACAGTTTCTATAGCTACGGCGGGGGGTGGGGGTTGGTCAGACTCCCAGTGACATGGACACTCAGAACAGTAATAATAGCATTACTATTATTAACTGGTACTTGACTGCTTAATCATTGTGCATGGATCTAAGCATTTTCTATCTAATATTTTATTTAATCCTCACAACAACCTTAAAAGGTAGGTATTATGACTATCTCCATTTTTAGACAAGACATAGAGAAGTTAAATAACTTGCCCAAGGTCATTACGGTTAGCAATTCATGACACCAAGATTACAAACTAAGCAGTATCATCCCAAAGCACAGGGGTTCACATTTATCCCATATTAGATTAATATAATTCATTTTAAATGTTAAAATGATCCTGGATGTATTCTGGAATAGGAGGCAAAATTTCCACTCATTATAAAAGAAAACAGGAAGCCTTGAAGACTGTTCACGCTGCAGCTGGCAGCTCTGTAGCCTCTCAAGGTGGACTTGGATTTGGCCTCAAAGCTCTACTTCAGAACCTGAGCAGAAGGACGTGTTTTACACATGAATGCCAGGACCCCACCCACAAAGGAGCTGACTCCCAACATGCAAGGTGGGTCAGGTGATTCTAATTAAGCACACTTTGAGAAACAGGGCATGGGGCATTCTAGAAACTTCTGAAGCTGCTGCAAATTTGGGAACTAGGTCATTAGTTGTTGAAGGCTAATTCCCCTGAACTGCTAATGAGACAGGCACTGCACGTTAAAAAAGCCGTTTAAAGAGTGGAGTGGACTGCAACAGGAATTCTGAGACATTAACTCCCAGAGCTCCCTTTATAGACTTGCATCTAACGGAGAGATTGTCCTCTCCACAATGTGCATGTATGTTTGTTCCCAATTTTCCACAGCTGAGATAAACTGGCCTGAAGACTCCTCAAAAATGAGCTTGATTTCTCTGGAAAATAACTGCCAAAGATGGATACAGTGCGTCTTAGTGATCAAATTCAGGTATCTTCAATAGAAACTTCAACAGAAAAAGGCTGAGAGGGGAAGAATTTTTTTTATTTTTTTTAATGTTTGTTCTTTAAAAGTCCCTACACAAAGCATGTTGCCTAGGTCTTTGCACTCATTTGTAAACTGAATAAAGATATACCGGCGTTAGGGTTGGCCTCTCTGTGTTTTAGTCTGTCAGTTAAGTGCACATCCAAATATGTGAGCTACCAATTTTGTCCTTTCTCCTTAGCTTATATTATCTATTTCAATTGCATTACTATACAAGATACATGGCTCCAAGTTCAGAATGGTTTCAGTAATTTAATTAAGTTGTATAGAAATGCTAATGATTTTTTGGGCACCAGGCTGACCTCACCCTGCTCCATTCTAGTCTCTGAGGGTTAAGTCCTGGCTATGGCCTCCCCCTGGGGTGGGAGGCCCTGTCTTCCAGGATTTCCTCAGGGTCTTACCAGAAGCTGGTTCTGCTACTTACAAACCATGCCATCCTAGAAAGTTTTTTTTAAAATCCAATTTGGCCTTAATTCTCACAACTATAAAATGCGTATAAGCAACCTACTTCAAAGTAGCTGTGAAGATTAAATAAGCTAATACAAACGAAGCACTTAGAATAGTGCCCATGTAAAAAGCACTCCATACACCTTACCTTTTATTATGAGTCTACCTTGTAATATTAAGAAAATTTTACATGAATCTAGATATATATATGTATATACACACATATACGTGTGTATGTACATCTATATATATATATATACATATATATAAATCTCAATTGATTATTCCTACAATTACTCCTCACAATAATGATTTAAGTCAGACAAGACTGCAAGTGTATGAGCATTTCCTACTATAAGGAAGAACTAGCTTGACCCAAATGGGAGTTCATTACTCATTATCCCCCTAGATTTGCAGCTGGAGACCTGTCTCAGTCATCTTTGTACTCTACCCCCATACATTCTAGCACGAATCAATAAATCAATGGTGAACTAGACTGAATGTAGGGTTTGGCCATGCTATCAATGGAGCCATCCTAGCCTTATGATAAGGGCTAGGGAACAAATCAGAATCACTATTCTAGGGAATTCCTGGCTACCCTAAACACAGAGACAAGAGGGCTACCTTTCCCAGTCCTGATTCCAACTCAACTTTGAGAAGAAAAGCGGCAACTACAGAAGAAGGAGCTGCCAGAGGTCACTTAGAGGTAAATGGCAGAAGTGTCCCTGCACAACCTCTGAGTCAGCAGGGAACCAGGATAATATAACCGGGCATTACCCAGCCCCTCCTGCTGGGCCAAAGGGAGATCCATAAATGCGGCATCTCAAAGGCAGATAATGCCGTCTTCCCTAAATGAAATGGGAATTGCCTTTCAGTGGAGTATAGGACAGTCTATAAATACCAGGGATTAAAAGGTTTCCTGTGGGGCCAACTGCCACCTGCCTAAATGCAGAGACTACCCTAAACAAACCCCCCAGTTTCCCTGAGGGAAAAGCTGCCATCATCCAACAGTATAGAACCCCCCCACCAAGTGATACCTTAACCTTTTTTTCTTTCCACTTCAGCTTATTTTTGCTCCCCGGACCCCTCCTTCCCAGACCTTCCCTGAGGACCACCCACTCCGGTGCACCCCACCACTGCAGCTCCCACCTGGCCCTGACCTCCTCTCTGAGGATTTGTTCTCTGTCTCCCTCACCACCTCATCCTCCACCCCAACTTCCTAACCCACATATATTACATCTGCCCTGAAAAACACAGGCTTTGTTATCACTCCAACCTTGGTTCTACCCCCAACAGAGTAATTTACAGCCCTTAACTTCTGAGAGCTTTTCTGATCTGGGAAGACAAGCCCACCAGACTACAGCACCTAGCACAGCACCTAGCAAAGAACCTGGCGCACAGCACGCACTCAGTACTTCCTGCCTTGTCCAACTCCACATTTTTCTTCTTTCCTTTCTGGGTCTCGTACTCTGTCACTGTTCCCAGGTATCATATGTGCTACATCCAAATGTCTTAACCCAAAGGAGGGACTCAAATGATGGAACATTTTAGTCACCAAGGTTATCCATGTAGCAGGTACGTTCTGGGACAAGATCCCATCAGCAACCTTCAAATTACACTAGAGAGAAGACTGGTTACCTTATACCTCCCCACCATAAATGGCCCATTTGGTGAAGAAAGTAACCAGAGGGGAAAGACACAGAGCTGAGGGTCACTTACGGCCAGAAGCAAAGTATAAATAAAGACTTCTGTTGAACACAGAGCTACCCTACGACCCAGCAATTGCATTACTGGTTATCTATCCCAAAAGTACAAATGTAGTGATCCGAAGGGGCACCATAGCCAAACTATGGAAAGAGCCCAGATGTCCGTCGACAGATGAATGGATAAAGAAGATGTGGTGCGTGTATGTGTGTGCATGTGTTATACACACATACATACACAATGGAATAGTACTCAGTCATCAGAAAAAATGGTAACTTGCCATTTGCAATGACATGGATGGAACTAGAGGGTATTATGCTAAGCAAAGTAAGTCAATCAGAGAAAGATAATTATCAAGTGATTTCACTCATATGTCAGTCTCATATGTGAAATTTAACAAACAAAACAGAGGACCGTAGGGGAAGAGAGGAAAAAATAAAACAAGATGAAATCAGAGAGGGAGACAAACAATAAGAGACTTTTTAATTTTTTTAAAAGATTTTATTTATTTGACAGACAGAGATCACAAATAGGCAGAGAGGCAGGCAGAGAAAGAGGGGGAAGCAGGCTCCCCATCGAGCAGAGAGCCTGATGCAGGGTTGGGATCCAGGACCTGGGGATCATGACCTGAGCCAAAGGCAGAGGCTTTAACCTACTGAGCCACCCAGGCGCCCCAAGAGACTTTTTAAAAAAAGTTTCTAAACTTTCTAAAAAAGATTTTATTTACTTATTTGTCAGAGAGAGACAGAGCATGCTAGCAAAAGTAGGGAGAGAAGCAGGCTCCCTGCAGAGCAAGGAGCCTGATGTGGGACTCAATCCCAGGACCCTGGGATCATGACCTGAGCCAAAGGCAGACACTTAACTGAGAGGCTGAGCCCATCCTTGAGCAGGCCTTCCAGGATGAAGCCACCCAGGCATCCCCCATAAGAGACTCTTAATCACAGGAAAGAAACTGAAAGTTGCTGGAGGGGTGGGGGCAGGGAGGATGGGGTAAAAGGGTGATGGACATAAAAGAGGGCCCATGATATAATGAGCACTGGGTGTTATATGCAACTGATACTCACTGATCTCTACCTCTGCAACTAATAATGCATTATATGTTAATTAATTGAATTTAAATTAAAAAAAAAATTTAAGGCCTCTGGAAGGTAAGGGCAGCACTCTCATATTCAACTAAAACTCCAAAAGAAAGCTTCCCATAATTCCACATTTACATGTAAAAATGTTTAATTAATTCTGTCAGCAAGAACAGCTGCCAGTTTCACTAGAAACACCATCTGGTTCATTTCTGATAAGGCCCAGGCACGACTTCACATAGGCCAGAGACTGCCTACAATATGGTTCCCAAAAGGTGGCATCCTAGATGACAGCTCCAAGGCAGTGTGCCATTCCTCTCTCTCCGCAGTGCTCGGAAGCTGCTCCTGCAAGTTCACGATTAGGCCTGAAATAAACCCAGAGCTTCGTTCTTTTATAAATATCTCCTTCAAATCTTCCAGGCATCACCCTGGCGAACTCAACGTATGGACTTAAGAGAAGTCATCAAATTACTCTGTGCCTCACTTCCTGTAACTCTGAAGTGGGCATACAGTCACCTCACTTCCAGATACCAGCCAGAATTAATTTAAGCAGGTCTGTTTTCAAAAACCAGAAAAATACTACAGAAACATGACAAACAGCCTGAACAACTTGTATTTTAGAGGGGTTTCCATAAAGTGGGTGCGAGGGTGGCTTCTCCACTGTAGAGTCTCATTTTGCGATTAGCTAAGATTAAGAGGGTCCTTTCCACGAGGTCTTTAAGCTCCTCCAAGATCTTCCTTTTGTCAAGCCAACAGGAACCACTCTGATGTGCTTCAATAGAGGTCTTTGGACAGCCACAAATAAGGAAAAGAAAGCAGGCTGGGAATCAGAGCAGACTCGTCTAGAGGTGCACAGACTTGACTGGTATTAAGTACTGAAAAATGATTGCCTCAATAGCAGGGCCCTTCAGATCCTGATGTGGAATTATACAATGTAAATGCAATACTCCAGCAAGTATATATTCCCAAAAAAAGGAATACAAGGTTTGCCAGCCGGCACTAAATGCAAATTTGGAAAAGGGTGTATTTGAAACACACGAAAAAAAAAAAAACCCTATGAAGTGCAAGAATCTGTATAAATACTTATACTCCTTCCAGGCCACTAGGCAAATTTAGATGGGTATAACTTTTGACATTGCATTGCCAGTATTTTTCACCAGATGGTAAGTACCTCATGACTCCTATGAAGAAGGCGGCAAGACAAATGTTGTAAAGTCTGATGAAGAGAACCAAAGAGGCAACGGTGAGACCTGTACTGTACAAACCCAAGGGGAGAAACTGGTGGCATCAGCTCTGACCCCTTAAGTTTGATGAGGAGGATCTCCCACTTTCTGGAAACAACTCTGGGTAGAAACCACTCAGGGTTTCCCCTGCCCCCCCCCCCCGCTAAATGTGAATATACAGAGGGGCGCCTGGGTGGCTCAGTGGGTTAAGCCTCTCCCTTCGGCTCTGGTCATGATCTCAGGGTCCTGGGATCGAGCCCCATGTCGGGCTCTCTGCTTGGTGGGGAGCCTGCTTCCCCCTCTCTCTCTGCCTGTTTCTCTGCCTGCTTGTGATCTCTCTCTGTGAAATAGAATCTTTGAAAAAAAAAAAGGGGGGGGGGAATGTGAATATACAGAGCAGAAGCCCACAGCACAAAGCTCAAAACCTATTTCCCACCAAGTCTAACTTCAGCACAACCATTCAGTCCCACAAATAGGCAGAAGAGAGTTATTTATAGAGCAGGTGGAAGTCACAGGCAGTACCAAAGTGGTATGGAGCAAGGCCTTCCCCTGGAGAGGCTGAGCCCATCCTTGAGCAGGCCTTCCAGGATGAAGGAAGGAGAGGTGAGCCGACTCCAGGCTGTGAGGCTGCTGGTGTGAACTCCAGCAGGAGGGCAGATAACAGAGAAGGCCATTTCTGCTGCTGATTCAACACGGCCTCAACACAAGGCACTAGACCACTCTGCGCCTCACTCCCTGTAACTGTGAAGTGGGCATAACTCCACCTTGCTTCCAGCATAGCTGTGAGGATAACAGCTGGTAACAGTTACTATTTACTGAGCACTAATCACATGCCAGATACCAGGCTAACCACTTGCTATGTCTCCTCCAAACCCCATGTATGTAGTGGATACTACTATAAACCCCCATTTTCAGCTCAAGAAACTGGGGCTTAACGAAGAGACTTACCCAAACCACTCGAGGCAGACTGAAAATTTAACACTACAAAAGCAAGGGCTGACCATGAATTAATATTAATATCACTTCTTCCCCAAATAAACTGCTAATTGCGTATATTTTAGTTGTCAGGTACTGTTCCTGGTTTTAAATATTCCATTTTATTTGATCTTCATAATAATCCCACTAGGGGGTACTTTTAAGTTATACATGCCAACAGTCAAAAATTCAAATGACATAAAAAGAAAGTTTAAGAAGTTATAGTTTTCCTGTTACCCTTCATCACCCCCAAATCCCCGTAGCAAGTAATCATTGATATTTTGGTAGCCACCTTTCTGGAGACAGGCAGTGTTAAAACAGTATCATCTCCATTTTACAAATGACAAAAATGAGGACCAGAGAGGTTAAAACTGCTCACGGCATAGAGCTGAAAAATGGCTGAGCTGACAGTGGAAGCAGAGTTAATCCGAGTCCAAGGCCTGCTATCTTCTACTTGCCTCCCACTCTGTACCCGCTTCGTAAAACAATCATCCATTTTCATTCACCACAGGAAAGGGGGAAACTGTGCCTGGCCCACAGCCAATCTTACTCCTCCACTTTCCCAACTACATGGAAAAAGCAGGGCTGTCTAAGCACACCCTGCCCCAGTAACAGCACTGCTTCATGTTTCTCCAAATCTAAGCTGTCGTGGGTGAGACTGGACCTTCACTTCCAACTTCCTCTGAAAACAACAGCAGGACAATGGGGAAGAGGAGGTCAAGCCTCGCCTACAGGAGACTCGAGGTTCCTTTGTCTGCAAAAAAAGGAAGGACGTTCCTAAAGGAGTCCTCATGAGGTCTCAGTCAAAGACAGTTCCCCTTTAGAAACAGTGTTTACAGAGTTGCTCAGAATCCCCACCACCAAGTCCTTAAGACCCAGAGAACTTGGAAGTTCTCTGGCTTATCCCCAACTGGACCTTCTAATAATCCCCAAACTGCATGGATTTCTAGATACGAAGGTTTTGACCCTACGGCCGCTCCCCTCCAAAAATAAAAATAAAATCCCCTCGGAGAGAATACTTTTCCTCAGTTAGGAGATGAAAGCTGCCTTTCAGATTTTGTACACTCCCACATTCTTGTCCCAACTGTATACAAAAACATACTGACCTTCAGAGTACCTATGCTGAGATGGGGTGGGGAAACAGGAAAGGGTTGTTGTATTGTTTTTCATGAGAAAGTTAAGATTTATCAAGTCCGCAATTCCAGGAGGTTTCCTATTTCCAGCATGCAGTACCAGTGTTGTGATTCAGCCAGCCCTGGGCTGACTCAGTGTTACTATCTACAAGCACAGTGGCTGCTAAATGTCTACTGGTTACCAAAGGCCATGTCTTTCCCACTAAAATCTTCCTCACGGTATGACATGACATCTTACATGAAAGCACTCTGTAAAATGGAGAAATCTGTACTGCTTTAATATGGATGCCCAGCCTGTATAGTAAACACATCAGAGACTTAAACCAGCCCTTCCATCCTCAAGGGGTTTAAAATCCATGAGTGGAAAAGACAAACCAAAATAAATACTGGAGAACATTTGTTAGGCTGTTCGAGGCAAAGAATCCCTGTGGGGAGATGTTTAAATGGGAAAGAGCATTCAATAAATACTTGTCCAATTAATAAATGAATTCAGATGCACTGCTTGAAAAATACATACCTTGTTGCTACTCACAGAAAGTTTTACTAACACCAGAGGCTCTGAAATCTGTTCATTCTGCTGTTGCTCACATATATCCAAGAAAAGCAGTGAGCATTTGTAGAGAGCTGCCCTTCTTTCAAAGATGAGATTTTTCAAAAGCATGCACAGACCTTCAAAGGAGATGACCCACACAATTACACTTTATAATTCCAGAAGCAAAAGAACCACTCCCAAAAGAGCTCAGTTCTGGAGAACAAACAGAAACAAGCCATCCTACTACTACTTTCTTGATTGCAAACAGATTCACAGTAGATATTAAAAATATATTAAGTAAATAAGGTCAAATTGTAGATACACACTTGTAGGTTGGATTTAGGGTATGACTGATGCCTCCTGAAGTTTTTAAAACATGGACAGAGTTCCAGAAACAAAAACCTGCACCTGAAAATTAGCAGGGGAACTGTGGTCTTGAATCCAAATTTTTTTTTTTTTTAAGATTTTATTTATTTATTTGACAGAGAGAGATCACAAGTAGACAGAGAGGCAGGCAGAGAGAGAGAGAGGGAAGCAGGCTCCCTGCTGAGCAGAGAGCCCGATGCGGGCCTCGATCCCAGGACCCTGAGATCATAACCTGAGCCGAAGGCAGAGGCTTTAACCTACTGAGCCACCCAGGCGCCCGGCTGAATCCAAATTTTTAAGGGGCCCTGTAGTTTGGTTTTCACCGGCCTTGCTAAAACATGTTGAAGAATCTCTAGTACCCTCTCTTTGCTTCACCTCCTCCTGCCTCCATGGTTTCTTTTCTTTCTTTCTTTCTTTTTTTTTTTTAATTTAAAGATTTTATTTATTTATTGGACCGAGAGACCACAAGTAGGCAGAGAGGCAGGCAGAGAGAGAAGAGGAAGCAGGCTCCCCGCTGAGCAGAGAGCCCAATGCAGGGCTCGATCCCAGGACCCCGGGATCATGACCCGAGCCGAAGGCAGAGGCTTAACCCACTGAGCCACCCAGGCGCCCCGCCTCCATGGTTTCTGAGCAGTCTTCTTTTCCTGCTACCAAACAGAGTGAAGCTGATGAATGTTAACCACTTTTTATCACCCTGTTTATATTTGTTTTTCACGCAGCCCAGGCCCTTCCTCCAAATGCCTCTTTTTAGAATTTCATCACTAATACCACTCTTTGATTCCTTGTCATCCACGGCTCATGGCCTCAAGGTCGCCTTGCCCTCTCACCCTTTTGACTTTGATCCTCTATCCTTGGTCAATCAACCAACCAAATAATCCTGGGGCTGAGTACAAAGAGGTGGACAAGACTGTCACTGACTGACCTCAGGCGACTCCCAACCTCAGCCTGGAACCTGGTCCGACAGAGATGGCTACCCACTGAAGTAAAATATATGGGGCTGTATGCAAATTAGCCTTATGCGTGCCAGTACTGTTTTGGTTCTTTGCTGCCCCAGCAGGTTATAAAGCCACAGACAGTTCAAGAAAAGAGATATCACAAGTCAACATTTACATCTAAAATTAAAGCCTGGGGAAGATGGGAGAAAAAATATTCGCTAAAGAATTCACACTACTGTTCCTATTTCCCTTCTCCCAGTTTCTCACTGTGGAACCCGCACCTAATTTCCTCTCTCAATTAAAAGCAAAGAAAAGAGAAAAGAAATTTCAGGGTCAGAAATCATTTCTACGATAAAAACTGATTGGTTAAATAAAGCCAGTAAGCAGGAATTCTCACACTAGACCAAACTCCTAGACCTAGCCTACTCCGTTGAGAAAGGCAATTTGCTTTCTTGCCTGGAAGGCCAGAATTCTCCAAGGATATTTTCCCAGCCCACCTCCCTTCCAGGGTGATAGCTGGACTAGAGCACAGACGTCATTGAAAATGTCAGAGCAACTCCTTCAGAGTACCTAACTGAAAGTCGACTTGATACAACAGATTCCTCTAATACTACTCTCAAGTTAGATAACCCATGGGTATTTCCTTGGACTGTTAAGGCCATGAAGGCAAGAATTGTGTCCATTTTGTTCTTTGTTTACAACTGTATACCTAGCACTAACCACAGGCATTCACTAAATACTTACTAAAGAAATGGTAAGATTTACTTCCTTTTGGTTTCTACACCAACCATTTAAACTCCCACCAGCCTGATGTCGCAGTTCAACAGGAGCATCAGCTCACAAATTATTATGACTTGAAGGTGCAGGGAAAGGGGGGAAAAAGACGGCCCAGTGAACTCTCATGAAACTCAGAGCCTGTTTTTCTTGCCATCCCACTGTGTAACATGCAAAATCCCCACAGGACTGAAACAAGGAGGTGGATGGCCTTCCCACAGCAGTTTCCACCTGGCAGGTGGATAAGAATCAAGGACTGATAAAGGTGTGGACCAGCTAACATACCACTTGCTAATTCTCTAAAAATGTCTTGAGTGGGCCAACTGAAAAGCACTATCCACTGAGCACAAAACTGCTCACTGGCTCTCCAGGGTGGAGAAAACTAGCACATATGACCTCAGCCCAAGAAGCCTGGTTCCTTCCGGACTGATTAGAGACAGTTACAGATGTGTGTTCACATTGCAGCCATGAAGGGTTGTAGACTGCTAATGGGGTAGGGGGGAGGGAGCATCAGCCCTCCCTAACAGCATGTTTCCAATTATCAGTTAGTCCTACTACATCTAGGATGCTACCAGTACCTGTCACTGTCCCATCTGGGCAAGAGGGACCCAATGGGGAAAAGGACTCAGAGAACACATCCCACTAGCTGGAGCTGGTGGTGTTTTATGAATTGCAAGGAAGCACAATACAGAGATACAAAAGTTAAGCAGGTCCAGCCTAAGCACAACAGTGCCCATTTTAACAGCAGTTCTTCCTCAGAAGAACTGAACTTAAAGACTAATTCCTCCCTGTAATTTCACTATTAGATTCAAAACTACAATCACCGAGGGGCACCTGGGTAGCTCAGTGGGTTAAGCCTCTGCCTTCAGCTCAGGTCATGATCTCAGGGTCCTGGGATCGAGCCCCAAATCGGGCTCTAGCCTACTACCCCCCCACCCTCTGCCTACTTGTGATCTCTGTCCGTCAAATAAATAAATAAATCTTTAAAAACAAAAAACAAAAACTACAATCACAGAAAGGGCATGAATTTGTTCCTAAAAACATAAACCATACACTGTTCTGGGCTCCAATACCCTTTCCCTGAAACAAGACCAGAGGAAAGAAAAGTTGATCATACACTGGCAAAAAGAGTGCTAGGCTAGGGATCAGGAGCCCTGGCTTCTCTACTAGCCCTGTCACCCCTTAGAGAAGTCAACTCTGAGCATCCATTTCCCATTCTTACTAAAGAATACTTTACTTTCCATAAAGTAAGGAGGTAGGAGGAAATTACCCCAAAGTTACAACCTTCCAACTCTAGCATCTAATGAGCCTAGAGTCTCTCTCATCACATACTTGGTTTGCTGTGCGGAAGTCTGAATAATACCTGTATATTATGCCCAAGAATTTGAATCTTCAGATAAGAATTTTATCTTACCTCCCTTTGCCTTTTGAGCCCCTCTAACACTTGGGAAGAGAATTTGCATGAACAGGTAGAGCACACCCCAATACTCTAAAACTTTGTCAGGGAAGTTATGGCAGCATTCATACACATTTATACAAACATAAACACACACACACACAGAGGCAGGAACTTTCTGGAAGGACTGATCCTTGGGCTTGGCTCCAGCTACAAGAGAAAGTAATACAGGTACAGGAGAAGATAATTCAAGTTCCCAATTTTTGTCTGCCTTATTGGACAAAACGCCATGTGCCTTGTACCCCACATTTCTCTGGAACCACCTTGATCCTCTAATAAAAGAATGAGGTGGCCTGCACACACACACTTTCAAGAGCTTTTGGTAAGTGACCTAGGAGTAAGAAAAACAAGAGCAGCTATTGCTCACAAATGCAGGTAGTTCCAATTAGGACAAGGGCAAGAGGAGGCTCTGTACTTCAGTAATATGGCTGGTATGGTGTGAAACCAGCCAGGAGCATATCCTGTAGAGGAAATGACACTCCCAGCAATACCATCTGTTCCTCTTTGTGTCTGGCATGATCTATATTTTTAACCTCAGGTGCGCCTGAAGTCCACCAGTAAGAGCCCTATAAAAGCTGCTCTGAAGAGCAGTTTTTCACAGATCTACATTTAAACCACACTCAGTGCCCCTCTCCCCCACACCTTGATGGTTGGCTCTCCATCGCAGCCTAGCAAAACTTCTAAGCAGGTGCACAGAACCCTGGCATGGAATGTTTCATAAGAAAAGGAAAAGCTTCTGAGAACTATAAATTACATTTGATAAGGAAGGCTCTGTGGGGTTCATGGTAAAGTTCACTCCATAAAACACAATGACGTGATTTAGAACAGAGGCTTCATACTGAAAATCTTTTTTTTTTTTTTTTAAAGCAACAGTACATGAGCACTGAATGTAGGCACTATTGCATCTGTAAACTCCCACTACTCTTTAAAGTTCAGCACCAAAGATTTGGAAACCATGCTATTGTATTCTTACACACATAATTCTTCCTTTCATTTGTTCTTTTTCTTGGTAGCATCTTTTCTTAATTCAGGGCAATATACTCAACAAAACACAATCAAAAGTTTTTGCCTTAACACTGTTCTTCCCCAAACTGCATAACCAAAATGTTAGCTCCAGAATAGAAATATGGATGCAGTTTTTAAAATACCTCCCTAAGAAATAAAAACATATCTCTACACAAAACTTTACACATGGGTGTTAACAGCAACATTACTTATAATAAAAAATGAAATAATCCAAATGTCCATTAGCTGATGAATAAACAAAATGTGATATATCTATATAAGAGATTATTTAGCAACAAAGTGGAATAAAGTACTGACACATGCTATAATATGGATAAACTTCAACAACATTATGCTAAGTAAAAGAAGACAACTTCTAAAGACCACATGTTGTATGAGTCTGTTTATATGAAATGTTCACATAGGTAAACTACAGAGACAGAGTAGATTAGTGGTGGCCGTAGGCTGCAAGGATTGTGAGGAACAGGGAATGACTACTAATGGAGTTTCTTTTTGAGGTGATGAAAATGTAGCAAAATTAAAATATGGTGATAGCTGTCAGCTACAGCTGATTTAGTGATGAAATATTACAAAGCCATTAGAAATAATTATAAAAGCTACATGTCATTATGGAAAAATATTGATGGTATAATGCTAAATGAAAAAAATATATAAAAATGAATATACAGGGATTTCCAACTGAAAGAAAGCACAGAACAGGCGAAAATGATGTTTGTGGTAGGATGGTAGAGCATGGTGAGTTTTTCTCCCCCTCTATTCTCCAAGCTTTCTGTAATCTTGCCCCCACTGTGTAAAGGAAAAAAAAAAAAAAGTAACTCCAGTCTTCCCTCTGAGAGACCAGGCTACCACTTAAAATGCAAAATGATCAAAATCACCTTGTTCTCTTTTTCAAGTCCCCTTTTTAAAACTTCCACCCACTTAGTTTACTCAGATCAATTGAAAAGAGCCCAAAGAAGGAAGAATGGGATAAACAGTCCTATCCCATTCCCAGAAGCCAATTTCATTTTACTGGCTTTGTCAGAAGCTGAAGCCTAGTCTAGCCAAAAGTCTAAGTGGAGAGAGTCTACACACTGGCCAACTCTATGCTCTGATCTTAAACTTTTGTGGGTAAAGGCAAGTCACTGCTGGCAGGAGGTTGGATTTGTAAAGATGAGACTTTCCCCCATCCTTAAGAAAGGATGGTAAGAAAGAGGAGTCTGAGAAAGAGTCCCTATTTATACCTCTTCTCTGAGGTTTTATGTCCAATCTCCAACTACAGGAGAAAAGAATCCCGAGTCATTGAATTTTTCACCACAAAAGATCCTCTTCTGAGTAATAAAGAATTGTCAGTCACCACCTCTGCTGTCGGCAAATCCCTGAGAATCTATTACTGTCATCAGGAACCCAGGCTAACTTTCCCCAAATCAAGCAACTGGGACCTCAAAAAAAAAAAAAATCTAACACATACACATATGTGTGGGAGTGAGAGTACGTTTAAGGGCACACTGCTATCAGGTAATTTCAAGGATCTACTAACACTGGCAACAGTAACAGAGAACTACATCTGTTTCTGCTTGAGAAAACACTTTAATAATATCCTGTTTCTAGAATACTGCATAAATTCTTGGCATGCAGCCTTCAGGTGTTTCAAGGGTGCTATTTTCCTTTTCTGAGATATAAGGGCCCAGGAAGGAGAATACAGGCTACACGGGAGCCTGTGAAATCTGCCCAAGTTAGGGCATTTTCTGCTGTTGCTATACCAATACCTTCAGAGATTCAAGTGTCCCCATGCCCTGACAGAAGCATAGGTGGACTTTCACAGCCAAAGTGACCCAGCTCAGCACCACTGGAGGTCTACCAGCAGAGTGGAGGCTTCCACCCTTAGAAGAATCAGAGGATGAGAGAGCAAACAGAGGAACCCTGCTGGTTTCTAGGCCAAAGGACTAAAAGGGAAAGAAAAAGGACACCATCACAGACACACATGAGGACAAAAAAAAGGAAACATCCACAGATGCCTGACAGGTTTTACTGCTAAAACCTAAGCCCTGTAAGAGGTACCTCTTTCCCCAGTGCCTCTACTTTTTCAAATAAAGGTTTTACACAGACACTCAAGAACTTACAAGCATCCAAGGGAACAATGGCTGTCGCCTTGAATTCCAGCGAGAGTGGGAGTGAACAGATCTTGATGCTCAAGGACAGTCACCCCAACGCTGGCCTGGAATCGCTTCATTGGCCTCAGATTCACAGCTGCTGCAGCTTCAAATACTCATCACAAAACCCCCCGCCCCAAAGGTCAAGCTGCATCCTTCATTCCCACCGGTATGAAAATAGCCCTCCCACACTACAGGCATCGTTTCTCACTGCTCTAGTTTCCAAGACTTCTGCAAAGTGGCAACATAACTTAAGAATATTAATTTTTTAGAAACCATTCCACTACATGAAATCTCACTATGGTGGGATATGTGGGTGGCCCCTAGATTGAAGCCATCTTGAGGAGAAACCTGGATAAAGAGTCTCTATTATCATACATGCATTTGTCCCAGTGTTTACCCTTAACCCAACTGTCCTAATACTCCACACTCAGGTCTGCACCTGAGCAATATCTGCTTTCAAATATTAAAAAAAAATAAGGCACTGCACTTCTTCCTCTACTTGTTCTTTCCCCTACCGCTTAAGGGAAGATCCCTAAGTAAGACCTCCTTACTGTCCAGGAAGATAGAAGAGGGAAAATGAATCCTGCTTGTCAGCTTCAGCTAGGAGATTACATGTCAATTCAGGAGCTCAGTAAAATGCTTCATGCATGGCAATTACACAAGCACTACCAGTGGACCTGCTGACATTCAGGCCTTCAAGTGGGCACTGCAGGCCTCTAAGTGGGCACTATAGTCCTGCTGCCTCTCAGTGAACTGTTGCTTGTACATGGGGAAGGAGAGGGGAAAAACAGCACTTCACGCTCTCTGGTCTTCCTTCTCTACCCACAAGCAGCTCTGCTCAAGACTTATCCACAGTTCACTTCTTTCAATACAGAAATGAGGAAGCTTGTGTGAATAATTTTTTTAAAGATACTGTAATCCTCTAAGCCCACAGCCAGACACCAGGGGAGTTGACCTTGAACAACACAGGTTTGAACTGCGTGGGTCCACTTCCACACAGATTTTTTTACAGTACAGTATTATAAATGTATTTCCTCTTTCTTGTGATTTTCTTAATAACATTTTCTTTTCTCTGGCTTACTTTATTGTAAGAATATAGTATATAATACATGTAGCATACAAAATAAGTGCTAATCAGCAGTTTATGTTATCACTAAGAATTCCTGTCAACAGCAAGCTATTAGCAAAGTTTTGGGGAAGTCAAAAGTTATATGTGGATTTTTTACTGCATAGGGGTCAGTGCCCCTAACCTTGTGTTCTTTAAGAGACAACTGGAGTTACCTGGTTGTCAAAACAGCTAAGGATATGGGAAGAGTGCATAAGGAATGATGTAAAATATAAAGCAAGTTTTTCTCTGGGCTACAGAAAAGCTTGGAAGCATGGAGGGAATGAAATAATGCTTAGTAGCAATAAACCTGAAATAAGTTCTTACTTTTAAAAAGCCAGGTGAATGATTACCTTTGGAGGGTGCATACATGTATATGGAGTGGGAGGATAGCTGAAGAAATTGCGGCCCCAGCAACAGCAAAGGAGGAAATCCCCTGCCAGGAAACGCACCATTACATAAGAGCACAAGTTCAGTCACCACAGGATGGAGACCTGCCAGGAAAGCAAACAATGCTGAGGTCTCTTCTCTACCAGCCCGCATCTGCAACACCTCACTCTACATTTCTTCTCCTTTCTGTTGCCTAAATTCTAGGCTTTGAGAAAGCAGTCCAGTTCTCGGAAAATAAGTTGAACTGTGCCAACTGACACTGGGTTTGATATCAGGGTTTAAACCTTTGCGGGGTGGGGTGGGAGACCGCCCTACTCTGAGAACACAGTACTACAGTATCCAAGTCACTATGCAGACAGGAAGTCCTAAGTATCAGTCCTCATACCAGTAGTGTCTTCTAATTTAATTAACTTGACAGCAGGTCCTTAAGCAGCAAATCGTCACCACTTAAAACTAACAACATAAACCAAAATACACTGACTTAAAAGACTGAACTCCATGACGGCATGGCTGTGTTCGGTCTTATTCATTGCAGTATCCCCAATACCTAGCACAGTGCCTGACATACATTCCGCATCACTTAAATACTTGGGAATACTGAATGAAAGAATGAATAAACAACTGAATATTGTGCACATGCCCAAAGTGTGTACCTTGGAGAATTAGGGATGCTCAAGATCTGAAAAAGAGCTTGAAGTAGTGCTTTGAAAAACTTCTAGAGGGGCGCCTGGGTGGCTCAGTGGTTTAAGCCTCTGCCTTCAGCTCAGGTCATGATCTCAGGGTCCTGGGATCGAGCCCCACATCGGGCTCTCTGCTCAGCAGAGAGCCTGCTTCCCCCTCTCTCTCTGCCTGCCTCTCTGCCTACTTGTGATCTCTCTCTGTCTATCAAATAAATAAATAAAAATCTTAAAAAAAAAAAAAAAAAGAGAGAAAAACTTCTAGAAAGACTCCAGCTTCAATTTTATTAAATGGTAAGCAAATTAGAAGCTAATAGTATAATCTAGCAGTTGAAGTGTGGTCTCCACCATAAGCTATTTTTGTGACCCTAAGCAAGTTATTTGGTTTCGGTTTCAACTGGGGGAAAAAAAAAAAGGAAATCATAACAATATCCACCACAAAAGTCTATTATTAAATGAGATCAAGAAAGTAAACTTCTTGGCATAAAGCTTGGTACACATTCCCCAAGAACTGTTCCTATTATTGCTATTATTGTTGCTTTATTAAATACCTCCTTTACTAAGGGGGAGGTAGACCTACTCCTGGCCCCTCCACCCAACCAACTGTGAAATTTTTCATTTCTGGTTAAATATGCATCTAGCTAAAAATGCAAAGCCCAGAAAATTCAGAACTCAACGCCAAGAACATGTCTGTACTAGCCTCCACTAGATGGTGACAATTTGGGTGTGGAATTCCCAAAACAGAAAAGGTGTGTGTGTGTGTGTGTGTGTGTGTGTGTGTGTATCATTCATACACACATTTTACACCAGAGGAATAAAAAGAGCAAAAATGAATTAACCACTGCAAAGGATGGAAAGACACACGTCTACCTCTGCCGATCTAGAAAGGGGGAGGAAAGGCCCACAGTTAATTGAACTGGGTAGTTCTACTGCACCTCTGTACAAAGCACACACAAGCCCAGGAAGCAAGAGCAACAAAGCAGCGAGCTCCCGACCACTAAGAGTACATTCTGTGGGAACAGCAGGACATGAACTTCCCCCTAAGGAGTCAAAGACTTGATTTTGACGTCGTTTTCGTCTCGGGTCTTAACAGTTCCACCCCCACCGCCGGCTAATCTCGTTACAGGTAACTTTCCACTTCAGCAGCCCCACAGCCAAACCGGGAGAGAGGGTCACACCTACACTATTATTTGGAGTCCCTAAAAACCAGAAGCAAAAAAGAAAGTCTACATATATAAACAGGAAGTGATTTCGGTGAGTCTCAGCCAGGATAATAAGTAAAGTTTTTGCGATTAAAGAGCAGATGAGGCGCAGGGGCTCCAGAAAGCTCCCACTGCTCCCACACACGAACTCCAAGATCTCCTCAGGAAATCCACCGTCGCCAAGCCACCCTGCCCCGCGCAGCACCCGCAGCTTTGATCGGCCGGAGGGGGAAAGTAACAGTAATAAGAAAGGGGCCTCCTCCTTCATGTTCCCCCGCGACCCGCACAGTCTGGTTTCCGCTCTGACTCCCGGCCAGGGAGCGCGACCCCATACGCCGGGCGAAGCCAGACGGCGCGCCTCGGTCTCGGCCACCAGCTCCCGGCCGCAGACCCGCCGTCCGGTCCTCTTCCCGGCCTGCGCACAGCCCACGCCGCTGCCCGCTCAGCCTCCCCCGCCGCCCTCCCGGCCCCGCGCGCTGCCGGCCGGGTGACAGCGGGGCCGGCGCACACAGCAGCCGACGCTGGGCGGCCGGCCGGGGCTCCCCGGCGTCCGTCCCTGGAGGTGCGCGCCGACCCCGCGCCCCTGACAGCCTGTCGGCCGCGCCAGTGACACAATGCCCGGCCTCGCCGCCCCCCAGCCGCGGTGACAACTCACCCGGGGAACCGCGCGGCGACCTCCGCGAGGGGGGGGGCGCTCGAAGCTTCCGCGGCGCTGGGATCCGCTCTGCCGCCTGCGCGCGCCCGCAACCCTCTCGGGTCTAGGCGAGGCCCTGAGTGCCCCTGTCTGGCTGGCTCTGGCCGGTGCTGCGGGAGGAGACGGCGGGAGGCGGGGGGCGAGGCTGTCGCCGGCTTAGAGAATGGAACGCGGCGGCGGCGGCTGCGGCGGCGGTAGCGGCGACGGCGGCGGCGGTGGCGGCGGCAGCAGCAGCGGCTCCCGCGTCACTGGCCCAGCTGTACCGCGCGGGCGGGGGAGAACCGCGGAGGGGGGAGGGGAAGGGGCGGGCAAGGGGCGGGGTCAGGCGCGCACGCAACAAGCGCCGGCGTCGCGCCGCCGGGACCGCCCCTCTGGGAGGCCCTGCAGGTCGACGGCGGCCAGCACGCAAGCGCCGCCGGAGAGGCCGCAGGCCCCGCGGGAAGCTAGCCGGGAGCCCGGACGGGGGGGGCGGGGCGGGGCCGGGCAGGGCGGGGCGGGGTGGGGGGGTGGGGGGTACTGTTTAAAGGGACAGTCACGCCTACTGCGCTTGAGTGGCCGGGGCTGTGGCACCAGCTCAACCTGCGCCGCGTTTGCCGTGCGCTCTCTAGTTCTTTTACTATTATTATTTTGTGGATTTTGTGGATGTTTTTTGGATTATGGGATTACTATTATTTGCAAATAATTGGTTTGTTCTCAGGTTCACAGGGCGCTTTCACGCTTGTTGCCTTATTAGCTCTTGAATCGCTTGCCAGACCTAGGACTGATGCAGGTCATCATCTCCCTTTTAAGGAGTACTCAAACTATGTAGTGTAGTTTACCGAGCTTGAAATTGCCCCACGGGGGTGGGTGCGTGTAAAAAAGCACATTCGGGATCCCGCCTCCAGCCATTCTGATTCAGGAGAACTAGGATTGGACTCAGGGATCTATTTTAAGAAGCATTTCTCGCTGTCTCCCTCTCTGTCAAATAAATAAAATCTTAAAAAAAAAAAAAAAAGAAAAGAAAAAGAAAGAAAGAAAGGAAAAAGAAAAGAAGAAGCATTCCCCAAAGTGATTTTTCAGCACACCGAAAGCACTGGACTGATCTCAAGGTTGAGAAAACTATAGTTAAGAGCAAAAGAGCAAGGATCGGCAGAGTGGGGGCTAGGACCACACCATACTCCTAACTTTATCTCCCATCCTGAGCCCTGCCTCTTTGGGCTGTTTTCCAGGATATACTATGCGAACGGTTTGTGCACCATATGGCTACACCGTCTGTTGGTGATCTCACTGCAGCCCTCAGAGGTAGTCCTCCGTTTGTGTGTTTACAGGGCTTGTGGCCCATTGATGGCGATGATGGTGACTTTATCTTTGTGGCCCAGGAACCTTGCACAGTGCCTATTCAGAAGTGCTCCTATTTGAGAATCAGTGCCTGAGTTTGCCCTTGGACCCACAGATTTCGTCTTCCTGCAGCTTAGGCCAGGCAGTCCCTTCCTCCCAGATGCCCTTTGGACAGGATACTCCCCTCTCAGGGCCTCTCGCCTAACCTAGTTCTAGTAGGTTCCTTGGAAAAGTGCTGTGAATTAACAGGGCATGTCCTTAAGGTACCTAAAACCAGAGCCCATGCTCAGGCATTCATCTCCAAAGAGAACCTTCCCCTCATGGACCCCACAGAACTTGTGGCTTTAGCTACCTTTTCCATATGTATGTCCTTGCTCTGCCTTCTTTCTTCCTTGGCTTCCTGTTGGGCATCCCTCCCATCCTGCTCATTTCCCCTCTCTGTTGGGGCTGCACAGCCCAGATCACCAGGGGGTTGGAAAGCAAGTATTAGATTGGCCTGGGTCTGCAACAGAGCTCAGTAACCCTATGTGGGCTGCAGGAACACCCCAGGCATACCCAATGCCAGGAAGGGGACAAGGGAAAGGGTAAAGAAAACAAATGGAGAGAAGAAAAGGTGGGCAGATTACCCACAAAGGCAGGTTGGTGTAGTGGAATAGGGGTTAGGCTGGGTATCTGAGCCCCTGGCTCTGTACTACAGTCAGTTTGGCCACTGAGCAGCTTAGTGACCTCATGCAAGACCCACGATCTCTCACTGTAGGTCTGCAACTCACTTCCTGAAAATCCTCGCTTGGGATCTCCCAGTGTCCACTGAATGAAATCCAACTCCCAAGCAAGGGCTGTGTCCAGTGCTCTCCAAAATCTGTCCCAAGTCCCCTCCATCCTTCCACAAGTCCCCTCCATCCTTCCACACACCCGACATACCACCTGTGTCCTAACCTCTCGCATGCCACCTACTTTTACATCTCAGAGCTTGTGCCCACACTGTTCCCTATGCCTGGAATGTCCTCTCCAACAACAGCCCTTTGCAACCTCTCCAGAGCTCTCCTTCCTTTCTGTGGCATTTTGGACAAGGCTCAGTTTAGCTTCTATTTCTTTCTGTGTTATATTGCAGGGTCAGGGGTGAGTCTCTTTTCTCCTTTTGTAAATACTGGCTCCCCAGTCTCTCCTCTCCTCCCATTTCTCTACCTGCCTGAATTCCACTGGCCTCCTATAGAGCTGAGCAAAAGGCTCTTTACATTCTGCTATGGGTCTTGCTCATTTTTTCTGCAACATTGGGGTGATATTTCCTGGCCAAGGTTAAATATTTTTATGCCATTGAAAAGATAATTCTTAAAATGAGGGTTAAGAATAATTTAGATGTAGAAATTCTAATTTGGGAAGAGCCATTTTTTAAATTAAAAACTCTCTTCAATTTTTAAAAATTTGACAGCTTTATTGAGGTCCAGTTCATATACCATATAATCACAATTTAAATGTCTAATTATATATTTAAAGTTTTAGTATATTTACAGAGTTGTGCAAACATTACCACAATCAGCATCTTCATGATCCCAAAAAGAAACTCTAGACCCATGCAGGCACATCCTACCCCCCCCACTCCCCCCAACCACAACCAATAAGCTACTATCTTCCTCCAGAGATTTGCCCATTCCAGACATTTCATATAAATGTCTCATATAGTATGTGGACTTCAGAATTAATTTTTTGTATCTTATGGCTACCATAATGACTTTTAAGGCCAGAGTTAATTTTTTTTTTTTTAAGATTTTATTTATTTATTTGACAGAGAGAAATCACAAGTAGATGGAGAGGCAGGCAGAGAGAGAGAGGGAAGCAGGCTCCCTGCTGAGCAGAGAGCCCGATGCGGGACTCGATCCCAGGACCCTGAGATCATGACCTGAGCCGAAGGCAGTGGCTTAACCCACTGAGCCACCCAGGCGCCCCCAGAGTTAATTTTTTATTTTCATTTATTTATTGAGACCCTACCTGTCCTAAAAGGACTTAAACTGGCTCTTGGAGTTCGTAATATTCCTGGGGCCTCCCAGATTTCCAGTATAAATCTTAACATTCTAAGCCTGGATATTGGAAGATGGCTTAGAGTTGGGCCCAGGTTGGTGGTGAAGAGTCAATCATGCCAGTTTGTATAGGGCTGTGGGGTCCCTGGGACTTGGGACTTCTGGTGCTAAAACTAGGAGAGTCCTAGCAAACTGGAATGAGTTGGTCACTCGTATGAGTCACAGGGCATGGTTTTCTTTTCTTTTTTTTTTAAGATTTTATTTATTTATTTGACAGAGAGAGATCACAAGTAGACAGAGAGTCAGGCAGAGAGAGAGGAGGAAGCAGGCTCCCTGCTGAGCAGAGAGCCCGACGCAGGACTCGATCCCAGGACCCTGAAATCATGACCCGAGCTGAAGGCAGCGGCTTAACCCACTGAGCCACCCAGGCGCCCCAGGGCATGGTTTTCTTTCTCCCTCTTTCAGGAATCCAACGAGGAGCTTCCCTTTCATCACTGAAAGGGCAAGAAGTAAAGGAGAGAAAAGGTTGGGAATTAATACTTGGTATCTGTGTTGCTGTGGTTGTTATGTTTAACAACAGGGGTGACAGCTACCATTTATTAGAACCTACTGTGTGCTAAGTACTTGGTAAGCACAACTTTATACATGTAGCCACTAATTTTGACAACAATCCTTCAAATTAAGTATCATCATCACCATTTTACACATGAGGAAACAGTCTCATGGAGATTTTTGTAACATTAAAAACTACATGGGGCACCTGGGTGTCATAGTTGGTTGAGCACCCTCTTGGTTTCTGCTCAGGTTGTGATCTCATTGTTGTGAGATCAAGCCCTGTGTCGGGCTCTGCACTCAGTTCGGAGTCTGCTTGAGATTCTCTCTCCCTCTGCCCCACACCCTCCCTGCTGCTTCTCTGAAATAAATAAATAAATCTTAAAAAAAAAAAAACAACTCCAAAGCATGTATGTTGCAAAACAAGAATTCATTCTTTTTTTTTTTTTTAAAGATTATTTATTTATTTATTTGAGAGAGAGAGACAGTGAGAGAGAGCATGAGCGAGGAGAAGGTCAGAGAGCGAAGCAGACTCCCCATGGAGCTGGGAGCCCGATGTGGGACTCGATCCCGGGACTCCAGGATCACGCCCTGAGCAGAAGGCAGTCGTCCAACCAACTGAGCCACCCAGGCGTCCCAAGAATTCATTCTTGTCTGTCCAAAAGTTGTACTTATCCAAATACATCATATGGATATATGGCCCTTCCTACCCCCAATAAAAATAGCAAATAATGCCAGAAATTGTCCTCACATATTTCTTGATCTTTTTGAAAGTGCTTTCTTTTTTTTTTTTTTTTGAAAGTGCTTTCTTGCGTACCAGCTTATGTTATCTGCACAACATTCCCATAAAATGAGACATTAATTAACCCCCTGTTTTGAAGGACAAGGAAGTTGAGACACCAAGCAGGTTACCAACTTGTCTGACCTCACGCAGGAGTTAGCGTGGGGTTTCTTGTTTTGATTCAAGATTCCTTGAGTAGTCTCCAAAGCCCCGTGATGGTGAATAAGTAAACGCACCTGACCCCAGAGGATCTGGACTCTTCCAGCTATCTTCACGCAGGGAGTCAGAGTCCTTGATGGGTGGGCCAGGCAGGGCTGAACCAGCAGATCTGAGGGGCAGTTCCCACCCTGGGGAGGAAGATCCTAAGGTCAGGTGGTTGGTTGTCTGAATACATAGGCCTGTGCCATCATCCTTCCTCAGATATTCGGGAGCCTATGACCCCAGACATGTCATTCTCAGTGACCAGGCTTGGTGACCCCGGCCCTGGTGGCCATTAGTCATGGAGCTTTGCAGAGGTCAGAGGTCAGAGCAGGGCTGCTCAAGCAAGGAGTCCCTGTCCTGGGAAAAAGGACACCTGAGGCAGTGCGCATCTAATACTGCCCAGTCAGTAAGTCTAAGAGAGTAACCAAAACCCCTCCTGTTTTTCTGAAGCACTGACAAGTCTTTGACATTTTTATCTGGTAAAAATCAGGTGAACTGGATGAAAGCGTTGGCTGGGTTATACACTCAAGCAAAAGCCAAGATGGCAAAGAGAGTGTCTACCTGCTCTGTCTTCAGATGATAACTGTCCAGCTCCCCCTTCAACAGGTTCTAGTCTAGTCACCCTGTTTCCCTGTTTCTACTTTCTGCCTTTTGCCCCGGGGCTGGGCAGTGACTCTGGGAGTCAACCAGCTGGGAAGAAAGGAGGCAGTGGGGGCAGCCCCAGGGCCTGAGGCTCTGGCAGACACAAACCACATCCACATGGCTCCTGGTCATTTGACACTGCCTTCCCTTGATGACTTTCTTCCTCCAGACTGCCCGGGCATTCCACTCTCAAGTGATTTCAAGGTGAGTTGGCTCAGCCAGCTGCAGGGGGATGAAAGGACTAGGAGGCGCCCCCTCCTTCAGACTTCTGAAGAGACCGAGGCTGAGCTGTAAAGTTCTGGCCAGCTTACATCAGACTGTCTGCCAGGCACTGTGTTAATAGCTTTCCATCCGTGATTTCATGCAACCCTTGCAGGGACCTGTAAAGTAGGTATGAATTCTATGATCTCCATTTTACAGATTAGGAAACTGAGGTACAGAGAGGGAAAGATAAGGCCGAGACCATAGTTACTAAGGAGGAAAGACCTACCAAACCTCTTTGGGAATACAACCGCAATTTGCAATGGGAAAGACAAATGTGATTTTTATTTTTATTATTTTATTTATTTATTTATTATTATTTTTTTAAGATTTTATTTATTTATTTGACAGAGAGAGATCACAAGTAGATGGAGAGGCAGGCAGAGAGAGAGAGAGAGGGAAGCAGGCTCCCTGCCGAGCAGAGAGCCCGATGCTGGACTCAATCCCAGGACCCCGAGATCATGACCTGAGCCGAAGGCAGTGGCTTAACCCATGGAGCCACCCAGGCACCCGTGATTTTTATTTTTAAAATTTTTTTATTTTTTAATTTTTTTTAAAAGATTTTATTTATTTTTTTATTTGACAGAGACACAGCAAGAGAGGAAACACAAGCAGGAGTGAGAGAGGAAGAAGCAGGCTTCCCGCAGAGCAGGGATCCCCATGCGGGGCTTGATCCCAGGCCCCTGGGATCATGCTCTGAGTCGAAGGCAGACACTTAACAACTGAGCCACCCAGGCGCCCCCAAATGTGATTTTTAAAGAGGTACCACAGCCCGTTCCCTGCAGTGCTGAAACCTCCCTGGACTGTCTTTCAAGAACCAACTGCGAACTTGCCAAGATTTTTGTGAGCCAGCTATTAAACACAGACTTTATTAAAAATAAAATTATATATATAAAATTAAAACATAAATTATATCTTAAGTAATAAATACTCGAAACTTACCACTTCCCAATTACTTTACTACATTGTATCCTTATCTAATAATGTTTCCAAGTTTATTTACATCAATGATATACTTAGGGTGGGAATGCCATGTACTATGCTACTTAGGATCTCTTCCCAAATCCATGTTCAAGAACACCTCCTTGACAGCTTGAAATCACACAGGGTAGAATTTTTTACATCACAGAAATTAGCCAAGCTACCAATCAGACCACCCCCCCGCCCAGAACAAGTTGTTAAACATTTAACCAGCCCCTGTGTCTGCAGAAGCCACCGTGTGGGAATGCAGAATCCAGCATAGGTGGCCCAGGGCTAGACACACTCACCAGCAAAGCCAGTAGGGTGAGTGAGGATAGGGAACATGTGGGTACCTTGAGGAGACAGCCAGACCCCAGTGTGTCAGTCCCATCTGCCTCCACTGAGGTGCACTGTGAAGATTTCTTTTTTCTTTTTTTAGATTTCCCCAGGTAGAGCTGGATCTCCATTTACCAAGGGAGAAGAAGGGGCAGGAACCTAAGAAGCCAGCTTGGAAGGAGGAGAGGCAGATCGGAGTCCCTTGTGAATGCTGACCTCTACTGGTGGGAGTGAGAATGCAGGCTTCTGCTTTGTGGTTACCTTATGACCAGGTTCTCTCCCTCGCACCAAGCACAGCCCTGATGCTCCCCAGCACTAGGCACTGGCACAGTCCTTGTGGAACAGACAAATGGACCATGGAAAGAGGCACCTGCGTCAGACCAGAGGATTTCAATTACTCGCTCAGAACTTATGCCTCCTTTGGATAGTAAATATTTTATAGCACCCCTTACTGTCAGTTACAGATAACAGTTACAGATAACATAACTTGCTTACACATATAACTGTAAAAACTAAATGCATGCTTATGTTCACCAAAAGACATCAGCACGAATATTCACAGCACCATTATTCACAATAGCAAGAAGCTGGAAGCAACCCCAAAGTCCACCTACAGTAGGATAGATAAATACATCGTGGTAGAGGCGTACAGCGGACCACTATGGAGCCAAGAGAAAGAACAAGCTTCCAATTCAGGCACGACACTGAGGAATCTCACAAATGTGACTGTGATCCAAAGAAGCAAGACACAAAGAAAGTATACACCATATGATTCCACTTATATAAAGTTCCAAGAGAGGCAAAATTAATGGACAGGGTGTTAGAAGTCAGAATGGCGTTACCTTTAGGGGAAACCATGCAGGCAGGCAGCAGGAAGGGACTCCCAGGATGATGCTGAGAATGTTCTGGTTCTTGATCTGAGTATGGGTTACACAGGTGTGTTCGTTTTGCAAAAGTTCATAGAGTACATAATTATGATTAGCTCACTTTTTTTGCAGTACGTAGTTATTCAATAAAAGGTTTACCGAGCAGGGCACCTGGGTGGTTCAGTCAGTTAAGCAGCTGACTCTTGATTTCAGCTCACATCGTGATCGCATGATCCTGGGATCCTGTACTGGGCTCCACACCCAGAACAGAGTCTGCTTGGGATTCTCTCTCCCTCTCCTTCTGCCCCTCCCCTTGATCGTGCTTTCTCTCTCTCTCTCTAAAATAAATAAATAAGTAAATGATTTTTTAAAAGTATACCCAGCAAAATCAGTTCATTAGTTTAACGCTTGTACCTAGAATCCTCATGGCTTTGGCAACTCTAAATGCAGATGGATATAGGTATGCAGTTTTAGAAACTCAAGTGCCTTGTGTAGTATATCTATCTGCCTGGTGCATGACTCTTGTGAAATGATGAACTCTTGGTAAAATGCTGAAAAATAAAACACACCCTTTTAGCAATTTGCATGATAGTTGTAATTTGGATCATTAGGAACAGGTTGTTTTTCCTGCATAGGCATCCAGTAGGGTATACAAGAGTGTGCAGAGCACAGGGTGGTTCCTGCCCTGCAGAGCTGTCCTGTCCATTGCAGACTGACCAGTGGCCCCTGCCCCTGCCTGTGCTATGGGGATGATGGCAGTATCCATCTTGTAAGACTGTCATGAAAATTAAAGGAGTTCACTTCAATAAAGTTCTTAGAACAAAGTCTTGCATACAGTGAGCACAAAATCAGTGCTTGATGTTGTTATCACCCTGACTGCCTACCTGCTAAATGCCGGTGGGTCTGTCAATCATTGTAACAACCAAAAATACTCCCACAGGTGTCCAGACAACCCCTAGGGAGTGACCCTGCCATTGCGAGCCGTGGTTTGAGACCCTGCTGGACCAAAGCTTATGCAATACCATTCCCTTACTCACTCAACCGTTCATGTGTTCATTCCTTCACCGAGTCTGTGCTGAGGACGGCTTTCTTCCAGGCTCGACCTCCAGTTGCCACCAGGCTGAGTGGGGAGACAAAGATGTCCACAAAAGACAACAGCACACTGTGACAAATGTTTGCACAGCCCAACAGCAACAGATTGTCTATCTTTGGCTCTAGCCTGTTGCCAAGGCGTTCGGTCTGCCTGTGGTTTGTTTTAATTTTTTTATTTAGTTGCCAGTATATGAAAAATCAGAAGAGTTCACATAAAATACCCAGCCTTTCGGCTTCTCTTTAAAAACGCAAAGTTCTAGGAACACTGGGCCTGCATTCGTGTGTGGCCGGGCGCCCTGTATTTGCCACAACCCTGACTTGACCTGCATTTCCTTTCTTCCCTTGAAGACCCTGGAGCTTGGGGCCACTGTCACAGATCCATCTGCTGGTAGCTATGGGGACCCTGAGGAAAACTAAAAGCTTCCAAGAGGGCCAGAGGAGTGAGGCTTGACGGCTCAGCGGGAGGCAGCTCAAGCAGGGACAGGACACAAGGAGGACACAGCATGTTCAAAGGCCGTGCTCTGAAAACTGCTGTGTCTGAGTCCCAGGTCCATGGAGACACATGGCAGCCGAGGGAGGCCTGGGAGCAGCTGGGAGCCAGGCCAGAGCTTTGAACTTCCCAGGCCCGAGACCAGACCGCTTTCTCTGCATACTTGCTTGACAGAGGTACAAGTTCAATCTAAGAATGACTGCTAAGGGTGAGGTGCTGTCAGACATGGCCTGCAGTGTCTTTGCACCTGGGCTTGCCTATCACACGCCTGGAGGTTGGAGATGTGCAAGAAATACGAAGAAAGTGGTGGTCCCAGGGGCTGACCTAATATCTGATTGAAGGGGGCCTGAAATACACCATTCACAGCCTAACTCAGTGCTTTTCAGAATGTGATGTGCCCACAGATCACCTGGGGGTCTTGTTAAAATGCAGATTCCAATTTAGCGGGTCTGGGATGGAGCCTGAGGCTCTGCATTTCAAACAACCCACCAGGGATGCTATTCTGCTAGTCTGAAACCACACTTGGGGCTTCTAGTTTATGTTTTTTTCACTGCAGCACTGTCAATATTTCGGTAATTCCTTGTCATGGGGGACTGTCTTGTACATTGCAGGACATTGAACAGGATCCCTAATCTCTACCCACCAGAGGACAGTAGTAACCCCCGAATCGTGACAACAAAAAATGCCTCCGGAGGGCGCCTGGGTGGCTCAGTGGGTTAAGCCGCTGCCTTCGGCTCAGGTCATGATCTCAGGGTCCTGGGATCGAGGCCCGCATCGGGCTCTCTGCTCAGCAGGAAGCCTGCTTCCCTCTCTCTCTCTCTGCCTGCCTCTCCATCTACTTGTGATTTCTCTCTGTCAAATAAATAAATAAAATCTTTAAAAAAAAAAAAAAATGCCTCCGGATATTGTCACATGTTTCCTGGGGGGCGGAGGGGGCATCTGAACTGCTCTCTGTTGAGATCCACTGCTCTAGGGTGTCCATGAATTCTTAAAATCTAAGAGTTTATATGTTTATGGGGTTTACTGAAATATAGAGAAACTTCAAGGCACTGAGGCAGAGCAGATCACGTAATTTGTGGGGCTCAGTGCAAAATAAAATATGGGTGCTCTTGAGCAAAGCTTCTGCCTTTAGAAATACTTCATCACTTTTAAACATAATACGGATGATAGGGATATGTTAGGAATAACATAAACTCACAGATCATAAAAAATTATTTGGGGTATCATTATGCCATAAATAATAATACTTTATTAATGTTAGATCTAGAATAATCCTAAGGATTTTCCAGCCTGTTTTCCTGTAAATTCATTGATTAGGTCATCCAAATGTATAATCTTAGCTACTTTATTTTCAATCAACGTAATTGAGAGTGATGTTAGTTGCTCCTGGCAAATGCAAGATCACAAATAATTTTCGATGATTTTTAATCCTGAGAAGGAACCTTCTGCTGACGTAACTGTTCCTGAAGCTGTTAAGAATATTTGACGGGTTGTGATAATATTGGAAAGCATTTCTGATGAATTATTTCAAAATATAAAGTTCAGGGGCGCCTGGGTGGCTCAGTGGGTTAAAGCCTCTGCCTTCTGCTCAGGTCATGATCTCAGGGTCCTAGGATCGAGCCCTGCATCGGGCTCTCTGCTCCGCAGGGAGCCTGCTCTCCCCTTCTCTCTGCCTGCCTCTCTGCCTACGTGTGCTCTCTCTCTGTCAAATAAATAAATAAAATCTTAAAAAATATATCTATATCTATATCTATATCTATATCTATATATATATAAAGTTCAGAGCACTTAGAGCTGACGATTCTTGTGGAACAACTTTTCTAAGCAGATTTAATTCTTCATACAAATCAGTTTCATGCAAGTCTGAATTTGATCTTAAATGTAAGTTTACACAATGGCCTTTGAATGTTTCCGCTAACATTTGCTGTAACTTGTGGAGGTCATACCAGAAACCGAAAGTGACTTCAGCTATTGTGCATAATTTAAAACACCTACTTATGCGTTCTTTCATTGTATCTTCAATTACAAGAACAGATTAATTTTGAACTTGTTTTGCTTGTTAATAACTGGTTTAGCTGAAGCTTCCTGGGAATAGAGTGTTCTTTTCCAGTGAATGCGACGACCTTTAAATCTCATTTCTCTTTCTCGGCCTATGAATATTTGCTCTGCCATTTTGCAGCAGTTTCCAGAATTGTAGATTCTTTTTTTTTTTTTAAGATTTTATTTATTTATTTGACAGAGAGAGATCACAAGTAGGCAGAGAGGCAGGCAGAGAGAGAGAGAGAGAGGAGAAAGCAGGCTCCCTGCTGAGCAGAGACCCCCGATGCGGGGCTCGATCCCAGGACCCTGGGATCGTGACCTGAGCTGAAGGCAGAGGCTTTAACCCACTGAGCCACCCAGGTGCCCCCAGAATTGTAGATTCTAAACTCCTTTATGAATTCTAATAACTCCCTGACAGGCTCCTTTGCAGTGTCTATGCATATGTTTTAATTGGGTAATAATCTACTGACAAAGTTGACTGCCCGGGTGCCAGCAGCACCTGTCCGGGGGCTCTGATCCAAGAGTTCATATTGGTATAGACGCTGCAAGGACGGGCTCCAGGAATGCGGATGGGCTACCCACCTGGGGTCCTTGCCCCTTGTAGAGCTCCTCCACCCTCCTACACTGGCTGCTGCTGCTGTCACTGCCCCGGTCCGCCCTGGGCCTGGCCTGGCCACCTCGGGGCCCAGTGGTGCTGTAGACTGTCCCAGGACTGCGTGCGTGTGCCAGGCCACGAGGCCCGTTGCTCTGCGTGTCCTGCTGTGTGCGTCACCCAGGTTCCTTTTTCATGCAGGTTCCGTGGACCCACTGGATTTCACTTACAGAACACCCGCTTAACCTATCACAGATAAAATTATTAAGAATTTCAAGACTGAAACAGAAGCAAAGCATTGACACCCAGGCAGGATCTTCTGAGCACAGGGCCTCGCTCAGTGACGCAGGCAGGATATCCAGGAAGCCTGCCACACACAGGGTAGCAGTGCAAGAGATGAGGCTTAGTGGAAGCAAGTCCCAGGAGAAACTAGGGGCCTCTCCAAGGCAGCATGAGGATGGATGGAAAGGGGAGTTGGGCTTGAAGAATCTGAGGGCAATTGCGGTGTGGCACTGATTTTAGAATCAACATAGGCCTCCCCTGCATGGCTCCGCTCGGGCTCTGTGGGGCAGGCGGCTCTGCACTCCAGAGCATGACCCAGGGGCCCGCTGGTGCCCACAGTTTGTTAGGGAGCGCCTACCGCTAACTTTAAGCACGACCCCCATCACTGCTAACTGCATTTCCTGCACGCTCTCTCTTCACTGTTCTCGCTCCAACCATTTCCCTCCTCTCCCTTCTCCGTCCTATCCCCTTTGCCAATCTGTCTGGGGGCAGGCCCAGATCTCCCTCGGTGGTAAGAAATACATCCAGAGAAAGATTAATTTCAGAGCAGCTAGAAGGATGAAAGCTTCTCCCAAAGGCGAAGAACAAATGGAAAAAATATGACAAAAGGAAACTGGCCTCAAAACGCAGATACATTTTGAAGGTTTTGGTGAAATCCAAGCCTCCAGCGGCTCGAAGGGAATGTCGCCGCAGCTTCTGAAGTCACCACCCAAGAACAAGCCTGGGTCTGGGGCTGAGATGAACAGTGACAACAGAGAATTTGCTTGGCTGATGGAACATCCTGGCCCCAGATACCCAATGTCAGGGATGTCCCTGAGGCTGCAGCTTCTAATAGATGACATGTGTGCCCAAGGTCCCGGTAAAGGAGTGCATTCCCATTCATGACAACCCTGTGAGGCAGGAATCGGTAGTCAGCTAGCTTAGTGATGGGAAACAGGGGCGCCGGAGTCCAGTAACTAGCTCAGAGCCTCCCAGCTGGTTAAGTGTCAGAGCCAGGACTCAAACCCCAGTCTGCATGACTCCACATCCAGTGTTCTTTTCTCAGCACTGTGGGAGAATGTGTCTGTGCCCCAACCCTGCCCTTTGGCAAATCTGCACAATCAGCAAAGGGTAGATTTCACTATGTCTTTTCAAACCCTCGGCTTTGCTCTCTGCCCTGACTCAGCTATCCAGTGCCTCACGCTGGCAATGCTGGTGTTTCAGGCATGGGAACACGCCCTTGCTGAGCGACCCATCCTCTAGCTGGCATACCTCTCTGGTCCCTCACATCACCTATTCCAAAAGGGGGCTAAGACCAGCTCTGTCTCAGCATCTGGGCTTTGTGTGCAAAAACGGAGTTTGTGGATTTGGTGCCGATATTATTCCTACTGTGTTTCAAAGCCTGACTCCTTTGCAAATTTCAGGCCTTCAGTTGTTCCCATTTTTAAAATGGGGAGGCTGAGTGTAGAGCTGGGGGAGGGAGGACTATCCATTGAGTACCACGTAGGCGAGGTGTCAAGGAAATGTTCACAGGAACACTTGTTCCATGCCCTTTCTTTCCGTCTGAAATGACTCACTGTGATTTCAGTCTCCCAAGCACTGAGCGGGCTCCCCGGGGACCCCTGACAGCTGACCCTCGCTCGGGTCTTTGTTCGACAGTTCTGTGAGCTATCCAAATCCCAGGCCGAGCCTGCTGCCTGCCCAGCAATCTGAATGCTGGCCAGCCACGGGCAACATCTGCTCCAGAGGCTTAATCCAGCATTTGGAAGCGTTCCCTTCCCAAATCTCTAGCCTGGCACCGCTCCCAGCCCCAGTCAGCAAACAGCTGCTGCGTTTATGTGGCTGTTCCTGCAAGGGCTTTGTATGGTCTAGGGAGCGGCTTTGATGTCCCTGGAGCGGGGAAGGGCTGAGGACAGAGGGAGGAGACACAACATTGAGAAGACAGGAAGGCCTGCATGGGCTTGCTCCGGCTCCAGAACTTCCACCCGGCCCCCAAAGCCTCAAGGAGCCCACAGATGTGACTGATGCATTTCAAACTCAACTTTGTTTTGTTTTGGTTTGGTTTTTTGTTTGTTTGTTTGTTTTTGTTTTAGATTTTATTTATTTATTTGGAAGAGAGAGAGACAACGAGAGAGCATGAGCAGGTGGTGGAGGGAGCAGCAGAGGCAGAGGGAGGGCAGACGCCCCACCGAACAGGAAGCCCAACTCAGGCCTCCATCTCAGGACCCTGAGATCATGACCTGAGCCGAATGCAGATGCTTAACCGACCTAGACACCCAGGTGCCCCTGAGACTCAACTTTGATACCAGTCCTCAGGCAGAAATACTTGTCAGTTCTAGCAGTGGACTGTGGAGTTTGGAGTTAAGAGGGGTGTCTGGGAATGTACCTTTTCACCTAGTTACAGGACATTTAAATATTCTGTGATCGCGTTCACAAAGACGCTCTCTCTGTGGCACTGCCGTCTGAGTTCCCCAGCTCCTCAGATGATTCTAGCATGGTGCTCTAGAACATGCCTTGGAAGAGGACAAGGCTTTTGTGACAAGTAATGACCAGAAGCTCAAAAATATCTCGTGTTTTGATGGCGGCTGTAGCAATTTTGCAGAGAAAGCCACATAATTAATTATTCCAGGAATTCCAGGGAATTCCAGGGCCCAACAAACAACCTAACTCAGGGATCTAAGATTCCCATGGCCTCTTCGACCCCTGAGATGTGTTACAGGTCCTCCACGCCACTCCTTCCTCTCTCCCCCCGACTCCCAGCCCCTGCCCTTTCCCAGTGGGGCCCTCTGGATTCTTTCTAGCAGCACTGAGTGTTCACTTTGTGAAACCATCCTAGGATCGCTCGGGTTTCTGTCCCTGTGCACCCCAAATACACTGTTCTCTAGCCTGCCTCAGCCTCCGCCCTCTGATTCTAACCTCCCTACACATGTCCACTCCACGCCAGAGCCCCTTAGAGCCAAGGTTCTTAGTAACTCCACACCCCATACTATCCCAACCCTCATAGGACAGGCTCTCTCAGGACATGCTGGGTTCAAGAACAGGATTTGGTGAAAGCCCATCACCACTGACTCATCATTTTCCACACACACCCGGGGGGGGGGGGGGCAAGCCCCTCCTGTTCTTTATACCCACAGCCTAGAGGCCTTATCCCTTTCTCCCTGAAACTAACATCACTGGTTGCAGAACTGAGCACCAGTGAGACTCCTGAGTGCTTCTTTCTGATGACAGGGACACAGGCTCTAAAGGGAGCTAAGGGATTGCCGGCTCACTCCTTCCTGTTGTGGGTATCCTTAACATCATCAGAACATCTTCATGAGCATCACATCAATTTTAGGGAGCACTTATGGACTCTTATGACATTTATAGGTCCTCAGGCATTTTCCTGGGCCATTGTTTCAGTTAGTATTACCTTTAACAGAGATCTAACTACTGTGGCTTAAACATACTCACTATAGCTGCCATAGCTCCAGCCATCACATCCACATTCCAGTAGTAAAAAGAAGAACCAGGAGAAAAGGGGGTGTTTTCTTAGAAGCCCCACTCAACTACTTATACCTTATTGGCCACTCCTATTTGCAAGGAAGGCTAGGGAGTGGAATATTTTACCTAGGCACACTTCTAGTCCTAGGAAAGTTAGAGTTCTATATTAAATAAGATGGTAAGAATGGATATTGGATAAGCAATTAGTAATCTCTGCCTACTGCTTTTTTAATACCTTATCTTTCTTGTCACTCTTGGGCTGGATATGTTTTGGAAGTCTGAATCCCTTGGATTTTATAAAGGTGGTATAGGGCCTTTAGTGCAAATTCTGTAACATCCCTACTGGTGTTTGGTTACAGCACGAAGCAGCCCACATTCATTTTTCTGTGGCGAAATGTTTAAAACTATATATAACTTCACCTTAGTCCAGGTCAGGAGTATATAACTTATGGTTTCTTTACAATGAAACTTATCCATAATGAATTTACAATGTATTTATACAACATTGCTTTAAATAGAGCTTCCCTGGACAAACCCCTAAACAGGCACTCTTGTGTTTTTTCAGCATGACTCTGGGCATCATCATAAGGAGCTGAGTTCCCACAGGCCTCTCTTCCAACCATGCACTAGCTTTGGAATTAGACCCATATTCTAATTTTCGTTTCACCACTTAAGGCTGTATGACCTCGAGTGAGTTACTTAGCCTTTCCAAAGAAGAAGAGCCACAATTTCTTCCTAAATAAAATACAGATACAGGGTTACCAGTTTCTTATTCAGAACTAAAATCCCAGAAGTTCTGGGCACCTGGGTGTCTCAGTGGGTTAAGCCTCTACCTTTGGCTCAGGTCATAATCTCAGGGTCCTGGGATCGAGCCCCACATCAGGCTCTCTGCTCAGCAGGGAGCCTGCTTCCCCCTCTCTCTCTGCCTGCCTCTCCGCCTACTTGTGATCTCTGTGTGTGTATGTGTCAAATAAATAAATAGAATCTTTCTAAATAAATAAAAATTTAAAATCCCCAAATTCTAAAAACTGCATTTTTCCCCTAAGTTTGGCATAAAAAAATTGGTCAGGTTAAGTTACATACTCCAAACACTCCAGATGACTAGAGTACTAATTTCTTTCTTATACAGTCCCAAGCTCCTACTCTTTACCATTATTTATATAAAATAACACATCTTTGTATTACATGCACAATGTACAAAATTCAAAACATACCAAAGTGGGAAGTAAAACTAGTCTCTCGCCAGTTCTTCCCAGAGACAATGGCAGTGACTTTTTCATGTACCTTTCCAGAGATAGCTCCTCATTTAGAAATTACCAAGCGTTTCCAGTGGAAAATGGGATTAAAAATGGTTTCTTTAAAAAAAATGATTATTTTTCCTTCTGTGTCCTATTTATATATTCTTGTGGTTTTATGCCGATTATTTAACCCCCTGTTTTGTCTTTGGTAAAACATACAATATTTTTATAGGTATACATTGTCAAGATATATAGATCTATCTATCTATCTATGGAGATACAATATTATCTGTGTAGCTCGTATGGATAACATGCTCATCCCAGAGTCCAGCCCAAGCAGGCAACTAATCCCCTCCCTTCCTGGTCATAGGTCAGGCTGAAACACAGTGGGGCCCAGGCTCTAAATGTCGGGCACATGCTGGCCACTGATGGATATTCTCCCCTGGAGATACACTCTTGTGTAATGAGGAAGTAACTAAGTGACATGTCAGGATAGGCAGGCCTCAAAACCTTTCCAGAGTTCTTGTGCCCCCTCCTACTGTCCTCTTCCCCCTTCTTCTCCAGTCAAAGCAGTCTGGCGTCCATATCTCCACTTTGGGTCTAGAAGCCAGGAGGTTTCCAGGCAGATCCAGTTCTTGCCTTTGTAGCATTAAGGCTGCAAAAAATCATGTCACCGTTCTCCTGTAATCAAAAGGGACAGGAACGGCTCTGCAATTTGCCGGGCCCAGTGTAGAATGAAAATAGGGCACCCCTTGCTTAAAAACTATTAAGAATTCTCAGACAAGGGGCGCCTGGCTGGCTGAGTTGGTGGAGCATGTGATTCTTGATCAGGTTGTGAGTTCGAGCCCCACGTTGGATGTAGAGATGACTTAAAAATAAAGTCTTTAAAAAATAGAATTCCAAGATGGAAGCAGAAGAACATTAAACTAAGGGCAGGGTTATACTGAATGTGGGGCCCCGTGAAGCTGCACAGGTCTCATCCCATGCAGCTGGCCCTGGAAAGGGCCAAGATACACTCTGTCCCCACAGGAGAGGCCTCTGTGGGGCACCTTTCTACCTACCTCTTCCATGAGGCTTTCAGAGTGTTGCCTCCTCTCCATTCCACACCTGAGGGCATTTGTAAGAAGAATCAAGCCTTGGAATTGACTCGGGGCTCAGACGGAGTCTGTGTCCCCCCACCAGCCAGCCCACCAGCCCGCCGGGCACAGGCATGCACAGAGTGAGCCCTTCCAGGCATCTCTGGGCTGTGTTGGAGGTCTACAACTGAGGTGTGTTCAGCACCGTGTACAAAGGTGTTTGAAATGGAGTGTCTTTAGGTAGAACGTGCCTGCCGGTTCTCATGCAGCCATAGTTCTCTATTCTGAATTGCCAGAACATGCTAGAAGATACAATCACCTGGCTGATGTCTGAACATTTTAAAAACTGAGAGCCTCATGGGATGTCACAGTTGGTTAACCACCGACTCCCCACTCAGCTGGGAGTCTGCTTGAGATTCTCTCCCTCTCCCTCTGCCCCCTCCCCACCCCAAGTAAATAAATCTTAAAAAGCAAACAAACAATCAAAAAACAACTGAGAGCCTCAGGTCATGATCTCAGGGTTGTGAGATCTAGTCCCGTGTCAGACTCCACACTGGGCATAGAGCCTGCTTGGGAATTTTTCTTTCATTCTGCCCCTCACCATGCCCTACCCCCATACCACTCCACTCATGTTCTCTCTCTCTCTCTCTCTCTCAAAAGTAAAATAAAAAGAAATAAAAATGGAGAGACCTATACCTCACAAGTCAGCCCAGTTCATTTTTAGTCAGATCTCCTCAAGGGGCCATTGGGAGGGGATTCTTCAGTGACTGGTTCTCCTCCCTAGAGACAACCACTATTAATTAGTCTTTGAAGATCTTTGCAGAGATAACATGGTTTGAGCTGATCTGGATTTTTTTTTAAAGTATCCTCTACGCCCAACATAGGTCTTGAACCCAGGGCCCCAGCAACAAGAGTTGCAGGCTCTACTGACTGAGCCAGCCAGGCACCCCTGAGTTGATCTGGATTTTTAATTCTGGTTCCACTAATCAGATGGGGCCCTAGGGTTTATCTGGTGCTAACCAGAGCACAGTTTTAAAAGATACATTGATATGCATCAAATAACTTTTAAATGCCTGTATCTATTTCTAGTTAAATTATTGCCTAACCTTAATAAGAAACACTTCGCAGGCATGCAAACAAATGAAGCAACTCTTTAGGTAACAATAGAAAATGTCTCTAAGACATGCTAGATAAAAGGGCAAGATGCACTGGTAGTAGTATACCATTTTTTTTTTAATTTAAAGATTTTTTATTTATTCATTTGACAGAGATCACAAGTAGGCAGAGAAGCAGACAGAGAGAGGAGGAAGCAGGCTCCCTGCTGAGCAGAGAGCCTGATGTGGGGCTTGATCCCAGAACCCTGGTATCACGACCTGAGCCAAAGGCAGTGGCTTTAACCCACTGAGCCACCGAGGTGACCCAGTATACCAATTTTTTTAAAAATGCACATCAGATAGAGACAGAAATAGAGATAGAGATGATAGCGATAGAGATAGAGATAGAGATAGAGATATATCTGCTGTTTCTACTGATCAGCTCCAGAAGCATAAACAAGAAACCAATTTTGGTGCCCCTGAGGAGGAAAGTGGACGACGGGAATCACAGCAGTCCTTCTCACTGTAATCTCTTTTGTACTATTTGAATTTTTTTAGCAGTTGGATGCTTTCCTACCTAAAAATAAACCTTTCTTAAAAAGCAAAAAACAAAGTCCATGTCCTTTAACCCACTAATCCCCTTCTGTGACTCCAACCAAATAAACTAACTGGAAGTGTAGACCCAGTGACTAGTTCCAGGCAGTCACCATCTGAAACATCAGAAATAAACCATGTCCAACACGAGGGGACTGTTTGTTATAGTGAACATATAGGATGGACTTTGGTTCGGACAACAGATGTTTCCATAAAACATCTTCATGTCACTGTAATGGTTATGATGTAACATTCGACAAAAGAAGGGTAGTATTCCCTTAGCAAGCGTTATGCAGCAGGTGTCTACGGGCACAGTTTTTAGGGTTTACAAACACTAGCTCATTCACACCTCGGACAACCTTAGGTGGCAGGGTTATATAATCCTTGTTTTACAGATGAGGTGGGATAGCATAGGGGGTGGGAAGGGTCAGACAGCTGTTATGGGACATTGTCAGGATTGAAGCCCGAGCTAAGAACTCCAGAGCCCAGCCTCGGAGCAGTCTGCTTGTTCCGCCGTTTCTCTCAACGTTTATGCACACACATACCCCCCGACAAAACCGTGGACAGGTGCACTTCGATTCAACTACGTTTTTTAAAGCCTAGAAAAATATTAGAAGGAATTACATTAGATATGACCTGTGATTGCCTCTAGACAGTGGGAATAAAGTGATTTCTTTTCCTTTTCCTTTATACTTTTTCTCTGCTTTGGGAATTGTCTGCTTATATTCATTTTATCAGCAGAAGAAAAAAAAAAAGAAAGAAAAGAAATCAGACTCCTTGTAACTCCTTCCAGCCAATCCTAGATTTTTCTGGAGGCAGCTCTCCATCTGGAATAAATGGTCTTCTGGCCCTGCTCACCACCCTGGTGTGGCTGCCCTCCACAGAGACCATCTAACTATTGTCTGTCGGTGTCTTACGCTGCAGTCAGTGCCCAGAGTATGCTCAGATCTCCGGGTGGGCCGTAACCTGCTCAGAGGAGAGGATCCATCCCCTTCCCCACCCTAGGCCCTACTTTGATGAGAGTAATTCTAGATTACATTAACCCTCCCGGCTCACTGACCCTCCAGCCCCTGTCCGCCCGGCCGGTGTACACGGGTCTACCACGTCTGTGTTTAGGTAGTTGTTCTGAGCCCAAGGACTGGATCTTACGGTATCCCAGTCAAGTTCCTGAAAATCAGTCTAGAATGACAACTCCCTTAGAACCCATTAATGTCCAGTACTCTGTTTCCTCTCCTGCCTAAGGACCTTCCCTCAGATCCTCCCTATGGCAGCTCCCTCTGACACAGATGTCCCTTTTTCAAGGACAACTTCCCTGACCATTCCGTCCAAATGGTTCTGTTAGCCCACTTCATTTTGGATAGAAGTTCTGAGAAATTCTTTTTGCTTTTTATTTTTTTGAAGTAGGCTCCATGCCCAGTGCGGAGCCTCGAGAGGGGCTTGAACTCATCACCCTGAGATCAAGACCTGAACTGAGATCCAGGGTCGGACACTTAACCACCTGAGCCACTTAGATGTCCCTGAAATTATCTCTTTAATTTGTTTACTTTTTTATTCCCACTCTCCTTGCCAGGATTTACTTCCATAAGGGTAGGATTTTGTCTGTCTTACCTCAAACACTGCCTGGCACATGGAAGGAGCTCAGTAAATTTCTGGCGAATGGGTGAATGAATGAATGGAGTTTCTCAGTGCTGGTGAAGGGCTTTGGATGGTTTTCCAAGCCTGTATCACCAATGTCAGCTGTGTATCCTTGGGCATTTTAATTCCTCTCAATCTGTTTCTTCCTGTGTCACCTGTCGACTGGCTAATCCCCACATTTTAGGGTCACCGTGAGCATCCACTAAAATTTAAAAGTATGTGGCGTGGGGAAATGTGTCTGTCACATAAATCCTAGCAACAATTATTTTTATGGTCCCCTGCTTAGATGAGCATCATGCTTGATCATGCTGTCTACATCCAAGTTGCACATAAAGTCCTTGAACGGCACCGCATTTGGGACAGCAGGGTCACTAGAGATGAACCATATGGCTATCGTCTGATGGGAAACATGCTTCTCCATCCCTGTCCATAGGGGGAATCCAGGATCTCGCCTTCCATTGCCAGTGTTGCCCTGATCTCCAGCTTAGTCAAGAAGAGGAAATGAAAGCAGACTAGCTCCATTCTTGGTGCTCTTTTGTTTCCTTTTGAGGTTCACAGACCATCTTGTGGGCTGACCTCACTCTGTGCTGACGTCAAGTTCACTCTTTGCCCCGAGCTGCGCTGGGTCCTGTTGCCTGGTAACAGAACACCTAACTGCCCTCATCAGATCCCCTGGCCTCCAGCAGTGCCAAATCGGAAAGGACGGGCTCTGGGTCTTGCCACATTGCTCTGATGGGCAGAAGCTAAGGGATGCGGTGACAGAGAGAGAGCAGAGAGATTGCTCTGTGAGGCAGAGGTTGTGATCAGGAAAGAGTCTGCAGCCAGTTGTGATTCCCCCAAAACCTTGGCCAGAATGTACCTGTGATTCTCACTATTCGGAATTTGTTCTTGAAAGACCGTTCCTCTGTAACCATCCTTGAGCAGAAGACAAGTGCTCCTTGAAGGAAACAATTCTCAGCTGCTATCTAAGGGTGACTTCCTTGGTGAGAAGGAAACTCCAGACTAGGAGGCTTGGGGGAGACGCAGGGTAAGCAGAGCTGTGAGACAGGGAGCTCTGGGTGGGACACACACATGGGGCACTGCATGAGTGGACCTGGAGAGATGACCCAGGCTGGGAGATCGGTTAGGTTCTGTTCTCCCCACGTGCTTGGACTGGCTAACTCCCATTTGTTCTTAATATCTCGGCTGCAATGTCACTTCCCCAAGAAAACCCTCCTATTCCCCAGACTAGTTTAGATTCCCCTGTCATTTGCTTTCCTAACCCACACTTTCCATTCGTCACCCTTATCCCTTGTTGCAATGTGCACCTGTGTCTCCCTCCACCCCATCCATAGACACCTCAGGTTCTGTGAGGGCATGGTCAAGTCTGTCTGTTCACTATAGCCTGAGCACCTAGCCCCGGGCCTGCACACAGAAGGCACTCAAGAACATTGGGCGTCACTCCAAAACTGCTAGAACTTATACAGGAATTCAGTAAAGTGTCAGGATATAAGATCAATGCACAGAAATCAGTTGCATTTCTCTACACCAACAACAAGACAGAAGAAAGAGAAATTAAGGAGTCAATCCCATTTACAATTGCACCCCAAACCATAAGATACCTAGGAATAAACCTAACCAAAGAGGCTAAGAATCTATACTCAGAAAACTATAAAGTACTCATGAAAGAAATTGAGGAAGACACAAAGAAATGGAAAAATGTTCCATGCTCCTGGATTGGAAGAATAAATATTGTGAAAATGTCTATGCTACCTAAAGCAATCTACACATTTAATGCATTTCCTATCAAAGTACCATCCATCTTTTTCAAAGAAATGGAACAAATAATTTTAAAATTTATATGGAACCAGAAAAGACCTCGAATAGCCAAAGGGATATTGAAAAACAAAGCCAAAGTTGGTGGCATCACAATTCCGGACTTCAAGCTTTATTACAAAGCTGTCATCATCAAGACAGCATGGTACTGGCATAAAAACAGACACATAGACCAATGGAACAGAATAGAGAGCCCAGAAATAGACCCTCAACTCTATGGTCAACTAATCTTCGACAAAGCAGGAAAGAATGTCCAATGGAAAAAAGACAGCCTCTTCAATAAATGGTGTTGGGAAAATTGGACAGCCACGTGCAGAAAAATGAAATTGGACCATTTCCTTACACCACACACAAAAATAGATTCAAAATGGATTAAGGACCTCAATGTGAGAAAGGAATCCATCAAAATCCTTGAGGAGAATACAGGCAGCAACCTCTTCGACCTCAGCCGCAGCAACATCTTCCTAGGAACATCGCCAAAGGCAAGGGAAGCAAGGGCAAAAATGAACTTTTGGGATTTCATCAAAATCAAAAGCTTTTGCACAGCAAAGGAAACAGTTAACAAAACCAAAAGACAACTGACAGAATGGGAGAAGATATTTGCAAACGACATATCAGATAAAGGACTAGTGTCCAAAATCTATAAAGAACTTAACAAACTCAACACCCAAAGAACAAATAATCCAATCAAAAAATGGGCAGAGGACATGAACAGACGTTTCTGCAAAGAAGACATCCAGATGGCCAACAGACACATGAAAAAGTGCTCCATATCACTCGGCATCAGGGAAATACAAATCAAAACCACAATGAGATAACACCTCACACCAGTCAGAATGGCTAAAATCAACAAGTCAGGAAATGACAGATGCTGGCGAGGATGCGGAGAAAGGGGAACCCTCCTACACTGTTGGTGGGAATGCAAGCTGGTGCAACCACTCTGGAAAACAGTATGGAGGTTCCTCAAAATGTTGAAAATAGAACTGCCCTATGACCCAGCAATTGCACTACTGGGAATTTACCCTAAAGATACAAACGTAGTGATCCAAAGGGGCACGTGCACCCGAATGTTTATAGCAGCAATGTCCACAATAGCCAAACTATGGAAAGAACCTAGATGTCCATCAACAGATGAATGGATCAAGAAGATGTGGTATATATACACAATGGAATACTATGCAGCCATCAAAAGAAACGAAATCTTGCCATTTGCGACAACATGGATGGAACTAGAGCGTATCATGCTTAGCGAAATAAGTCAAGCGGAGAAAGACAACTATCATATGATCTCCCTGATATGAGGGAGTGGTGATGCAACATGGGGGCTTAAGTGGGTAGGAGAAGAATCCATGAAACAAGATGGGATAGGGAGGGAGACAAACCATAAGTGACTCTTAATCTCACGAAACAAACTGTGGGTTGCTGGGGGGAGGGGGGTTGGGAGAAGGGGGTTAGGGTTATGGACATTGGGGAGGGTATGTGCTTTTGGGTAAATTGGAAGGGGAGATGAACCATGAGAGACTATGGACTCTGAAAAACAATCTGAGGGGTTTGAAGTGGCGGGGGGGTGGGAGGTTGGGGTACCAGGTGGTGGGTATTATAGAGGGCACGGCTTGCATGGAGCACTGGGTGTGGTGAAAAAATAATGAATACTGTTTTTCTGAAAATAAATAAATTGGAAAAAAAAAATAAAAGAACATTGGGCGTCAGATGAATGGAGGAAGAAGAAAGGACAAACAGAACTGGGAAGGCACCGTGCAGGGCGCCTGCTGCCCTCCTCATGTTGCCTTGGCCAGTCTGGCCTCCCCTGTCAGATACAGAGGCCTTGGCCATGCGGGAAGGCTGACATTCCACTTCCCATGCCAGGCAGGGGAAGCCGGTGTTTCCCAAAGACTCCCATTGTCATTGTCCCTGCTGCATAATGAATAACAGCCATTCTTTCCCAAGGATGAAGTCATTTCCCTTGAGTCAACATAAAACCCACAGGAAAGGAAAGTAGCATTGTGGCATACCCACTGTGTACCAAGCTATTGGGTATCTTATCTGATTCTCACAACAGCCCTGCAAAGCAAGCATCATTGCTTTTTTTCTTCCTTTCCTCCTATCTTTCTTTCTCCTTCCTTCTTTTCTTTCTTTCTTTCTTCTACAAATAACGCAACTGAGGCTCAGAGACATTAATCCGTCATGTTCGTAAAAAAAGACAGAGTTGACATTTGGTCACATGGTGTAGGAGGGAGTCACAGCAGGGCCATACTGAGTCCTGTGTGCCGCTAGCAATGCCCACAGCCCCCACCCTGCTCACCTCCAAGACCAAAGGCAAGGTGCGAAGAGCCTCCCAAACAGAAAAAAGGGGAAGTAGACTAGAGAAACGGGACCAAGGATGCTTCCACTTATTCCTCAAATCTTTATTGAATATTTATGTCAAGCACAGAAGCTGGGGCCAGATGCCATAAAATACAGATCCTCTCATAGAGGTCACTGTCTAGTGAGGGAACCATATAAGAAAAGCCGAAATTACAGATCAGCAAGACTGATGTTGTTAGATCACTTATTCCATTTTTTAATATTTGAAGTTCTCGCTAATAAAATGTTAAAAATATATATACATATAATTGTAGCACCATCCAAACGCAATGCTCAGGGGGTGGTGAAAGCACAGTGGTGAGGTGTCCAACCCAAAATGAAGGTCTAATCAGGGAAGGCTTCACGGAGGAGGGGACATGTGAAGGGACGTGTGAGCTGATGTGTGAGGCAAGAGGGAGTTCTCGAGGCATCAAAAAGTACAGCAAAAAGTACTTGCAGAGAGGCGGAAGCATGAAACACCACGACCTGCTTAGAGAAGTGTGCATACGAGTCAATTCCTACAGCCCAAATGAGGAAGGCACATCTTCAAGCTGCCTTTTGAAACTGTCCTTCGGGGCGCCTGGGTGGCTCAGTGGTTAAAGCCTCTGCCTTCGGCTCAGGTCATGGTCTCAGGGTCATGGGATTGAGTCCCGCATCGGGCTCTCTGTTCAGCAGGGAGCCTGCCTCCTCCTCCTGTCTCTCTCTGCCTGCCTCTCCGCCTACTTGTGATCTGTCTGTCCAAAAAAAAAAAAAAAAAAAAAAATCTTAAAAAAAAAAAATAGAAAAGAAAGAAACTGTCCTTCAAGGGCACTCAGCACTCCATTGGGCTTTAGGGATTCCGTTTGGTGTTTTCCTGCCTGGTTTCTCACTTCAGAGGCTTAGCGCCAGAGCCGTGAGTTAAGCAGAGGAGCGGCGCCACCTGGAGGCCAGAAGGTGAAGTGATCATTGAGGTCCCCTCTCAAACTCGCCTGGATCAACAAAACAATCTTGTCTTCTACCCTGCTCTCTCAGAGCATCAGGGAAATCCTCTCACCTCCAGGAACAAGAGGCAAAATAAGCGGACGGCAATGTTTCCAAAGGGAGCAGAGGAACGGAAATCTAAGTTAGAGACATAATCTACAGATGCAAAGGACATCAACCAAAAGAAAGCTTGGATTTGCTCATCATCTCATCCAAATTTAGGAACAATAATGCCCTGCTACTTACTGAGTGCTTATTCCGCACCAGGTACACAGGTACACTGTGCTATGTGGTGAACGTATTTCATCTTATTTAAGTCTCAGCAGCAGCCTTTTAAAATTTTATTTTATTTTACATAGCCCCACACCCAGCATAGGGCTTGAACTCACAACCCCGAGATCAAGAGTACGAGTACATGCTCCACCAACTGAGCTAGCCAGGTTAGAGCAAACAAATGGTAGTTCAGAGAGGTTGAGTTGCTCTCCTGGACCACACAGCAAGGACATGAACAAGCTGGGATTTGGACCCAGATTTGCAGACTCAGAAACTCATGATCTCATCTATTACGTTAGACACCTGATGGCTATGACCATTAAACAGGTCCAAAGTGGGGCACCTGGATGACTCAGTCATTAGGTGTCTGCTTTCGGCTCAGGTCATGATCCCAGCATCCTGGGATTGAGCCCCTCATGGGGTTCCCTGCTCGGTGGGGGAGCCTGCTTCCCTCTCTCCCACTCCCCCGCTTGTGTTCCCTCTCTCGCTGTGTCTCTCTCTGTCAAATAAATTTTTTTAAAAAGTCTTTAAAATAAATAAATAAACAGGCCCAAAGGGAAGCACAAGAAACAAGCATTGGCGAGGATGTGGCATTTACACTGGCAGTGAAAATGCAAGTGGGTGCAGCCACTGTGGAAAACAGCATGAAGGTTCCTCACAAACTTAAAAATAGAACTACCTTACGATCCCACATTACTGGATATTTACCCAAGGAATACCAAACACCAATTCAAAGAGATATGAGCACCCCTATGTGTATAGCAGCATTATTCACAATAACCAAGATATGGAAGCAGCCCAGCTGTGTGTCATAGATAAATAGATCAAGAAGAGGTGATACATATACACAATGGAATATTACTTGGCCATAAAAAAGAATGAAATCTTTCCATTTGCAACGCCATGGATGGTGCTAGAGAGTATTATGCTAAGTAAAATAAGTCAGCCACAGAAAGACAAATGCCACATGATTTCACTCACTTGTGGAATTTAAGAAACAAAACAAATGAGCAAAGGAAATAAAGGGAAAGAGAGAGAGATAAACCAAGAAACAGATTCTTAACTATAGAAAACTAACTGACGGTCACTAGAGGAGAGGTAGGTGGGAGATGGGGGAAATGGAGATGGGGATTAAACTGCACTTATCATGATGAAAAAGAAATTGAAATAAATTTAAAAAACAGGTCTAAAGCGGAACTCATCATTTTTGCCAGAACTTACTCGGCAAATACTATGACCTTCCCCATATATCTGTTGTCCAGGCCAGAAACCTAGGAATTTTGATCCATGTCTAATCATGTATCAATTTTGTTGATCCTTTCTCAAAAATATCTTTAACATTTTTCTAGAATTTTAAAGTTTTTTTTTTTTTTTTGTTTTTTTTTTACTTATTAGAGAGAGAGCAAAAGCATGCTGTAGGGCAGAGGGAAGGCAGGCTCCCTGCTGAGCAGGGAGTGCAATGCAGGGCTCGATCCCAGGACCCTGGGTTCATGACCTGAGCCAAAGGCAGACGTTTAACTGACTGAGCCACCCAGGCCCCATCTTTAACATTTTTCTATCCTCCCTGTCACTGTGGCTGCCTTTGTCCAGGCCATGGCAGTCTTGTACCTTATCTCCCAGCAGCCCTTCTCCTTCCCAGCCCTGGTGTAACTGATTCATAATCATCTCTCCATCACAGATCCCATGCCAATGGGGCCCTGTCCGTGTGATCCCAGTGCCTGGCAAACAATAGACGCTCAATCAATATTTGAGTGACTGAAGATAGCTGGGAACCCTTGTTTTCACTTCATCAATATTATGGGCTGAGCCATGTCCCCTCATAGCTCAGATGTTGCAGTCCTAACCCCCAACACCCCTGAATGTGACTGAGGATGGGGCCTTGGAAGGGGTTAAAGTGGGGTCATCAGGGTGGGCTGATGTCTTCAAAGAGGAGGAGACTGCGTCACAGAAAGACGTCCCAGAGAGAGAGAGAGAGCGATGCCAGAAGGAGCCAAGCCAGATGACAACCTGCAATTCCAGCCTCCAGACCATGAGACAACAAATTTCTGCTGGGTAAGCCACTGGTCTGTGAGATACTGTTACAGCAGCCCTAGCAAACTGATTCAATCCAGAAAGGGAGTCAGACTCGGAGAGGCTGAAGAATTCACCTAACGCTGTACAAGAATCAGTAACACACCTGTTACTACACATTATTGACGTTCTGCAGTAATGCACCTGTTACTAATGTATTAACAATGTTCTGCCTCGTGATTGCTCTTCTTTTTTTTTTTTTTTTTTTAAAGATTTTATTTATTTATTTGAGAGAGAGAGAGACAGTGAGAGAGAGCACAAGCGAGGAGAAGGTCAGAGAGCGAAGCAGACTCCCCATGGAGCTGGGAGCCCGATGCGGGACTCGATCCCGGGACTCCAGGATCACGCCCTGAGCCGAAGGCAGTCGTCCAACCAACTGAGCCACCCAGGCGTCCCTCGTGATTGCTCTTCTATGTCGTTTACCAGCTCTTGTAACTAGTTGAACCCTACTATTCATGGAACTTCTGGGATGTTTGGGTATTGTTATTTCAACTGGCGCATGGAGCAAGGGTCCTGTCTCACCCTTCTCGGTATCCCCAGGCTTCCTAGCCCCGCTGGGGGCTTTGTATCAAGAAGTTTTCAATGCCTTTGTTGCTGTTGCTCTTGTGTGATTGATGGACCTATATGGATGGGTAAAATGGAGCCCAATAGCAAGACAAACGTGCAAAAAGGGGTCACCATCTCCAGTAGTGGAATATGACTTTTCTCTGAATATCTGAATATAAACATCAGGATGACTGGTTTAAGACCCTATGAGAGTAATGGCGTACAACATCTGAAGTTAGGACTGTCCATTTAAAAAAATTTTTTTTTTAAATTTATTTGACAGACAGAGATCACAGGCAGGCAGACAGAGGGGAAGGAAAGCAGGCTCTCTGCTGAGCAGAGAGCCCGATGCGGGGCTCGATGCCAGGACCCTGGGATCATGACCCACTGAGCCACCCAGGGGCCCCAGGACTGTCCATTTAAAACAAGGAGTGTGTGTGTATGTGTGTGTGGGGGGGGCAGAGAGTGAGAGGAGAGGCCTGGGGGAACACAAGCTGTGACTTCTGCCCTTGGGGCAGCGCCCCAGTACAGGGTAACTAACCACTCTGAAATGGAAGGGGTCTAAAGAGCTGATCAGCAGTGGCTTCATCCCAGAAACAGACAACCCAGGGGACAGGCAGAGAGACTGGAATCAAGGCCAGCTCGTGAACAACAGCCAGCTCTTTTGAGCAGATCCATTTTGTTCAGAGACAAAATGACCTTGGGCAGCGCCCCTAGTGCATGGTCACACTCAGGAACAAGGGCACTTCTCTGGTGCTATGGGGGGCGGTGGATGGAATGAGGTGTGGCTCTTCCAGAAGGGAGAGAAAACCCCATCAGATAAACTGTGAGATTCCCTCTAGATTCCCATTCTGATGCACCTTCACGGTCTAGGGCAGGCTGGTCTCCACTATCCCACAGGACAGTTCTCAGACAAGACCATCACCTGTTCACCATACTGAACACCGGTGATTCATCAAAGTGGCTTAACGGCTCAAAATACTCTGAGAAGGCCACTTTCCTTGTATATATGGCAAACAAAATAACACCGGTTGGACCTCCCCTCTCTTGTGGATGCATTCAGCAGAAGGGTCTGCTGTGAACCAGGCCCTAAGCAGATGAGAAGGGAAACAGATAGGGACCTCTCCTCTCGCAACTTACAAGTCCCTACCACCTACACACCAAGCTGTAACCAAGCTGGTAGTCTTCGGACAATTCTTTTTCTACAGGTGATTTTTTTCCTGCGTTTTCCCCCTGTATTTTCTCATTTCCTACTGTGATAGACATTTATTACTCTAACAAAGTACAAAATAAGTACTTTATTTTTTAACAGATACTACGTTTTACCTGCTCGTCTATGTCCTAAATTTCCCTTTCAGGCTTTAGTCTCAAGAATTGGGAATGGTTACATTTTACACTGTGTATTACTCTGGGTTTAATCCGGAGAAAGAAACGATACAGTAATTTAAAGAGAGGAAGCTGGTATAAGGAGGCATTAAGCTTTAAAGGGAGAGTATAAACAGAGATATAGAGAGAACTCTCAATGGTTCCCTAACGCAGTCTTAGAGTACTCAGGAAGGACAATTTGGAAAGTCTGCCTGGCAATTGGGATTCAGAGCTCATTGGGAAGGATGTGATTGCTGCCCACGGATGGCAGAGAAGTTTGGGGCGGGGCTGCTCCACAGATGCCACGCAAAGCAGGAAATGATCTTTGAAGGTGGACTGAGGCTGGAGAGAGGGAGTCAGGGCCCCACTAGGGGCACAAGGTTGAACGCATGTGGTGTCTGCCTCAGAAGCGCTCTCCAGGCCTGGGCTCCAGCTGCAAGCCACAGACTGTTCTGGGTATGCAGGTGGAGCAGGGTGTCGCAGGATGGTTGCCCGCCCCATTCATCAGGCAGCTGGTACCAGTAAAAGCACATATCAACCCAAAGCAACCGGGAAGAGCGGCCCCTTCCTCCTGCAACGTCCCTCCAGCTCCCTCTACTGGCAAACCTCAGCATCCTCCTTACTGTCCGGTAGCAAATGCGTCAAGTCCCCGCACCCAGAACAGGTCCTGAAGAGTGAATTTGGAGGTGCAAGGCAATAAATTGATCACTGGGCACAAGCTATTTTCAGCCATTAGAACAGGGACTGGCAAGCTTGTTCTGCAAAGAGCCCAAGAGTAAATATTTTAGCTTTCTGAGCCATACCATTTCTGTGAAAACTCAATTCCGATATTCATACCGTTTCTGTGAAAACTCAATTCCGATATTGTTGCACAACCACTAGTATAGGCAACATAGAAACAAATAAGCATAGCTGTGTTCTATAGACCTTTATGTACAAAAAAAGCCAGTGAGTAGATCTGGCCCACAGATCATAGTTTACCAACTCTTGACTTAGAATTTTAGATTGAATAATCCCTGTTCCGTGAATAGAATTATATTGAGAAGAAAAGGGATAACCCAAGTGCACAGAGCTGAGGTTGGTAGTGGGCACTGAGAAAAACGAATTTAAATGGAGATATAATGTCTACATTGTTGGAGGGGGTTTTTTGTCCAAATTAAGTGAGAGCTATGGATTGAATGTTTGGGTTGAATGTTGAAATGGTTGAATGTTGAAATCCTAACCTCTGATGTGATGATCTTTGAAGATGGGGCCTTTGGGAGGTAATTAGGACACGAGGATAGAGCACTCATGATGGGATTTGTGTCTTTATAAGAAAAGACAGGACAGAATTTGCGCCCTCTTGTTCTCTCTCTGCTATGAGGAGCCAACCCAAGGGGCTGGCTATGAGCAAGGCTGGAAGAGGAGTCCTCCACCAAACCCCAGATCTGCCAGCACCCTGATCTCAGACCTCCCCACCTCCAGAACTATGAGAAACGTTTGTTGTTTAAGCCGCCTAGTGCGAGGTAATTTGTTATAGCTCCCCAGACTGCCGGTGAGCTAGGATATTAAAGGATCAAACAGGGTACTTAACAAATCATCATCTCTAAAGGCCTGTGCAAGGCAAAATAACGGTCCCCATTGTGGCCTCCTCTTTTGAGAGGCTTAGAGGACCTAAGAAACTTGTCTCAAATCATACAGCTTGGGGTGCCTGGGTGGCTCAGTTGGTTAAGCGACTGCCTTCAGTTCAGGTCATAATCCTGGAGTCCCGGGATTGAGTCCTGTATTGGGCTCCCTGCTTGGCGGGGAGTATGCTTCTCCCTCTGACCTCTTCCCTCTCATGCTCTCTTTCTCTCTCATTCTCAAATAAATAAAATATTTTTTAAGACTTATTTATTTATTTGACACAGAGAGAAAGATCACAAGTAGGCAGAGAGGCAGGTAGAGAGAGAGGGAGAAGCAGGCTTCCTGCTGAGCAGACTCCCTGCTGGGGCTTGATTCCAGGATCCTGGAATCATGACCTGAGCCAAAGGCAGAGGCTTTAACCCCCTGAGCTACCCAGGTGCCCAATAAATAAAATCTTAAAAAAAAAAAATCATACAGCTTTGTTGAGCTGGCTTTTGAACAAGCAGTCTGCATGAGTCTTAAGCCGACCTTCCCCACCACCGTGTCCACTGGCTCACCTACAAGGGGCGGGCATGCATTCCCAAACTGGGCTCCTATCTTTACTGGGTACCGTAATAAACTTGGATTTAACACCTTTGACCTTGGGCAGGCTAGGACTCCCAACCTGAAGGAAATCAGTATTTGAAACCCATCTCCAATTAAAAAAAAAAAGAAAAAGAAAGAAACCCATCTCCTGAAATGTGCAACGCACTTCAAGATGAGAGGTTAGAGTTATCTGGATGTTTAGTGGTGAAACCTGCCCCCCGCCTGCCCCCACCAACACCGTTGGCCAAGTCAGTTCTGCTGAAGTGGCTAGCTAAAGATCGGTGTCCTATTTCAGAGTCCCCTTCCCATGCCCTCTCCTTCTGTGACCTTCCCAGTTGATAATCATTCCTTAATCAAACATGGGACATTTGTGGGGCTTCCCCCTTAAAACTTACAGACACTATACCTATTTCTTTCTCGATTTTGACCATGCTTATAAGATGAGGTTTATCAAAATGAATGGTAACTATTTTATCACTGCTTATTGACAGTACATTCGTCTAGGCACTGTGCCTATATCTTTCCAGTTTTCACAACAATCCTGGAAGGTAGCAATTATTGTCCCTACTCAGTGACAAAGGTGGCATTTACATAGCAGACATTATTGATCTTTGAGGTAAGCAATGGAATGGGACTCTGTGCAAAGAGAAAACCAAGGTTTGGAGAGGTTGGCTTGCCCTCTCACCTGCACCTAAATTCACATCTCTATATACTTTACTTGTGGAAACCCGAAGCATGGTGGCCCCTTCAGGATCAGATAGGGCCTCGTCCAAATCCTAGCCCCACCTCTTCCTCGCCACCTGACTGATTGCGCCCTTTCCCTATTGAGGGTAGTTCTCCATAGCATTTCTGGATGTCTTGTAAAGGCTTTTATTCTGGACCATTTTTCCAAGGAAGTGTGTACAGCAAACATCTCTGGGAGATCGAGTTTCCCTCCGGGTCAGAGAAGACTTGCTTTCTGCCCAGGAGGATGAAGATACTGTCCTCCCTCTGGTGTAAAGGTTGAACATGTTTGCTAGTAGCCCCCACTAAAAGATTAAGATTTAGGGGCGCCTGGGTGGCTCAGTGGGTTAAAGCCTCTGCCTTCAGCTCAGGTCACGATCCCAGGGTCCTGGGATCAAGCCCCGCATTGGGCTCTTTGCTCCACAAGCAGCCTGTTTCCTTCTCTCTCTCTGCCTGCCTCTCTGCCTACTTGTGATCTCTGTCTGTCAAATAAATAAATAAAATCTTAAAACAGAAAAAAAAAAAAGATTAAGATTTACTAATGCTCATTTTCCCACCTTCCCCTAATCTCCTGCATTTCAGCATCAACCCCAATACCCATACTGAAGCTGTTTTTGTTGATGTCACCATGTCTTTCATGCTTGTCCTTATTGGTCTCCTTCCTGGACTCCTTCTCCTTGAGCAGCTTCATCAATACCCTTCTTGCCTTTCTTGCCGCTCCTCCGGCCCTTCCTGGGTGATCTCACTCCCTCTGCTGGTTTTAGGAACATGGTATACAGGGATGATGTCCTAAACTCTAGCTCCATCTGCTGGCCAGCTCCGCCTCATACTCAAGTGGTCCAAAAAGGAACCCCTCCTCCCAGGCCCTCCCCATCACCTAATCCTCCCTCCTGGGTCCATGCTCTCACTGGGGTCACCCAACTACCTCATTGCTCCAGGAAGTCAGCTCTAACCCTTCACTGCTTCTCACACCCCCAGGGCCAAGCTATCTTTGAATATTCTTTTTCTATTTCAGGAATCTGTACATGCCCCAGGTCACCCAGACCCGCACCTCCTGCTACTCTTCCCCCTTAAGTCCCAATCTTTCCTGCCTTGGGTGACTATAATGTCCAGCTAACAGGGCTTCCTGCATCCTGTTGACCGCCCTCCCCCACACCAAAGCCTTCACTCCATTGTTGCTAGGGTTATGTTCCAGAAATATAAATCCAATCATGTTGTTTCCCTGCTTTCAATCCTTCACTTGCCTCTCACTGCCTATCTGACAGCAGCTAGGTTATTAACAACATAGTTCATCATGCCCCACCCACCTGCCAAGCTCCTCCTCCCATCTGTCTTCTACAGCCACTGCCACTCCAAATGGGAAAAAAAAGGTGGGGAGGAGGTGTCTCAAAATAACACTCATCAAACAGCCCTAACTGGTTCTAATGTGTGTTACCTGGAACCCGAAAGTCCTCCAAGTTTACATTAAACACTATTCACACATTTTCTGACTGTCTCAAACCTACCTGAACGCTCATAGTTTTTCTTGAAAAAATAAAATCATAGTTTGGATGAGAAACCCTATTTCTATGCAATTATTCACTATCAAGTTTCTATGTCTCTCAGGGTCCCCTTGAGAAACAAGCCAAGCTATTCCTTCATTCTACCCAGTTGAGGTATTATATATGGAATAGGGGTTTTCAGCAGATATATCCACCGTATGTGTGTGTGTGTGTGTGCGTGTGTATCCATCTCCAAATATATATATATATATACACACACATATATATCCATCCCCACCAAATACATATATATCCATCTCCCCTCAAATATAAATACATACATATATATACACATATATATCCATCTCCACCAAATATATATAGATCCACCTCCCCCAAACATATATATATATATGGAGATAGATCTCCATCCGCACCAAACAACATAATCTATCCATCTCCGCCAAATATACATGTATTTTTCTTCTTCGCCCTCTAAGCAAACAAACCAACACCCTTGAACGTCCACCAGGAGGCGCCGGGGGCGTCGCCAGACCTGCGGTACCTTCACCGTTGGAGAGAACGCGAGGGATGCAGCAGCGATGAAACCCGGCTTCCTTTTTCAAGAACCAGTGTGAGGGAAAGGAGCAGAGCCGCGTTATTTTAGGGAGACCTTGTCGCACTCCCCCTCCCGCGGGTAGGGAGCATCTTGGATGTGTGCGGGCCCCATGGAGAGACCCTGGCGGTGGCTGCGGTGGCAGCTTGGGCTCCTACCGCGGCTGCAGCCGGCAGTAATCCGATCCCGCGGGCGCGGGGATTGAAGACGCGCAAGGGAGAGCGGCGAGCGGCTAGCTGCGAGCTGCGAACAAAAGCCCTCCGCGCGGGGCCCAAGTCCGGGACGTGCGGTGAGTGAACCTGCCCTGAGAGCCAGGAGCTGCGGGCACTGGCGTGGCCGGGCTAGCTGAGTCCCCAGAGCCCACTTCGCAGCGATACGGTAGGGGGATTCGGAGGGCATCCAGGGGCAGGTGTCGGAGCTTAGATGGGAGTGAATGGTGCCTTTAGCACGTTCAGACTTGGAGGAGATCGAGAGGATCGAGATTGAGAGGACCCAGGCGCCTTCTCCATCCCCAGCAAACACCGGGGGTGGGGGTAAGGGGACCGGCATAGCTCCCAGCAAGCTCTGTCCAAAAGACAGAACAAGAATCGAACACCTCTCCCGGGCAGGCCTTTTGTAATTGAGGCATTTGTTTCAGCCCTTCCATCAGCCCCGGGCCCCGGGGCCTGGGTCTCCTTTGGCAGGGGGCAATCATGTAATATACATCATGTAAATTTAATCATACAAATCACAGGGCCTCTGAGCCTAATCCCAAATAAACTTCTTCCCTAGGTAAATGGGGTCCTCGCAGCCATGCACTTTGAGGATGAACAGGCCTCTTCTCTCTTTTTTTTTTTTTGTTCCTGCAAAGCTGCATCCCCGGTCCCCGCCTAAGCTGCAAACAAATACATTAATCCTCCCGGGAATCCTCCACCGCCTCCCTGGCCGGCTACTGCCTGCACCGCGATCTTTTCATCTTAACTTGCAGCAGGAAGGAGATGCATCCAGCGGGCCAGACGCCCTGGGGAGCCGGGCCCCAGGTCCTTACCCCGCACACTCGGGCTGAGGAATGTTGAGGCTTTTCCGGTTGCACAGTCTCATCCCTCCTACCACTCTCTCCGACCCCCCCCCTCCACCCTTGCCTGGGTTTTCAGGGCATTGGTATTATGATTTACGTCCCACCGGGCCTCTGAGCCTAATCCCAAAGCTGATTAAGTTGGGGGTGGCGGTATGTGAATGGGGCGGGGTGGGGGGGACTGCTCTCATGTATTCCTCGATGTCCCTACCTTGTCTTGCGCAGGGACTCCACAAAAGGACAGGACTCAGCCATGGTGGACCCGGTGCCGGAAGAGGAAAAGGAGGGAGCCGAGCCTGAAGGTTCGGATGGGGATGCAGCCGCCGCACCTGGCCCCCCCGAGGCACAGGGGGCCCAGCAGGCCGCCGCCTCCTCGGCCTCAGCCTCAGCCTCGGGCTCGGCCTCGGCGGCGGCGCCCCGCAAGGCTGAAGTCCCTGGCGCAGCGGAAGAAGGCGGGCGGCGGGAGCAGTCTCCGCTGCTGCACCTGGACCTCTTCAACTTCGACTGTCCAGAGGCCGAGGGCAGCCGCTACGTGCTGACCAGTCCCCGCTCGCTGGAGGCCTGCGCCCGCTGCGCAGTCAAGCCCGTGGAGCTGCTGCCACGGGCCCTGGCAGACCTGGTGCGCGAGGCCCCGGGCCGCTCCATGCGAGTGGCCACCGGCCTGTACGAGGCCTACGAGGCAGAGCGACGCGCCAAGCTGCAGCAGTGCCGGGCCGAGCGAGAGCGCATTGTGCGCGAGGAGAAGCGGCGCCTCTTCACGCCCTTGGGGACTGCGGCCACTGCCGCCTCAGTCCCCGGCGCAGCTGGCAGTAGCAGCAGCTGCAGCAGCGCCAGCCTCCCGGGCTCGCCTGCGCCGCGCGCCACCCGCAAGGCCTCTTCCAGCCCATCTCCAGCCCGGACGCAACCACCGCCCGCGGCTTCGCGGGCAGGTAGGAAGAGCCACTCGCTAGACTCGCTGTCCCGTCGGCGCGAGGGCGCCCTCAGTTCTGAGTCTGGCGCGTCGTCGTCCTCCTACAGCGGGGAGAGCCTGCGGGAGCTGCGCTGGCCTCCGCGGGCCTCGGCTAGGAACAGCTGTCCGGCGGGCTCCGCGTCCTCCGCCCCCAACCCCCTGGGCCGTCCTTCCGCCCTGGCCTTGGTACCGCTCACAGGCCGCAGCTTCAGCCTAGGTGACCTGAGCCACTCTCCGCAGACGGCTCAGCACGTAGAGCGCATCGTGCGCCAAGTGCGCGCCGAGCGGGGCCTGCGCGGGGTGCCGGACCGCGACCGAAAGATCGCGGCTCTGATGCTGGCGCGCCACCAGGAGGAGCGCCTGCTGCTGGAGCAGCGCGCCGCGGCGCACGGCCAGTGGGAGCAGCAGCGCGTGAGGGCGGAGCAGCGGCGGGAGCGCGAGGAGCGGGAGAAGCAGCGCGCGCTGGAGCAGGGCCGCCGGGCCTGGGCGGCGCAGGTGCAGGAGCGGCGCGGCCGTCGCGGGCGCGAGGAACGCGAGGAGGCGCGGCGGCGGCAGCGGGAGTGGGAACGCAGCGAGGAGCGGCGGCGGGAGCTGGCCGAACGCCAGGGCCTGCTGCGGCGGGAGCGGGTTGAGCGCGCGGCCCGGGAGGATCGGCTGCGCAAGCTGCAGCAGGAGCAGAACCTGAAGCAGCGGGAGGAGGGCCTGCAGGAAGGGCGCGAGCGGGCCGAGGTGGTCCGCAGGGAGCGCGCCCAGCGCGCGGCCCGCACCAAGCAGCGGCAGGAGGGCCAGCTGCTGCGGGAGAAGCGGGAGCTGAGCCGGGCGGAGCGCGCGCGCCACGAGGCGCTGCTGCAAGGCCGGGCCCGGCAGGAGCGCGCGGAACGAGAGGGCTTGCGGAGTTCCCTAGAGGCCAGCTTGGGCCGCGCGCAGGAGAACTACGAGCAGCTGGTGGAGCAGCGCGCGCGCGAGCTGCGGGAGCGGGCCCGGCGGGAGGAGCTGCAGGGCCGGCGGGCCAAGGAAGTGGCAGAGCGCAAAGGGCGCGAGCACCAGGCGCACCTGGAGGCGCTGGCCCGGGCCGGGGAGCGGCGGCTGCAGCACGCTACGCAGGCAGCCGAGGAAGCTGTGCAGCAGAAGGCAAGGCGCGTGGGCCAGAGCCGGTTGGAGAAGGAACGAGCGCAGCGCGCCAATAAGGAGAAGGTGGAGAGGGACGAAGACTCCCGCCGGCAGGAGCTGCTGCAGGCCATCGGGCGCAAGCTCGAGCGAAGCGAGCAGCTTTCTCGGGAGCGGCGGAGCGCACTGGAGACCGCCCGCTCCACGGCCCGGGCCTCCTTCCACGTGCGGGAGAAGGTACGCGAGGAGACCAACACGCGCTCCTTCGACCGCATGGTGCGGGAAGCCCAGCTGCACGCCAGCCTGGACCGCAAATGACCACCGTCCTGGGCTGGCCAGGCTGCCAGGCTCAGCCCTGCGGGGCCTCCCTTGGCATTTATGACAGGCTAGGGGAGTCTTCCGTTGCAGCTCAACGCCCTGGCCTCGCCAGGGTCTTGACCAGTGAGGCAACGAGAGGACAGAGAGACCTGATGGCCCACCGCCTTTTAAAAAAACAGACTTCATTTGAAAATGACATAGCACAATCTTTAACCACATCCACCCTGGGTGGCTCCCGCAGCGGCCCTTGCCATGCTTTCCAGTGTGTCTTTGGGCTTGGAATAGAAAAAGAACTGGGAGGGGGGGCTGAGTGGGGACGAGGCGAGGGAGGGCCTCTCTGTAGGGGAGGGTGTGGCGGTGGCCGCCCCCTTCTGCAGCAGTCAGCCCAGGCACCTTCTGCATATTGTTGCCTGGGGTGACATTGGTATCTGCAGCTGAGGTGGCCTGACCTTGGCTCCCCTCCATCTTTTTTAAATAATGGCAAGTTGCACAAAACTCAGAGGCCTCGCAGAAAAGCACAGCTCTTCCAAGGTGTTAGACCACACCAAGGGACGCCAAAAGCGATTGGTTTTTGTATGCTTGACTTTTAATCTGCCACTTGAGCAAACTCTGGTCTCGGTTATGGTAGTTTTTTGGTTGATTCCCCTAGGCCTTCTAGTTAGACAATCATCTGCAAATGATCCATTTGTGTCCCCCCAACCCTTATTCTCCCCAGCGACACAAGAAATCGGTTGGTTGGTGATGCTGTTTTGCTGTAGTGGAAGCCCCCAGCCCCTGGGGATGATGAGTTGCCCAGGCAGCATCCTTCCCCCCGATTCTGTTTTTTTGCAGGGTAGCTTCAGGGGAGGTCGTGTCTGATGCCCACCTCCCAGTGTGGAGCCCACTCCTCAAAAGACAGCAGCCATGCCTTATGAAGCAGAGCTACCTACCTTATGTGCCTGCCCAGGCGGATCCTCCCTCAGTTTCCAGCCCTGGGTGCAGTCCCGAGGGTGGGCCCAGCAAGCATGGAGCTAGGTTCTCTCGGTGAAGGAGCCATCCAGCTGCCCTCAGGGTAATCTGTGGTGGCTAGCCTTGCCGCTTTGCTGTGGAGAGTTGTGGCCGCTATGGTTGGTAGTATAGCTTGCCCTCCTCCCTCACACGAGGAAAAAGAGTATGTTCCCCCTTAAGGTCCTGGTTCCCCCTCACCTTTGCTGAAAGTGTCGAATCATTCTTTCCGTGCCTCACCTTCCCCACTGGCCAGACGGAGCTGTCAGTACTCTTCTCCTGGTACCTCAAGGTCTTCTGGATCCAAAGCACCGCCTCAGTATTATTTGCTGGTCTCCTTGTGCCTTTCTTGACCTGGAGTAGAGAGGCAGGAGGGCTGCCATTGGCCTAGTTCGTTTCTGGAAACATGAATTCCTGGGCATTGGAAGGGGCAGTGCGTCACAGCAGATAATCATTTAGCTTCTGGGGGAAAATATTTGCAAGACCAGGCCACCTCCTGGTCCAAAAAGTCCCACTCAGTTGTCTTCAGGCAACTTTAATGTCTAGAGTGCTTCCTTCCCATGAAGCTGAAATTAGCCCCTGGCCATATCCACCCGCTGACTCTGCCTTCATCACAGAAAACATTACATTTTACATTAAATCAGGATCAGGAAATAAAAGTTACCAAAAAATAAAAGTAAGAAAAGAATCAGGGTAGAGAACTACTATATTAGACATGTTTCGTGTATATTCTGCTGGACAGAATTGTCCCTGAAATGTCCGGTATTACACACACACACACACACATACATCCACACTTCACCCATACCCCCTTCCCCGGTTGCATGCCTGCAGGTACAAAAGCATTGTGTAGAAAGGAGCAATATTTCGGTGTTACACAGAAGCTGTGCCAAGGTTTATTTCTTGAATGGCTGAATTTTCTCCTCTGATTTTCTTCTTGTCGGTAACCAGATTATCAGTGAGCTAGCTGGAATAATTGGTATTGTCCGTGAGTCAGGGGCATTTAACTAAAAGGTTAATTTGATACTGATTCTTACCTTGTGGCTCCTGATTTCCTAGGGAGCTTTTGAAACCTGAATAGAAAATTCCACCTCAAACTACTTTCTTCCAAAGTACGTGCATTCATCTGAGAAGGACACAATCTGATTTTCTGGATAACGCACTGAAAGGTACACAGGTGATCTTACCTTGCCCTCTGTTCAGTTTGTTTGCTGACTTACTGAGTGACTCTGGATAGATCACCTCTCTGTGCCTTGGTTTCCCCACCTGTGGAATCGGTATCATGACTTCGGCCCTCCTCAGCACTGTGAAGATGAATCAGAATCAAGTGGTTTCTCAGCCCTATGACTTTATAACTGCAGGTGCAATGGCCAGACAGAAGGGATCATGTGACTGGACTATGCCCAGAGAGTACAAGGTACTGTCATGATCTAATGCAGAAAAGAATGGTCTCAAAAAGCACGTTGCTGCTACCTGGAATTTAAATAAAGTTAAAAAAAAGAAAGCAAATTGCAGATGATAGTGTCCCATGTGATGCAAAGGCCCAGGTCTGAATCTGAATGTCACCAAATTAGAGGTTTGCACTTAAGAGCAGAGCACTGTGTAAAGGAAAAAAAACTTGGATTACAAAAACAAAAACAAAAAAAACCCAAAAAACAAAAGAGAGAGAGAGATCCACACAGCTAAGTAAAACTAAAACAAAAACAGAAGCCAGACATAGTCATCGTAAAGAATGATTCTTCTAAATTTCAGACTATCCTCTAGAATATAGACCCATCTCTATATCCTAGGATAAATGGTCCTGTTGCCCTTTGAGGAGGAGCAATTTCCACGAATCCTTTGTTGGGCCCTTCATTTATATTCTCTTTGACATGATACCAGAGAGAAGTGGTTCTTATTCTGAACCATAGCAAGGGACATTTGGAGGGTTGGGGGGCAGTGGGGATGGTGGGTGGAGAAAGGTGTACTTCTCCTAATGTAAACATTTTAACAAGTGCCCAGAACTGACCTCAGAGCACCATGCTGGAAGTTTTCTCACCATCCAGGAAATGGCAGCCCCGAAGCGGTCTCAGACCTTTATTATTTGCCTTCTTGGAGCGTCCCCTGGCTCCGAAAAGAGAAAACATGAAATGGAGTAAGAAGGAGCGGGAAGGGTTGGAAGAAGCCTTTGTTTGGTTCATTACCAAGGAAACAAGCAGGACAAAACTGTTTCAGGTGGAAACCTCCGTGAAGCTGGTCCAGCGCCCTTCTCAAGCAATGACGAGTGCCTACTCCACCTCCGGACAGGAAGATGGACGTTTCCCTCCAGAAGAACACAGGCTGAATCTTCAAGGGATTTGCCAAACGTGAAGAGTGGATGGAGGAGTGAAGTCCTATCATAATGCAGTTTGTGTTCAAGCTCCTCTGTAAAGGTCACCAGTTATCATTCTTCGCCTTTAAAAAGTCCCTTGAAACAGGGGTGCCTGACTTTGCATCAGGGGCTATATATTGTTTAGCGTTGAATCCCCTCTAGCTCACAGTTTAGCATCTCACATACGGTATGCGCATAAATACTAGATGGAGAGAGGGAGGGATAGATGGTAGAGGGCTGGTGGGCCCCTGACTTGTGATCCGGGGAGATCTGTGAAGGATCGATTGGGTGGGCACGCCTCCATTCATTTGACAAATTTACCTTGAACCTCTGCTGGGTGCCAGGCACTGCTTTGGATGCTGGGAAGACAAAATCCCATCCCTGACCCTGGGGACCATTGATGCTTCACGGTCATGAGCAGACATCTATCTGTATGTCCTCATTGGGCCTAACTACCTCCCCACCCTGGCATCCATCCACGGGCAGATCTGATGGCCCTTTAGGCAGTAACTTCAAGCTTTGTCAGTTTTCTGAGGACACACCATCTGCCAACCATGACACCGTCTCTCAGTCCCTGTTGTTCTCGTTCCCTTGATTAACAAGGAGCCTTGATTAATCAGGTCGAATTCATAAGGTCATGTACTTAATCAGTTTTAAATTACAGTCAAGAGAGAGTGAGAAGAATTACCTTCAAGGATGTTATTTGTCATGACGTTAACAGAGGCAGCATAAACAACGATCGTCAAAAAAAGACAGGGAATGATCGGCAGAGAATGAGCCTCAGGCCGTGCAGAGTCCCAGATCATCAAAACAGGGTACCAGCTTCATCATTCGACTGTTGGTGCTGAGACCAGAAACTCAACATTTCGGAAGCATTTCCAGCTTCGCAGTTCCAACAAAAAGAGATTGCGGATCAATGCTAAACTGATGAGAACGGTTAGTGAAGTAAATATTCTTCTTAAGACTTCCAGGTGATCAAGGTTGCCTGCAGGTTGCTCTGTAGACTTGCTTTTTCTCCACCACACGTCTGCCTCTCCAGCCTGCACATCCCCCGAAAACATTTGGCCGATGAACACAGGGAAACTTGGCATTTCTTTTTTTTTTTTATTTGCCAGAGACAGAGGGAGAGAGAGCAAGCGAGCACAGGCAGACAAAGAGGCAGGCAGAGGTAGAGGGAGAAGCAGGCTCCCTGCCGAGCAAGGAGCCCGATGTGGGACTCGATCCCAGGACCCTGGGATCATGACCTGAGCCAAAGGCAGCTGCTTAACCAACTGAGCCACCCAGGCGTCCCAAACTTGGCATTTCTTGACAGGGCCTGGAAAGCAGCTTTCAGGAACCCAGCAGATAACTCTCTGTTCTAGAAATGTGGTTTGGGCCCCATATGAGATCCACATTTGGCTTCGGTTGTCTGATGTATTAGATACCTGCTGTATTCTGACCAATCACGTGCTTTCATTACCGGATCATATAGAAGAGCACCTGGTCTGCTCACCTGTGTCTGCTGTTCCACGGAGCTCTGGTGCTCCCTCTGGGTGCACCTGTTCCCAGCCCAAGCCATCCCCTCACATGTCCCTTCAGACTGGGCCCTGGTGCTGCTTAGGCTTCCCATAAGTCAGGGCTGGGACAGAAGGTGGGCTTAGTAGCCGATGTTAGGACATAGAGGGGAGGGTGGTTTCCTTTTGAGAAACAGTGATGATCATTGTTTGCCCTGTTGTTCCTTCCTGATTCATCAAATACTGTCGTGTCCCATGTGAGTACAGACTTAGTCCAAAGTGATTTTTAAATTAGCTGCCATTTTGAAGTGTTCATGCCTCTCTTCCTCTCCACTAGTACAGTTTTGGTGGCATGTTCTTGTGTCAGACCCTTGCACAATTCATAGGACTGTCAGACAGTAGATCCATACCCACTCCTGTGTTTGTGTCTGTATGTGCACATGCACACACACACACACACACATACCTACCTACCAGTTCCAGCATCCCCGTTCCTTCAGAGGGAGGGAAGTGGTGGGCGTATTCTTCCAGGGAAGGCTAAGCTCTGGAGAAACTGAGCTGCCCCTGGGTAGGGGTCCATGGATCCCACCTACCTCCAGCTTCAGAGCTGCTTCAGGCTCCGGCCTGTAAGCACAGTGTCCGTATTTCCGGAGCCCGGCAATGAGCCACACGGGTGACCAAGCGTCTTCCTACTGCCACCATACTTCTCCTTTCCCCTACTCAGTGTGGCAGACTGGCTGGGAAATGGAATTCGGATGCCAAAATGTTGACATTCAGAACATGTCAGCATGATAGGATGACTCAAATCTACAAAGTTCTGAACATCCAGTCCATGTGGCTGCCATAGCTTCAAGGCAAAGAGTTTGGCAAAGAAGCAAGTCTCTTGACTTATTCAGACTCTTACCTACTGTTCCATGGGCCCCTCTAGTCATCTGTAAAAGGAGGACAACAAATCCTACACGGTAGGCAGCTGTTAAATGAGTTAATGCTTGGAAAGCAGCTCAATCTCTGGGAAATAACACTCAATTCATGGATATTGTTATTCTGAACTTGGGTAGAAAGGGAAGGAATGAGGTAGGCCGAACACCAGCCAGGTGGTCCCACTGGACACCAGGCTCTGATGGTAGCCCTTTGTGTTTGTCTGTATCCCTTGCTGTGTGGCAGTCCCCCAACCAATCTGAAGGAAGGGGCTCTGGAGTAACGGCTCCCCTAGTGATGTGCTGTAGGCTAGGTTTGGGGGAGGGAGGGATTACCTTGTTTACCAAATGTTTGGCAATAAAATTGACATCTGGTGATAATTCTCAAAATTTTATTTTAAGACTTCCTAAATGATGGTTAAGATGACCGAATGTTTTTAAATGGGTACGCCTTTCTTGGGGAAAAGGACGTTTCGGCCATTGTACCAAATTCCACAGTAGTATCTTTAGCAGAACCACGTAGAAGAGGAGGTGGGAGGTGCGCCAGCTCTGCAAGCTCTGACGCCTGGCAGCAGTTCTGGGATGGGCTGCTGTCTCTGCTATGGCCACGTGGGCATGAGAAAGGGGGTCTGGGACAAGCTCAGCCTGGGAAAGTGCTGATGGCTCATTGTAGGAACAGATGTGGGAGCAGAAGGCGAGAGGTGGGTGTATATTCTCATTGCTTCATCTTCAACAGATGACTTTTCCTAAGAAGGTGCAGAAAAATGCTATTCTTCCCTGCTCCACTGGCCCTGCACACAGCTGCCTGGAGGCTGGCGGCACAACTGGGCTTGGAGAAGTCGAGTCCCCATTCCGGACATAGAGCAGTGCACAGCCGAGTGGCCTGTGCCAGCTTTCATGTGTACGTCAGAAAGCGAGGTGCCCTCCTGCTTTGTCACCATTCCTCTGTCCTTGGGCACCCTAGAGGGAGTCCCCAGTGGACCTTACAGGCCTCCTGAGCCCTCAGCAAAATAGTAGGGTAGGCTGAGCGTGACTCCCAGGAGTATCTTCTTGTTTGAAGAGAGCCTGCAGGGTGAGCCAAGTGCGTACATAGCCGGAGTGAATGATCTGTGAACACTGGGATCGCGGATCGTGATAACTAATCCATACTGAGCACGTACTGCGTGGCTGTTTTAAGCCCCTAATCCTCAGCAGGCCTCTATGAGGTAGGTAAGTGTTATTATTCTTCCCATCTGACAGATGAGAAAACTGAGGCATAAAGTTTAAGTAACTCGCCCAAGGTCACAAAGGCTAGTGTTGGGCATAACCAAGCCTGGACCTCAGTTCCTCTGGCTGTGCAGTAAATGCTTGTAACTTGTCTTGTCCTATCACTTCTCGGGCATCAGTGGGAAAGATATTTTTAAAAGGGGGCCCTCCCGGAGCCTTCCAAAGCCAGCCTTGAATTCACAACCCACTGTGCCATGCACAGGTATGCTGACCCTGAGGGAGCAACTGAGGCTCGCTGCTTGGAGCAAAGATGAGAGATTCTCATGCTGACCGTGAAGCTCAGTGCATGTTCCAGAGCAGTTCTCCACGGGTGGTCGTAGGCCAGCAAGATCGGTATCAGCTTTTGTGGGGGTGGGACCTTGCCATCTGTGTTTTAACCAGCCCTCCGGGGGAACCCTGTCTTCACCTAAGTTTGAGAACCACTGCTATAGATCCATGCTTTCCAATTCGGGAGTCACTAACCACATTGGCCTGTTTCAATGTAAGTTAGTCACATTGAAATGAAACTAAACAATTTAGCTCCTCGGTCACACTACTCATCTTTCAAGTGTTCAGTAACCACACGTGCCCGCTGGCCACCCTATTGGACAGCAGAAGTGTAGAATGTGTCCATCAACATGGGAAGTTCTATCGGGCTGCTTTTTTGGCAAGATCCCCAGTTAATTTGTGCTGCTCTTTAAAATTTTTTATTTTATTTTATTTTATTTGACAGAGGGAGAGATCACAAGTAGGCAGAGAGGCAAGCAGAGAGAGTAGGGGAAGCAGGCTCCCTGCTGAGCAGAGAGCCCGATGTGGGGCTCGATTCCAGGACCCTGAGATCATGACCTGAGCCGAAGGCAGAGGCTTAACCCACTGAGCCACCCAGGCACCCCCATGCGCTGCTCTTTAAAGTGTGACAGCCACTGCTCTGGAAGACAAGCCCAAGTCCAGTTCATCCTGCAGGTGTGGTTAACTCCCATTGGTAAATTCTCCCACCACCTCACCTACTTGTTTCTAGGCGACTCTTTCCTTCCTGACAAATTCGTGTCGTTTGGGGCTAGGCTTCCACTTCCTAGGCCACTGGATCATATTCAGGACTCAAAGGGAAATTAGACACCATCCATCCCTCTCTCTATCTGAATGATGTGAATAGATCCCCTGCCCTGGTCAGACCTTCTGCTGGGGATTCCCACTCTAACCCATTCCACTCATTCTGGTCTTATTAGGACAGTTGCCGGTGTCAAGGATTTGGCTTCCCAATTATCCCTAAGCATGTGGTTTTCTAGAAGACTTTGCCCTGCCAAAAAGGAGGAAAAAAAAAAAAGCTACTTATTAGAGCAGTTTAATAAAGCTCTCTCCTGGGTGCCTGGGTGGCTCACCTATTATTCCTAATAATAGGAATAAAAAAAAAAAAACCTCTCTCCTTTGCTCCCTCCGTCTCTGGGCTGCGAGCTCCGTGTTTTATTTTCTGGATGTTGCCTGTACCAACCATTCCCAGTTACAATCGGCTACTCCTGCACGTAGGTGCAAGTGCTTGCTTTCACTGTCTTGTGAAGCTAGGGGTTTGAGTGCTAAAGCCTGGTTGTTTACCTGCTTCCTTCCTGAAAGGGGGCATCCAGTAGGGTGGGCTTCACCTCACCTGATACACCCATTATCATTTATCAGACCAGACCTTCCTGTTGAGATTCACAAGGAAAGGATATTAGGAGTGGGGTGCCTGGGTGGCTCAGTCGGTTAAAGCCTCTGCCTTCGTCTCAGGTCATGGTCTCAGGGTCCTGGGATCAAGCCCTGGATTGGGCTCTCTGCTCAGCAGGAAGCCTGCCTCCTCCCCCTTTCTCTGCCTGCCTCTCTGCCTACTTGTGCTCTCTGTCTGTCAAATAAATAAATAAAACCTTTTTTTAAAAATAAGGATATTAAGAGTGAAGCCATTTAATTATTTGGTACAGGCCCAGCCAAAATTTCTGGCCTTACTTTCCATAGTCTGCTTCCATTGCCATCGGCAGGTCAAGAATTCTGCATGGACTCCCGTTTCCTGCAGCCACTTAAAGAAATGTTAACAAATAACAAGGAGGGAGGGACGTGAACTGTTCCGGAGGAGAAAAGGCTGCCTGAGGAAGGGTTATTAAAATAAGTAAAAACATCACTATGACATGCCCTGAGGGCCTAGAAATAATAGGAATAAAAAGAAGGGAGGAGAGGCTAGAGCACACTAGAGTGAAGCCATAGGCAGAAAAATACAGGCGGGATATATATCTTGTAAGGCTGAGCATGGCTAAATAAGTCGGTGTTTCAACAGATGCTTCGAAGCCCCTCACTGGAACCATCTTAAGGCAGCAGAGGGAAGACCCAGGGAGGAGAAAGGAGAGGGCAGGTGCCTTAGACTCTGATGCTTTGCTATTTGGGTCCCGACTCAAAATGTAGTCATAGTTCATAGATGTCAGATCTATATGGATAAAGGTAGGCAAGCTCACTCTAAGGGGTTTTCCAAAAGTTGCCGAAACTTCTAGCAAAAAGAATGTACAAGTAATGGAAACATGTACAGTTTCTTCTGCCAGTGACTAAAGCAGTTAACAAATCCTTGGAATCCATTAGAAGGTACATTTGAGATGTCTCTTCTCTGTATGGGCATCAGAATGGATCTAGTCTCTTTCTTTTCTTTTCTTTTCTTTCTTTCTTTCTTTTTTTTTTTAAGATTTTTAAATTTTTTTATTTATGTGACAGAGAGAGAGAGATCACAAGTAGGCAGAGAGGCAGGCAGAGAGAGAGAGAGGAGGAAGCAGGCTCCCTGCTGAGCAGAGAGCCCGATGCGGGACTCGATCCCAGGACCCTGAGATCATGACCTGAGCCGAAGGCAGCGGCTTAACCCACTGAGCCACCCAGGCGCCCTTTTATTTTTTTAAGATTTTATTCATTTACTTGACAGAGAGAGACACAGCGAGAGAGAGAACACAAGCAGGAGAGTGGAAGAGGAGAAGCAGCTTCCCGCTAAGCAGGGAGCCCAAAGCGGGGCTCGATCCCAGGACACTGAGAGCATGACCTGAGCTGAAGGCAGACGCTTAACAACTGAATCACCCAGAGGCCCTAGAATGGATCCAGTTTCTACCTCGAGTAGCAGAAGAAAAAGTATACAAAGCTCAAGGGAGGGGCTCCTGGGTGGCTCAGTGGGTTAAATAAAGCCTCTGCCTTCGGCTCAGGTCATGATCTCAGGGTCCTGGAATGGAGCCCCGCATCGGGCTGTCTGCTCGGCGGGGAGTCTGCTTCCCTCTCTCTCTCTGCCTGCCTCTCTGCCTGCTTGTGATCTCTCTCTGTCAAATAAGTAAATAAAATCTTTATTTAAAAAAAAAAAAAAAAAGCTCAAGGGAAAGCCAGTATGCTTTGTAACTGTGAGGTCGTGTTCGGTAGAAAGTGCATCACTGGGAAGGTGAAGATTTGAGACTACACAAAGTGCTGGAGTTGAGAATGATTTAGAAAGTAATAGATTGTATTCGTTAGGCCAGAGAACATCTACTATGGATTTTCTTTACTGTTCTTATTGTCCAATCCTGATGAAAGGTGCCAGATCGCCCTGAAGCTTTTCAGTTTGGCTGAACAATAGGAAATTGCCGATACTTGACTGTTTTCTGACCTACAAAGCAGCAAACAGCAAGGTGACTGGTGCCCTAAAAGGGTTGTCAGCAGCCCCTCGGGACCTGGGCGTGGAGGTAGGAAGGCTCTGACCAGATGGCTGGGTGTCCAGGTCTCATGCAAAAATAGATGTCCCTGAATTCAGAAGTTGTCCCAGGGAGGTCAAGGGCAGCCTGCTGGTGTGCACAGGCAAAGGCCAGCTTCTCTACCTGCAGGAAGCAAAAATTTGCATCAGTGTGTCTAAACGGGAGCTCTCTTGGCCTCCCCCACCACAGCAGTGGGCTGCACCGCAGGGCATTTTCTTAGAATCTGCAAACTTTTCTGCAGAGTCTGTAGCCTTCTGTCTGATGCATGCTCCCAGGAGCCCTGTAGAAGCAAGCTGATCGGCATGTGGCTTCCTGTCCAGAATACCAAACAGCCAGCAGCAGTGCAGGCTCCTGTCTCTCTGCCCCAGCCGGCTACTCTGGCACTGGCTCCGCCCTCCAAGAGCCCTCTCCCTTCCTCCATGGTGGCTCTTCTACAAACCCACTTGTTTCCAGGTGGCAGATATACGCCCCACAATCCAACAATATGTTTCTAAAACCTTCTCCATGACAACACATGGCCACAAGCAGGCTGCTAGCTCAGAGCTAGCCAGAGAAATGCCCTAGGGGCAGATGGCAGAGGACCGCTCAGGGCGGCGGGGATGCCAAAAGTCGGCCTGAGCAGCACTGCATTCTGGGAGTTAATGCCCAGACTCTAGGAAAGGGGTCTGGGGAAGCAGTGAGCAAATGTCTCCAGATGCCCAGCAATGATCACTCATAAACCTTGACTTTGGCACTGAAGGCAAATAGTTCAGGGCAGCTTGGACGTCCTTTCTTCCTGTTACAGCTGAATAAGAGGAGAGAAATCCTGAGAATCCAGCAAATAATGGGCTGCTGGTGCTTTGTGACTGGATAAATTCTTTATAAAGCTCCAGTGTTGTCCAGATGGTGTGTCTCACAGATGCTGCCTCCCCAACTGGCCCATATCACCCTTAGCCACTGCTGCTAGCGGGGTGGCCAAAGCCTAAGTACCAGGATCTCTGCTTCCGTTCCCTAATATTTAATGACAGCACTCACCTGAACACAGCAGGGATGGCTCCTTGAGACCCAGCACCCACAGAGATGCTTTCTAGGAGACAGCTGACTGTTGGCAGTGTGTGGGGGATCGAGAAAAATCATAAACAAGTGAGAAAACCAAACGGGCAATGTAGAGGCGTATCTGCGAGCTAGAAACAGGGGTGAAGACAGGCGCCAAGATGGCATCAACTCTCCTTCTCAACTCTGCCCTTCAATTTGGGCTTCACTGTGGCTAACCCAGAGGCAGGACCTCCAGACCTCTAGGCACTCCCCTTTGGCGGGGAGCCAGGTGTGCATACTCTACCCCACGCCAGCCTCACCCCACCTGATTAAGCAGAGCCTTTCCAATGGTATGACAATTCAATGGCTGGGTTTCAAAACAGGGGGTAGCAAGGGCTCCCAACTCCAACTGGAGATCAGAAGGACAGACTCATGTCAGAGGCATTGAAATCAGGCCATTTGCCACCAGTCAGGCATCAGGCAAACCCAAACTCAGGGCACCCAGAGCTCTCTATCCCCGTTCTCTTGGGATTTTCAAATAGGATCAGAGGTGCCTCCCTCTCAACTGCCCTCTACTCTTCTGATGGGGTCAGCGTTGAGTCTCTGATGGGGTCAGCACTGAGTCTCTGCTCTGCACCCTCTCTTGCTGTGGGGCAGAGGAGTGGACATTTCCTTTGTGTGGCTTCCTCTGGTCACTTACTATCCATACAAGGAGCTTGTTGACGAGGGAGTGCCCAAGGCATGTCAGCTTTGGCTCCCTACTAGTTCAAGGCTGCAGCTACTTGATGTCGAAAATGCATTACTTTTATCTCCTCAATTACAGGGCCTGCTATGCAGCTTGCAGTGCCCAGTGCAAAGCGAAAATGTAAATATAACGAACAATTTCAAGACAGCTACAGCAGAGCATTGAAACACGGACAAGCCTTTCAAAGTGCAGGGTCCCGTGTGACCCCACAAGTTACTTGAGTTGGATCTGCCAAACTGTAACCCTTCGCAGAAGAGGCTGTAGACCAAATGCCAGGAGATAAAATTTCTGAAGACACCTTATTTTGTTGTCTTTTAAATTTAGTTCCCATCCGGGTCCTTCCCTACAACAAAGTGCTAAGATTGGGAGTATTATTCTAGGACCATCAGATATGGATGGCAGGACACGGTCTTTCCCACAGTGAGGGAGCCTGGTGTCTGCCCATATCATTGAGGATCAGCCCTCTTGCAAAACTGTGTAGTGGTTAAAACTGGAAAGTCAGACACACCTGGCTTTTGGGTCACCTGAGGCAAATTATACCAATTCTCTGGGCCTCAGTTTCTTTATCTGTAAAGTGGGACAATAATGGTAAATATCTGACAGGTTGTCCTGAAAATGAGATAAAGCATTAACTCAGTTGTTAAGTGTCTGCCTTAGGCTTGGGTCATGATCTCAGGGTCCTGGGATCGAACCCCACGTTGGGCTCTCCACTCATGGGTGAGTCTGCTTTTCCCTCTCCCTCTCCCTCTGTGATATCTCTTGCTTTTTCTCTCTCTCAAATAAATGAATAAAATCTTTAAAAAAAAAAAAGCATGCAGAGAATAAAAGCATAGTGCCTGGCAGGTAGCATGAGCTCAATAAATAGCTTTTATTATTAATCTCATTATTTAAAAAAAAATCAGTGGCTTCTAAAAGTTGAATTCTGTTGAAACAGAGGTAATCATTAGCTGAACAATTTCTCTTAACTTTGCTCGGAGAGGAAGTGCTGGGAGGGTTGCCGACAGGCTGGCAGGAGGTGTCCGTGTTCCATTCAAACTGAATAAAGGCAGTTTTTGTCTTAATTCACAGAAAAAATTAAGTCAAAACATAAAACTGTCTTATTTTTAGATGATGTCCAGTGATGTTTTTCTTTTTTTCTTTTTTTTTTTTTTGTTTTTAAATATTGACTGGGGAGTCAGTTTTAAAGATTTTATTTATTTATTTGACAGAGAGAAATCACAAGCAGACGGAGAGGCAGGCAGAGAGAGAGAAGCAGGCTTCCCGCCGAGCAGAGAGCCCGATGCGGGCCTCGATCCCAGGACCCTGAGATCATGACCCGAGCCGAAGGCAGCGGCTTAACCCACTGAGCCACCCAGGCGCCCAGTGATGCTTTTCTTAAGACCTGGGCACATGCTTCTGGATATCTATGCTAGAATGTAGTATAAAAGTGTGACCATTGAAAGCCAACACGTATTGAGTATTTTAAAGCTTAAGATCACACACACCCATGCCTTCCACATGTTATGACACCTGAACACATTGAAGTAAGGTGAACATGAACTTCGGAATGGTGACCTTGCATTAGCTAATGTGACCCCATGAGGGGTGTGCTCAAGGGATTAACGACGCCAGAGGACTCCCCTGTTTGATGGCTACTTGAGGATGGCCTCCCCTCCCATCGCCTTTCACCCCATGCTCCACTAGGGAGCAAACGGGAGCATCGCGCATCAGAATTTGTGCCCGAGGGAGCTCAGCATTTTATAAGTTTCCAGAAAAGTGTGGGATGCTGGCTGAAACGCTGGGGAGGAAACCACTAAAATCTCCTTGTCACGGTGGAGAACATACATGAGGCAAATGCGGGGTCCAATGGCCCATCTTCTCAAAAGTGCCAGTCTCATTCTTTTTTGTCTCAAGGATACATTCCTCTGCTCTGGGGCAAACTCAATTCCTGAAGACCTGCTTATACCCCTGGCTGAAGATCACTAGACCCACTGAGCCCTTGGAAAGCTGACGCTATTTCTGAGCATTCTGGGCAGTGGGATCACAATGTGTATGTTGGAGGTTTGTTTGGGAATGTGAGGATGCTGTGCATTTGGTCCCCAAAACTGAGTTTGTTGGGGGTGGTGAGGCAGGCAGACTGTGCTCTTCGGAACCCTCGGGCCACAGTGAAAACTGGTGTCTGTACAAAGAACTCCCAAAGAATGGTCTGCCAAGGAAAGAAGGAAGGGGAAGGGAGGGGAAGAGAGGGGAGGGAGGAAGGAAGGGAAAGGAAGGAAGGAGAGAGAGAGAGAGAGAGAGAAGAGAAGGAAAAGAAAAGAGAAGGAGAAAGAGAGGCGGAGGGAAGGAAGGAAGGAAAGGAAGCAGCAACATCTAAGTGCTACCAAGGTCAATGCTCTTGGGAAGTGTCTTCAAGGATAGGCTGGCTGGAGGCCAGAGCCCCACCTCTCAGAGCAACTGCCAAAGCCTTGGTCTGTCAGATAGTGCATGGTTCTATCTATGTAGTGACCAGAGAAATCTATCAGGGCTGCCCCATCCCAGATGTGTAAACAGACCTCCATCGTTGTGTGAATTGAAAACAAATTATAGGGGCACCTGGGTGGCTCAGTGGGTTAGGCCGCTGCCTTCGGCTCAGGTCATGATCTCAGGGTCCTGGGATCGAGTCCCGCATCGGGCTCTCTGCTCAGCAGGGAGCCTGCTTCCTCCTCTCTCTCTGCGTGCCACTCTTCCTACTTGTGATCTCTCTCTGTCAAATAAATAAATAAAATCTTTAAAAAAAAAAAAAGAAAACAAATTATAAAAGAATTTGCACACCTTTTCCAACTAAATGTGATGCATAGATTTCTACAACGCCCACCACTTTTACCCAGGTTTTCAAGGCAAACATAATCAAGGAAGGGTAACTCCTGCTATAAGTCAGGGACCTACTAAAAACACTGCCAGGCCTCACATTTGGGTGAAGCACATCTGATAACAGGGGTCATGGATTGGGATCTAGCACTGGGCTGCACTTTGGCCATAGTCAACAATCCCCCTTGGGAAGCAACCCTTCCTGGGGTCTGGCCTGGCTAACTGGACATGGAGGAAAGTCCTGTGTGTGTTTGTAGGAAGACAGAAGAATGGGAACCGTTCTTCAGTTTGGGCTTGAAGGGCTTCAAATCTCTGTAGGTGAGAACTAAGGCAGAATGCAGATGTATGGCTCTACCCATTGAACTAGTCAACCTTTACTATGCGCCTACTGTATTCCAGATCCTGAGTGAAAGGAGCAGGTAAGATTGTGGTACCTGTCTCAAAGTACTGCCAGGCTGGGTCAGGTACAGCATGTGTGTTACAAACAAACCGACAAGCCTTTATAGGATTCTCTGGTGTGTGCTCCAGTGAGGGCATGGGGGAAAGCTCCCAGGCAGTGCTGGTCCAGCGAGGCTCAAAGATGGCTTCCTAGGAAAAATAGCTTCCTACACCTCACATGTAAAGTGAGGCCTTGGGATGAGCACAAAGCTGAGAAGAGGCTTATTTTTCTGTTGCGTTCCAGTGCCTGGGCAGGGAGGTGGACCGGGCTGGGTAGATGGCCCCATGCCACCCGTTGTCCAGCTTCCTCTGTCTTACCTTGCCATCTTCTAGGGTGTTTTCCTCATTTGTGTGATCAGTGTTAACTCACCAGCACCATCTCCGTGTTCCAGAAAAAAAGAAGACCTAGAAGGCAAACAGTCTCCTCCTGTAGATGCAGTGTGCGCCGGTTTTCTTCCTTCTCATTGGCCAGCGCTTAGTCACATGGCCACTCCCAACTGCAAGGCAGGCTGGAGAATATAGCCACCTGTCAAGCTAAAACTACGAGAAAAGGAAAGAGAATGGACACTAGTGGACAATTAGAAGTTTCCATCACAGCAGGGAGGGAATGGTCTATGCATATACCACAGTCAAGGGCAAGAGGCAAGAGATGATAGGAAGGACTTAGGACGGACTCGGGGAGGGCTGTGCTGTGTCGCGAGTGGTCATTAATCCTTTTACCCGGAACCTCACAACCTCAACCTTGAATAAAAGTCACTCTGAAATTTGCCGTAGATTTGGTCTATGAATAATTAATTCATCATGACTCTCAACTCGGGAAGTATTTGGTTTCTGTTGCTTTTTAACCTCCAGGAGACAGACAGTGGGTAGCAGGCCTTGGGGATGCATCTGCTTAAATTTGAGTGAGTAGATGGGAGGGAGGAGGGAAGGAAGGTAGGATAGAAGGAAGGTGGATGGGGAGGGGGAGAGAGGAGGCAGAAGGAAAGTTAGTGATAGAACAAATTGCCTCCTTCAAGCAATCTCAGAACAAGGACTTTAGTTAATGCCAGGCAGCAGGCTCTGGGGAAGGAGTCATAATCACTCCCGCAGGGACACGTCCCTGGTCTCCCAGGGCAGCTGCAGGAATGTGATGACTTAGTGTGGAGCTCATCCACCGGGGACAGGTGATCCCAAGCAGGAACTCGGAACCAGTGTGCACAGCTCCGCCGGGGATGCCCAAGGCTGCACGACCATCCCCCCCTTACGGCTTGGCATTGTCTCAAGATTAGAAGGGGCAGAAGGAAAGAGATGGGGACTTGGGTCCAGAGGCGGAGCTCCAGCCCCAATTCTACCTTCTGTGGCAGTGGGACCTTGAGGGGATGGCTGCTCTGTGGTGTGACAGGATAACGGGATCTGGCCAGAGACCTCATACCCTCCAGCCCTACCCTGTCCCGAGACAAGCGAAATGCAAGCCCTTTATTACTGAAGTATCTCTGCCCCGGTAGGCGAGGCTGTTCCACATAAGGAACCCCTTAATGTAGGCTCAGGGCTCACTTAGGGGGCCATTTTTCGTTTCTCCTGAATCCCAGAACAGCTTAACACTCCCTTAGTAAAGAAAGGGGCGTACCACAAAAAGCATGCTGGGGACAAGTGAGCAAAAATTTCTGTCCAACATTCAGGCAAAGCAGATTCATTCCACACCTTCACGCTTACTCAGGGAGGGAAGTCTCTGGGCACCCCTCCCCATCATGCAGGCCTAGAACATGACCTCCTTCCCCACATACCCAATCAGGCTTGGTGTCATCCTGTTCCTTAGGATGGGAGAAGAGGGTGGGGCTTCAGGTTTCTCTTGAGACCAGCATTCTCTGACCATTGTTTCTTCAGCTTTTTAAAAAAAGGTTTTATTGATTTGAGAGAGAGAGACAGCATGTGCACAAGTGGAGGGAGAGAATCCAAAGCAGATTCTGTCCTGAGTGCAGAGCCCAATGTGGGGCTGCACCCCACAACCACGAGACCATGACCTGAGCTGAAGCCAAGAGCCAGACGCCCAACTGATTGAGCCACCCAGGAGCCCTGTTTCTTCATCTTTAAAATGAGAACTGTAAAAGCACCAGCTGTTTCCTCAAGGGCTGACTGGAAGGAAAGCTGAGCCAGTGGAGATAAGAACCTATGGCAAAGGGGCACCTGGGTGGCTTAGTGGTTAAGCCTCTGCCTTGGGCTCAGGTCATAATCTCAGGGTCCTGGAATCAAGTCCTGCATTGGGCTCTCTGCTCAGCAGGGAGCCTGCTTGCTCCTCTCTCTCTGCCTGACTCTCTGCCTACTTGTGATCTCTGTCTGTCAAATAAATAAATAAAGCCTTTAAGAAAAAAAAAATTTTTTTTAATTAAAAAAAAAAAAAGAGTCTATGGTAAGGAGCCTCACAATCTGGGTGACCTTTGTTGATGTGGCCAGTCTCTACTCCGCAAGTCCTTGCTGGACTGGAGATGGATAGTGAGCATACCCAGGGGAACAGCAGGCTCCCTGGGAGGGGCTCAGGGTGTATGAAATCTGTCCTTGCCTGCGGGCTGCCTGAATGCTAGTTGGGAACCCTCTTGTCACACCTTGAAGAACAATAGTCTGTGGTAGATGATCCAGCACAGGGGCAGGCAGGTGGTATGGGGTTCACACGACTGTGTTACTGGGCACCTGCATGGCTCAGCTGGTTAAACTTCTGCCTTCAGCTCAGGTCATGATCCCAGGGTCCTGGGATCAAGTCCTGTGTCCAGTTCCCTGCTCACCGGGGAACGTGCTTCTCCCTCTCCCTCTGCCTGCCCCTCCCCCTGCTTGTGGGCTCTCTGTCAAATAAATAAATAAAATCTTTAATTAAAAAAAAAAAAAAAAAAGAGAGAGAGGGGGCACCGGGGTGGCTCAGTCGTTAAGCGGCAACTTCAGCTCAGGTCAGGATTCCAGGCTCCCGGGGGCCCCTCAACAGGCTCCCTGCTCAGCAGGAAGCTGCTTTCCCTCTCCCACTCCCCCTGCTTGTGTTCCTGTTCTCACTATCTTTCTCTGTCAAATAAATAAATAAAATCTTTAATTAAAAAAAAAAAAGAGAGAGAGAGAGAGAGAAGAGTCCTCCAGCTCCTGGCGTCCTTCGTCCTCCTCCATCTCAGGGAGGGAAACTCGAATTTGAGCCCACCTGTACCACTGCCCACCGCACTACTCAGACTGAAATGCCCAAAAAGCTGGGCTTTGTCTCTCTTTGGCTCTTAGCAAGAGACAGACTCATTTGTAGGCAAATATTCTCAACATTCCAGCCTCAGTGTTTTCCTTAAGATCCTCCCCACAAGGCTGTTGCCATGACAACCGCTGCTGACCCGCCTTCAGGAAGCCGCTGGAGCCCGGGGAGGACGTGATCCGGCTGCTGCCGAGGCTGCTTCCCCTGGGGGCATTGCACCCCACCCCCCACCCTCCGACGCCACAGTCCTGGCAGACAGGTTGCACCATACACACGCACACACGTACACACACACTCACACAGGTGCAGGCACGTGCACACATACCGCCACCTCTATCCTCTGCATATATCCTTCCCACCCAGCTCTGGGCCGGTGGATTGCCTGGGAAAGTACAGCTCAGCCAAGCAGCGGAAACAGGACCTGAGCTGCGGGTCCTATCCCTTCCCCGAGACGAGTATAGCCAGCCTCCAGGAAGGCGCTCTCTCCTTCCTTTGGCCAAACTGCTGCTGCCTTAGATCTTCTCCCAGATGTTTGCAGTGAGACAGGGCAAGGTCAACACACAAAGAGAAGCCTGGAGAAGCAGAGAGAGAACCAACACCCTGGTGACAGGGTCTTCAGTTCCAAGCCTCGAGGCCTGTCCTTTGATTCAGAGACATTTCCAGCCTCATGAGCCAGCATGTTCTCTCAGGGCAAACAGAAGTGTCCTGACGGGCCCTCCCTCTTTCCAAGCGATCTCTTCTCATTTGCCTCCTATCTTCCTCTCTGCCCCATCTGAAGAAATGCCTTCCCTTCTCTGTCTTGATTTGCATTGCTCTCAAGAAGAAATAAAGCATCTTGTTCCCAACCTCTTTTCTTCTAGGAAATGACAGCGGAACAGGAGGAGATAGTGCAGCTCCAGAGGCCCAGGAACTCGGGAAAATATCCCAGAACTCAGAGGATGACAGAAAGGTTCACGCTGAAGAGAGGTGGAGAGACAGAAAGGAGCCGGTGCACAGAGCTGGCCAGGGAGGGGAGACAAAGTTGTGTGCTGTGCCAACCTGGGCATACGGATGGGCGCCTCCTGGCACTCACAGCCAGCCCCAGCTGCCAACAAAAATGTACTCAGTTCCCACTCAGGGGAGAGGCAGCCATGGTCCCGGCTTCCCTGCTAATGTTAGGCCTCAGTTCCTCAGCCCTGACGTAGAGGCTTTACCTTGAATACCAAACACAACAAGCTCCGTGTGTGTGTGTGTGTGTGTGTGTGTGTGTGTGTGTGTGTGTGTGTAAGGAAAGGGAGAGGCTTTCAACCAAGTGGCTTAGAAATGTCCCATCAGAGAGAGTGAGCCAGACCACCGTCGCTCACCCAAGGAGCATTTCCGCCGTGCACACCCCTGCTCTCTTCGCCAACGCGAAGTACTGTTTGTACGGAGCATTTACACAGGACAGAGCTCTCCCTTACGGTAGCTCTCTGTATCCTCTCAACACCCCTGTGAGGTGGTAAGGGCAGACACTGCTGCTACGGTTACATTTGTGGGCTGCACATTCACAACGGAGAGATCCAATGCCCAGAAATGTTAATTTAAGGAATGTGTTCAAATCACACAGCACGGAATAGATGAGACCTGAGCTCTGCCCCAGGACGTCTGATGGCCTCGGCACTATTGCTCTGTTCTGTATCTTTTTTTTTTTTTTTTTTAAGATTTTATTTATTTATTTGACAGACAGAGATTGCAAGTAGGCAGAGAGGCAGGCAGAGAGAGAGGGGGAAGCAGGCTCCCTGCTGAGCAGAGGGCCCGATGTGGGGCTCAATCCCAGGACTCTGGGATCATGACCTGAGCTGAAGGCAGAGGCCTATACCGCTGAGCCACCCAGGCGCCCCGCTCTGTTCTGTATCTTGTAGGCTGGAGCCCCGCAGGCCAAGTCACTAGCACACATTCCAGTGAGCAAACCATCCAGCCCCGCCAGCCCCACCCGCCCCAGCCCCCAGCAGGCAGAGAGGCGGAATTGGCAGTGCTAAGTGATGGGGCTTTACAGGCATTCCCAAAAAAATCTCTTCTGCCCAAAAATATCTCAAATAGAGATTCATGGTTTAGGAGAAGCACTACACACTCCTTTAACCTCATTAGCTCCCATGGGTAATCAGGGCTATCAAAAACCGGTTACCAATGGGGCTAATATTCTGAGTCGGGAACTCCTTCCTAAGCAATGATGTGCCTGATACTCCCCAGAGACACAACGGTGGCAGGAAGGGCACTGGGCATGTTGGTGTTTTCACTTCCTTTGAGGAGGCTTTCGGCTGCTTCGACTCTCCTGCATCTCCACAGTGCTGCTTACAGGGCCCAGCGAGACCGCTGGCTGCCCATTAGCCTCCGTCCTTAGTTACCTTCTACCCTAGGTTCTCAGCTTCTCCTGCAGGGGATGAGGCCACGTGACCGAGTTTCTACCAATTAAGTGAGGACAGAGGTGCTGGGGCTCCTCCCACGCACAACAGAAAAAAGAAATTCTTGCGGATTGCTGGAGACTATAATCTCAAGGGCAACCTTGGAAGCCACAAGTTGATAGGGGAAAAGTGGCTGTCAAGGGCACCTGGGTGGCTCCATCGGTTAAGCATCTGTCTTCAGCTTGGGTCATGATCCCAGAGTCCTGGGATTGGTCCCTGCTCAGTGGGGAGCCTGCTTCCCCCTCTCTTTGCCATTGCCCGTGCTTGGGCTCCCTCACTCTCTTTCTGTCTCTCAAATAAATAAATAAATAAAATCCTTTAAAAAAAAAAAAAAAGGAACGTGGCTGTCCTATAGGTCCCTGACTGACATCGAAAGGACTCTCCAGGGGCGCCTGGGTGGCTCAGTGGGTTAAGCCGCTGCCTTCGGCTCAGGTCATGATCTCAGGGTCCTGGGATCGAGTCCCGCATCAGGCTCTCTGCTCAGCAGGGAGCCTGCTTCCTCCTCTCTCTCTCTCTGCCTGCCTCTCTGCCTACTTGTGATCTCTCTCTGTCAAATAAATAAATAAAATCTTTAAAAAAAAAAAAAAGAAAGAAAAGAAAGGACTCTCCAAAACCAAGCTGAATAAACAACCAGGGTCCCGACTCTTTTTTTTTTTTTTTAAGATTTTATTTATTTATTAGACAGAGAGAGAGACCACAAGTAGGCAGAGAGGCAGGCAGAGGGGGAAAGCAGGCTCCCTGCTGAGCAGAGAGCCCGATGCCAGCTCTATCCCAAGATCATGACCGAAGCCGAGGGCAAAGGCTCAACCCACTGAGCCATCCAGGCACCCCAGGGGTTCTGAGTCTTGTTCACAGTCGTCTCCTGGTGCCAGGACAGAGGTTGGCCCAGAGTACATATTCTCCAATTTAAGACATCATTGACTATAAGGCATACCATTATTTTATGTCCCACTAAGAAATTAAAAGCGCTGCCAGTTAAACTATGACATGATGCTTTCACTCTGGATTTTTCATTTACACTTATTGAAAAAGTCTTTTTGGATTTGATGAGTCACAGATTTTCATCGTAAATCATGCTTGTGCATAATAAAATCGGGAAATAGAAGTGAAATAATGGGCAAAGGTATTTCTAGGGCTTCTCATTCCAAATCTGATTCCTCTCTCTCTGACTGAGAATCTGACTGAGACAAGGACCATCTCTTCCGCTGAGGTATCAAGACTCCTGATGATGCAGCCTTTCTCAAAAGAATCCATAAAAGAACGAAGCGTCATGGGTGTTGGGCTCTACAACCAGCTTTACGATTCTGGGCCCCCAAACGTGTCTGATTCAGCACCTCCCCGACAACCACGTGACCCTTATTTTTTTTTTCCCCAATTTATTTATTTTCAGAAAAACATTATTCATTATTTTTTCACCACACCCAGTGCTCCATGCAAGCTGTGCCCTCTATAATACCCACCACCTGGTACCCCAACCTCCCACCCCCCACGTGACCCTTATTTATGAAGAGTATGCTCCGTGAGTATTTGTGGATTTTTTTCACCAAACTGTTGAAACGCAGTCTACAACTTGTGATGTTGGGATGTCTGAAGTCTGCAAAGGCAGTGGCAACCTCAGGGAGATGACCATGTGACCAGCAGCAATCTGAAATATATCCCAATTTCAGGGGCATCTGGTGGTGCAGTCGGTTAAGCAGTTGACTCTTGTTTTCAGCTCAGGTCATGATCTCGGTGTTCTGGGATCAAGCCCCGTGAGGGGCTCTGTGCTCAGCGTGAAGCCTGCTTGAGATTCTCTCTCTCTCTCTCTCTCTCCCTCCACCCCTCTCCCAGCTCGAGCTCTCTTTCTCTCTCTCTCTCTCAAATAAATAAATAAATCTTTAAAAAATAAGAAGATTTTTAAAAATTAAATTGTACCCCGATTTCAGAGATTTTGAGTTGTGGAGGGGGTGTGTCTAGAATTTTTGAAAATATGCTTGTGGGTTCTCAACAAACATTTGTTTGGAATGTTGGAAACATTGTGATTTCCTTAGGAAAAGAACTCTCAGTCTTTGGGGATCCCACAACAACTCTGAAAACGCTAAGGTGACTATTAATGAGGCAGCTCTTGCTCGAACATAACAGAAAAACCAGTCAAAAAGGCCTAAACAATAAGAAAAGATAGAAGTCAGATTGTATAACAAGAAGTTCTGAGAGAGGGCAGACCCAGGAGTGGTGAACTCAGTGACGATTCAGTAAGGACCAGTTTCCTTGCTATCTCATGCCCACCCCTAAGGCAATTCCCAGCAGAGAAGTGTGATCACCAGTATTATAGAAGGCTCTTGAGAGCATCTAATTCCACAACCTCATTGTACAAAGGGTGGGGGGGATCAAATGGCTTGGCCCTCTCTTGGAATTAATCTCTGATTCTGCAGGACCACCCAGACCCTCTAGATCTCCAGCCCAGGGGCTTCCCATTGGCTGCCTCCTCCCAGAGAGGATGCTTCAGCTCCAGAGGACACTGGCCAGGGAAGCGTGGGGGAGGGCAAAGGAGGGTGAAGGGCAAGAGACTACCAGCCTGGGAGGGGTTGGAGGCAGCAAGAAAAGGCTTGGTTACTTTACAAAGTTCTTAGGCTGAGAAGTTCCAACCCTCAGGGCCTGCTATGTTGGACTAACATCTTCAGAACGGAAGAATTCTCAGGAAACTCTCAGTCACCAAACAGTTGAGTCAAGCCCTTGAGGACGCATAATAGGAAAAATTTGAGGGCAGATTCTGGCGCCTAGAACATAGAGGAAATCGGTATATTTATATTCACTGAAGGAAGGAAGAAAGAAATGGAGGGAAGGAGTGGCAGGGGTGGGGAAGAGGGGGAAAGAAAAGAAACCCACTAAAAATAACTTACATGGAATTATTTACATATGATATTTTACATACGCTAGAAAGAACACTGGCCATGAACTCAGATACCTGAAACTCCACTTAGAAGCTACGTGATCTTGGACCAAACTCCCTTAACCTCTGGCTTTCAAGGAGAGGAATGTTGTGAGGACAACAAAGACAAATGAATGTGAGACTACGTGATGTAGAACAGATTTAATGAACGATGGCTGAAGCGGAGACTTTTGTGTCATATCTTAAAAGGAAGAACAACCGAGAGATTCATCACTAATAACGCAGAAACCAAGCAGTGTCCCCAAGCCCTCCCCCTTCTCCGGGAGCCTTAGCTCACTCGGTCCCCAGATTTTGCCAGCCCAGCGCAGAGCAGGCTGCCATCTGGTGGGAAGAAGGAGGAAGTGAGCTCCACAGCGTCCCTTCAGACCAGGCCATTATGAGGAGCCACCTGGAAGCAAAGGGAAGCACAGGGACCCAACTTTCCTTCCCCTCAGCTGTGACTCTCTTATCCTTTAAGACAGGCAGATGCCTCATCATGGACCAACAATTTATAGAAAAATAAGATTTCAATCAGTGTTTCTTTTCAAAAGTGGTAGGATATTATTGAGCCTTAAAAAGAGAAGGCATTCTGGGACACCTGGGTGGCTCAGTGGGTTAAGCCTCTGCCTTTGGCTTGGGTCATGCTTTCTCCTCTCTCTCTGCCTGGCTCTCTGCCTACTTGTGATCTCTGTCTGTCAAATAAATAAATAAATTCTTTTAAAAAAGAGAGAGAGAGAGAGAGAGAAGGCATTCTGACATACATTACAGTGTGAATGAGACTTGAGGACAGTTATGCTAAGTGAGATGAGCCAGTCATAAAAAGACAAATACTGTATGATTCTACTTTTTTTTTTTTAAAGATTTTATTTATTTATTTGACAGAGAGAAATCACAAGTAGATGGAGAGGCAGACAGAGAGAGAGAGAGAGGGAAGCAGGCTCCCTGCCGAGCAGAGAGCCCAATGCGGGACTCGATCCCAGGACCCTGAGATCATGACCTGAGCCGAAGGCAGCGGCTTAGCCCACTGAGCCACCCAGGCGCCCTGTATGATTCTACTTTTACGAGGTATCTAAAGGAGTCAAAATGATAGAAACAGAAAGTAGATTGGTAGTTGCCAGGGGCTGGGGAGGGGAAAACAGGGAGCTGTTTAATGGTAGAGTTCCATCTTTGCAAGATGAAAAGTTCTGGAAGTGGTTGCACAACTTTGTGAAAACGCTTAACACTACTGAACTGTGCACTTAAAAATGGTCAAAATGAGGGGCGCCTGGGTGCCTCAGTCAGTTAGGCACCTGCCTTTGGCTCGGGTCATGATCTCAGGATCCTGGGCTTGGCTTTCTCAATTTGGGCTCCCTGCTCAGTGGGGAGTTTGCTTTTCTCCCTCTCAAATAAATAAATAAAATCTTTTTTTTTAATGATAACTTTTTAAAAAAGATTTTATTTATTTGACAGACAGAGATCACAAGTAGACAGAGAGGCAGGCAGAGAGGGAGGAGGAAGTAGGCTCCCTGCCGAGCAGGGAGCCCGATGCAGGGCTTGATCCCAGGACCCTGGGATCATGACCTGAGCCGGAAGGCAGAGGCTTCAACCCACTGAGCCACCCAGGTGCCCCTAAATGGTAACTTTTATGTTATGCATATTTTGCCACAATGAAAAAAATAATAGCAAGTGATAGAGATAATAAGCACACGGTGGGCACTTGACTTCAGGCCATGGCATCCCAATAAGTATCTGTTGATGCCTGACAGGTGGTCTCAGACATCAGGATGAACATGAGAATAGACATCTTTCCTTTCCTAGGATCACCACTGCCTTTTCTTTGGGGGCGATAAATTAGTTATCTTTCCTCTTCTCATCTCAACACTAAAATTTTCAGACAATGCCATGGCATCAAGTTCATCCTGAGCCAGAACATCTTTCCTCCCTGAGAATCGTATTTCTGTGATCAGCCCTGGTAGCGGCAGCCGTGTTTCTGTTCACCACAGAGCTGCAGGTTCCCAGTTCTCCCAATTCATAGAACTTGATAACTGCAAAGGTTCCAAGCAGCCTCGAGAGATTTGAGAGATTTATATGAAAATGGTTCCTTGGTGGGGGTGGGCTGGGTGGCTCAGTGGGTTAAGCCCCTGCCTTTGGCTCAGGTCATGATCCCAGCATCCTGGCATCGAGCCCCATACCGGGCCCCCTGCTCGGCGGGAAGCCTGCTTCTCCCTCTCCCACTCCCCCTGCTTGTATTCCCTTCTCTCGCTGTGTCTCTCTTTGTCAAATAAATAAAATGGTTCTTTGGTACCTGTAGTGCAAGTAATAGATAATCCAGAGATTAGACTTTATTGATACCTGGGAACTACACTCAAATGTGAAGGCCTTTTATAAAAAGCAAAACTACAGTCTTAGTCATTTTAGCATATTAAGTTATCTTTAATATTTTTTCTAAAAAACAGGTGATATTTGTATCCGTGATAATATTTACACAGTATCTATTGCCTTCATCTAATCTCACCAAGAAAATTTGTTTTTATGGTGTTAGTAATTCAAGATAACTTTGCCCCCAAAACTTGCTGATTTAACACTCCAAAAGTTTTTACTAAGGGCTGTTTTTATAAAAACTGCTATTGCTTCTAATTTAGAATTTTTTAAAGAAAGAGAGTATGCTTTCACTAATTGCTCCTCCTGTGCCAAAAGAAAGTCTTTAAAGAAATAAGGCAAAAAAAAAAAAAAAACAAAAAAAACCACAAAACAAAACAAAAAAAGAAGTAAGAAGGCATCTTCATAATTATGAAGTTGCTAAGGTAGTATTTGAGATTTTCTGTGAAGTTAGGGACTGTAAGGAGATCTACAGCATTGGATGTGTTGTAAACCGTTACTCAGTGCAACAAGTAGCCTGAGTCCATCCACGATGGCTGTACCCAATTTTGATATCATATTATGGGTAAATGTGCACTGGAAAAGAAACCAAAAAACCACAATGTATCTTATACTTTTGTGAACTGTGTTTTGTGGATAACTTCAGTTTTCCCAAAAGGCTGATATATTTCAAAAACTTGACTACATCAATGTTAATTCTGAGTTGGCGGAGGTAGCCTAGCCAACCACCATTATGTTTTGGTACTCAGGGCTATACTTTTCAATAAAATTAATTTAAATGCAAAAAAAAAAAAGCCTTTTTTTGTTTTTAAAGATTTTATCTTTATTTTATTTTATTTTATTTGACAGAGATAGCCCACAAGCAGGGGGAGCGGCAGGCAGAGGGAGCGGGAGAAGCAGGCTCCCCACTGAGAAGGGAGCCCAGCAGGGCTCAATCCCAGGACTCCGGGATCATGACCTAAGCTGAAGGCAGATGCTTGACTGAAACACTCAGAGGCCCCTGTAAGAAGGCATCTTAATTAGTGACTTACTAAAACCTACAGAGCGGAGAATGGACCTTTCACCATCAGAGAACCCCCCAACGCCACCTCCACAGCAGCAAGTGCAAGGGGGCCAACTTCCCTCCCTTCTCTCCTTGTGGCCAGGTTAGTGCTCTGCTAGAGGAAAGGTTCTCCTGTGATCAGTGACACTCCAAGGTCCCTCAGCCCCAGTGTTTGCCCGGGGAACAGGACAGGTTGAATCTGTTCATGGCATGACCCTCAGCCTAGAGGCAGGGATCAGATCCATTAGGGGAAGCAAGACAGAGTGCAGAGAATGAGTCCCCAGATGCCCTGGCAGCTGACTCCGGCTCTGCAATCTTCTGGAACCCCTGAGATGGAGCCTCCTACCTTTGAGCAGCTCTGTCTCAACCCTACTTCTTTTTTTTTTTTTTTTCTTTTTTTCCAATTTATTTATTTTCAGAAAAACAGTATTCATTATTTTTTCACCACACCCAGTGCTCCATGCAAGCTGTGCCCTCTATAATACCCACCACCTGGTACCCCAACCTCCCACCCCCCCGCCACTTCAAACCCCTCAGATTGTTTTTCAGAGTCCATAGTCTCAACCCTACTTCTTTGCCCAATCACCAAGTCTCACCCAGAAGCAAAACCAGAACACTCCTTACCCTTACTCACCAGGGGTGTGAGAGGTAAAAGAAGTCAGTAGCTTTCCTCCCAAGAATCAATGCCATAAGTGTTTCTGACTTTCAGGAGCCCTTGCACCAGTCTAAGCAGGCCCATCCCAACTCCTTGCAGAAGCACAAGACTCCCCAAGGGCTGCCGGCCTTTATCTGAGGGCTTCAGAGCAGTCCTTTTGTTTCAATGACTACTTTCCATGGAGACCAAATCTGGCGCATGGCGCAGGCTGGTTCCCTGAGACTGGAGTAAGTCTCTGTTCCACCAACATCATTCACTCATGGTGGGCTCCAAATTTTACTTAGATGGTACCTGATCACCCACAGGCTGCCCAGGTCATGCAGAGCTGGGTGGGGTAGGATTAGGGGGTGACGTCTCTCCAGAGACAAACACAGGCAGTGGATCCTTCCTAGGAACTGGGTGCTGGGAGCTGGGCAGTGGGTCAGGACCTGAGTGTTTTAAGATTTCTTACCTCACCCATTAACATACTCTCAGGGAACAGTATTACAACCAGGATGACCATAGAAGTATCACCTAAGCTGGGAGCCATTAATAATTATGCTAGGAGGGGCGCCTGGGTGGCTCACTGGATTAAAGCCTCTGCCTTCAGCTCAGGTCATGATTCCAGGGTCCTGGGATGGAGCTCAGCAGGGAGCCTGCTCCCCCCCACCGCCATCTGCCTCGCTACCTACTTGTGATCTCTGTCTGTCAAATAAATAAATAAAATCTTTAAAAAGAAATAATTATGCTGGGAAACAATACAAACCAGGAGAGTCCTGGGCATGATGATCAATTATCTATCCCCAGGGAGGAAACAAACCAAAAAGAAGAATCCAGTCATTATCATTTCTTGCTCTCTCATATAGGATTACAAAACAAAAGCACAAACCTCTCCTGATCAGAGAAGGCATGCTGTCAATTTCCAGTGGGACACTGAAACCAGCAAGCCATAAAAACAGGTGTTCTTTGCCTCCCCTGAGGTATTCCCACTCATGTAGTCTGCTCCCTTTGGTCAGTGCTCAAATAGGAATAAAATATAGCTCATGGTCCTAGTTACATGGGGATGGCCAGAACCTCAGGGTGGGAACACGGATTTTTCAGTTCATTATTAAGAAGCCACTCCCAGGAGGGGCAGCAGTGGGAAGTATTTCCTTAAACGTGATGCCTTATTAAGACTACATGTGGTGTATGGAACTAGAAAAGACCCCAAATAGCCAGAGGAATGTTGAAAAAGAAAAGCAAAGCTGGCAGCATCACAATTCTGGACTTCAAGCTCTATTACAAACCTGTAGTCATCAAGACAGCTTGGTACCGGCACAAAAACAGACACATAGATCCATGGAACAGAGTAGAGAGCCCAGAAGTAGACCCTCAACTCTGTGGTCAACTAATCTTCGAGAAAGCAGGAAAAATTGTCCAGTGGAAAAAAGACAGTCTCTTCAACAAATGGTGTTGTGAAAATTGGACAGCCACATGTGGAAGAATGAAACTGGACCATTTCCTTACACCACACACAAAAATAGATTCAAAATGGATGAAAGACCTCAACGTGAGACATGAATCCATCAAAATCCTTGAGGAGAAGACAGACAGCAACCTCTTTGACCTCAGCTGCAGCAACTTCTTCCTAGACACATCGCCAAAGGCAAGGGAAGCAAGGGCAAAAATGAACTCTTGGGACTTCATCAAGATAAAAAGCTTTGGCACAGCAAAGGAAACAGTCAACAAAACCAGAAGACAACTGACAAAATGGGAGAAGATATTTACAAATGACATATCAGATAAAGGGCTAGTATCCAAAATCTATAAAGAACTTATCAAACTCAACACCCAAAGAATAAATAATCCAATCAAGAAATGGGCAGAAGACATGAATAGACATTTCTGCAAAGAAGACAACCGAATGGCCAACAGACACATGAAAAAGTGTTTGGCATCACTTGGCCATCAGGAAAATACAAATAAAAACCACAGTGAGATACCACCTCACACCAGTCAGAATGGCTAAAATTAACAAGTCAGGAAACAGATGTCGGCGAGAATGCAGAGAAAGGGGAAGCCTCCTACACTGTTGGTGGGAACGCCAGCTGGTGTAGCCACTTGGGAAAATAGCATGGAGGTTCCTCAAAAAGTTGAAAACAGAGCTACCCTACGACCCAGGAATCGCACTGCTGGATACTTATCCCAAAGATACAAATGTAGTGGGGCGCCTGGGTGGCTCAGTGGGTTAAGCCGCTGCCTTCGGCTCAGGTCACGATCCCAGGGTCCTGGGATCGAGCCCCGCATCAGGCTCTCTGCTCAGCCAGGAGCCTGCTTCCTTCTTTCTCTCTCTGCCTGCTTGTGATCTCTCTCTGTCAAATAAATAAATAAAATCTTAAAAAAAAAAAAAGATACAAATGTAGTGATCTAAAAGGGGATGTGCACCCCAATGTTTATAATGTTTATAGCAGCAAGAGCCCAACTATGGAAAGAGCCTAGATGAGATGTCCATCGGCAGACGAATGGATTAAAGCTGTGGTGTACACACACACACACACACAGGAATACTATGCAGCCATTAAAAATGAAATCTTCCCATTTGCAACAACATGAATGGAACTAGAGGGTATTACGTTAAGCGAAAGTAGTCACTCAAAGAAAGACAATTATCATACAATCTCGTTGATATGTGGAATTTGAGAAACAAGGCAGTGGATCATGGGGGAAGAGAGGAAAAAGTGAAATGGGATGAAACCAGAGAGGGACATAAACCATAACAGACTCTTAATACCAGAAAATAAACTGAGGGTTGCTGGGGGGTGGGATGGGAGGGATGGAGTGGCTAAGTGATGGAAACTGGGGAAGGGTCTGTGCCACGATGAGTGCTGTGAATTGTGTAAGACTGATGAATCACAGACCGGTACCTCTAAAACAAATAATACATTAAGTTAATGGAAAATAAAAAAATAAAAATGAAAAAGACTACATGCCGGGAATCGCCCAAGTCCATATTTGGCCTGCAGGGGGCAACATCTCTCCAGCGGCGATCACACCAGAAGCGTTACTGCAAGAAACCCATTTAATTGGCTAAGGAATACAGGTTTTGTTTTTTTAAAAAATCAGATCAGTACATTTCCAATAAGCAATTTCCACTGTGATATATTTTCATATAGAGATGTTGCTTTTTTTCTATTTACAGTGTTAGGTACATAGTGAGCTTTTAACAAATAAATACTTATGGACGGCTCAGTTGGTGAAGATAACCCAGATAGCCCAGACTTGCCTGAGGTATAGAAAGTACAAGGTAAAATAGGAGGAGAGGAAATAAGGATTGGTGAATGTGCACGGAAAAGCACTTTCTCTTCTGGTTAATAGCTTGCCTGGGGGAAAAACACATTCGAAAATTTCCAAAAGATTTTTTTCCAAGAGCAAACCATTATTAACAGAATTATTTAAAAAACCAAAAACACGGTAATCTTGACTGTATACCTCTTCCTCCTCATTTCAAAGTCCATCCTCTATAAATGTTAGATAAATGAGTTCCAAGTCTATGCAGGTTTCTACATGTTTGCAGTTTTTACATTTAGACTCATCCCTTTTCATTTTTTTTTTTTTAAAGATTTTATTTATTTGACAGAGAGAGATCACAAGTAGGCAGAGAGGCAGGCAGAGAGAGAGAGAGAAGCAGCAGGCTCCCCGCTGAGCAGAGAGCCCGATGCGGGACTCGATCTCAAGACCTTGAGATCATGACCTGAGCCGAAGGCAGTGGCCTAACCCACTGAGCCACCCAGGCGCCCCTAGACTCATCCCTTTTCAGACGCATCAATTCTAAGTGTCTCTGCCCCTGTTCCCACCCGGCTTCCGCAGAGACCGGCTAAAGCCATCAGAGTCCACCCAGGACTTTAGTTGAGTCCCCCTTAGCTTTGCTGGGCAGCCGTGAGCACCGTGAGCAGTGCACCGCGGCCTGGCCTGGGCAGGCCGTCGCATTTGGGGGGGTGGGGGCAGCACCTCTGCTGGCGCGTGCCTGGCAGCCATCTGTGCACCGCTCAGACCGGGCTCCTCGCTCCGTTTGCCAAGCAGCAGCAGATCAGCACCTTTAATACCAACAGTGACCATGAGCACCCAGATCCCAGGTACACCCCCTTTCTCTGGCAGAGATCAACAGACCCAGGCAGCTTTGGAGAGTGTGGCTAGGAAGAGAGAAGAGCGGTCGGTCTGTGGCTGAGGGCTGCCCCCTCACAGACCACCAGCAAGATGGTTCAGCTTCACCCCCAATGACATGGGGCCAGCCAATGGCTACTGGTCTTATACAGGTCCAGGCCCTTCATCTTCCAGGGTCACATTGCTTCAGTGGGTAAAGCCTCTGCAGGGAGAGGAGGCCGCAAGGTGGCTAAAGCAGGAGCAGCTCAGAGGGAGGCAGCTGTGATCCCACAGACCAACAGGGCCCCCACAGCCAGAAGCAGCTTCCTCCTTATCCAACCAGTAGGAAGCAATGCCACCTTATCCCATCCCCTGAGCTTACTACTTGTCATCTAGGAGAGCCCTCAGAATCACTGCCGGCCCCATATCTCAGTCAGGGCCCTGGGCCCTAGATACCCAGCAGGAGGAATGCGAGGGAAAAGGGGCAGGGTCACGTCACCCTCCAAGCCACCTGAAGCCACAGGTGGGAGAACTCTCCTGAGGAGGGGAGCGAGTGGGTAGCCCCTCCGTCAGGGCCCAACCTCAGGAAAGGAGACACCATGGCAAGTGTGGTATGCCACAAACCCAAAAGTCACTGTGTTAGGCCCCTCTCTTCCCTGCCCCACAATGTAGTAAAAGTGAGGGCCTTTGCTGCGGGATATCTGTGGGCCTTAGAAGCAAAGACAGGGTTAGGAACTACAGGGGGAAGCAGGTGACAAGGTGAGGGGGGAGGCCTTCATACACAAGGACAGGGAGACAGCATCACAGAGAGATGTAGTGGGCACAAGAAAGGGCTGTGGGCCTGGCCTACGCCACTCCCCAGCCAAAAGGTCTCCAAGCGCAGCCAGGCCCCCCCTGGCCTCACCAAGTGAGCCCGAGGTGAGCACCAGGCAGGACCCAGCTGGGGCCTGACTGGGCCTGATGTAAACACGAGGGTAGGGTAGAGTCTGGGAGAGCGAGGGGCCATCCCTGTGCTTTGAGGGTGAGGCTGCTGCAGGTGGAGCTCCGGCCCAGAGGCGAGCAGAGAGGGTAGAGTCAGACCTCCCCCTGCTGCCCCCTCGCCCACCAGCGGCTGAGCAAAGACCTGGGAAGCAGGGGAGGCCCCCTCATCACTTCCCACCCCGCGGAGCCACCGACGGCGCTCCTGGCTGGTTTGCCATGATGTGGTAGATGGATTCTCGGAAGCGCTGGTCCCGGCTGAGCCTCTTGGCCACCTCCTTTAGCTCCTCCATGTTGTTGGCATCCAGCTGGGAGGTCATGAAAGACTGGGACGGCTTCACTGGGGAGAGGGAAGCCGTGAGCAGCCTCCCTCCGCCGAGGCTTGCCCGGGGCCCTAACCCCAGCCCACCACCCTCGCTCCCCACCCCACAAGCTTCTCGGCACCCACCGGAGCTCTCGGAATCCTGGAAGATGCCCGAGGCCAGGCCGGGGGGAGCCAGGTGCAGGCTGCCCAGTCCGGCCTCCAAGCTGGATCAGCACTTCCCACCCCGGCAGCGCGCGCGGACCGACGCACTCACTGTCATTCCAGGAGGTGCTGGAGCGGCGCCGGTGGAAGCGGCAGCTCTTGATGCGGCGAGTGGCCGCCTTGTGGATGTACACGGAGTTCTTCATGATGACCGGCATCTTGGCCTCCAGCTCCGCGTTCCGGATGCACTCCTCGAAGAACCCTGCGGCCGCAGTGCCGCTGCGTCCTTCCCGCCCGGCCCCGGCCCGGCTCCCGCCCTCCGCCCCCCGGCCCCCGGCTCCACTCCCGCCGCAAACACGCGCCCTCCGCCCACCCGCCCGGGCAGGGCACGGAACTCCCCGCCGCGCCCCCACCCGGGTGCGAGAGCCCCAGGAAGCCTAGCCCAGGACGCGCCGGCGGCAGGAGCCTGAAGAAGAAACTCCCTCGGTAGCTCGGGACCGCGTAATGCGCCCCAGGGCCCGTGCGGCGCTCCCGACCCGGATCCCGGCTCCGCAGGGTCTGGACTCCCGCGGTGGCTGAGCCCGAGGGCTGGGGGCAGGCACCCGGGGCTGGGCCTTACTTTTCAGGTGGCTCACGTCAGCCCGCATCCTCTCCTCCTTCTCTTTGTTCCGCACCTTGGAGTTGAGCCCCTGTTCCAGGCTCCGCAAGGCCCCCTCTGCCTCCCGCAGACGCCTCTCCAGGTCCATGCGGACCTTCACCTCGGCCTGGGCGGGGGAGAGGGAAAACAGACGAAAAGGGCTCTTGGGGAGCAGTTGCCATCTCCCGTGGAGGTCTTCTCTGGTCACCCCCCGGATCAAGAGGGCTTGCTTGCCTGTGGACTTGGATGGAAGTTACCATATCCTGTCTAGGGTAGGCGCCCTTGAGCAGATGGCCCGGACTCAGCCTCTGCACCCCATAGCGGGTTAGCTGCTCCCCAAGGGGTGGCTCCATCGCCTGCCCCTAGCGGGTCAGACTGGCAGAGATAATTGAGGTATCGGCGGGGTAAGGGATGTAAGAGGGAATGTGCAAAACCCGGCAGCTGCCCACAGGGCCTGGCCAACACCTTGAGCTCCCGCTCCGCCTGCTGCTTCTCTGCGGTCAGCTCCTGCAGCGAGTTCTGCAGGGCCTGGGACTGGGTCGAGTAGAACTCCCGCTCTTCCTCCAGGGCCCGAGAGCGCTCCTCGTTCTCCTTCATCCTGTGGGGCCGAAGGGGTGCTCAGTGCTTCCTCATGGAGGGGGCTTTCCAGTGGGAGGGCAGCCCCTCCTGGAGACCTGGCTGGAGAAGTCTGACACCCAGGCTTCCTGAACCCCAGAACTTTCTAGGTTCTGTCACCCAGGGGATGAGAGGAGTGGTATGGACAGTGAGGGGAAGGCTTAGAGTCAGAAGACCAGAGTCTCAGATCCTAGTCTTGCTAGTTCTGTGACTTCAGGAAAGTCCTATCAACCCTCCTAGGCTTGGTTTCCTCATTTGTACAAAGGAGCTATGAAGACATCCCCAACCTGTGACAAAGCACTGTTAGATCGACCTAATGCCTCTCTGTATGGTTCCCACCACTGCAAGAGATAATGATCAAGTCAGCTCTGGGTAGTGAAAATTTTCTTTGCCTTTGCCTCATGGGGAAAGTGAGTCCTAGGCAAAAGGAAGTAATTGATCTATCTGGTCAATGCCGGCTAGAACTCAAGAATGTGGGTGTGCAGCTCAAGGAACGTTACCACACTGGACTCAGGGCTTGAAGGGCCTCTCACCGCTTCTCAGCCAGGAGCTTCTCTTCCAAGAGCTGCTGCATCTTCTCCTCTATCTGCCTCAGGTTGCTGTGGAGACCCCCACTGGGAGGGGGCTGCTCACTCTGATTGGCCAGTGTCTGCAGCTGGTTCTCATTCTCCTCCAGCATCGCCAGGGTTTTCTTCTTCTCTATGGAGAGTTCCTGGCAGGGAGGGAGGGAGGGAAGAGAAAGAGCCTAATCTAGGCTCTCCAATGTGGCTGCCCTCATCTGCCCTTCAATTTCAGGGAGTGATGCCCTCCTCACTCAACCTTCTAGGAGAGACACCTGAAATATCTTACTTCTTCCCTGGTGATAAAAGGTAAAGCAAAATCTCCTTAACAAAGAGGTAAGGTGGGCGCCTGGGTGGCTCAGTGGGTTGAGCCGCTGCCTTCAGCTCAGGTCATGATCTCAGGGTCCTGGGATCGAGTCCCGCATCGGGCTCTCTGCTCAGCAGGGAGCCTGCTTCCTCCTCTCTCTGCCTGCCCTCTGCCTACTTGTGACCTCTCTCTGTCAAATAAATAAAATCTTAAAAAAAAAAAAAAAAACAAAGAGGTAAGGTTACTCCTTCACCAAGGGACTCGGGGAGGAGCCCACTGCAGCTTCCAGGGAACTTGACACCTGTACAGCTGGGGCCCAAGGGCGCCATGACCTTCGGGGGTCTTTATTCCTCCAAGGGCAAGTGATGGAGTGTGTTGGGCTCATGAAGAACACCCAAGAGGAGTGAGCCTAGAACAGAAGTAGACGTCTTCCCCATTTATCAGTCTGGGGTCTTGCACTACGCAAAAGTTCTGGAGTTGAAACATTCCACGGGAACCATCTATCATGATGTGAAGTGGAAAGATAAACAAATAAAAGAACCAGAAACAAAGCCCCAGTCAGCTGAGAAAAAATAGAAACCTTGCAGCCTTTAAGGCAATTCATGAATTCAGTAAACATTAGCAATGTACCAGGCTCCTGCTAGGTGTGGGTTTGGAGAGACCTTAAGACACAGTCTAGTGAACTTCACAGTTTGGAAAACACAACCTAGTGTCCCATAACAGATGTGCAAAATGCAGCAGGAGCCTAGAGCTCAGAACAAACCTTGCCTGGAAGAATCAGGGAAGCTAGGGTATGGTGATGCTGGAGTTGAGTCTTAGAAGGATGGATGAGTTCTCTACGCAGAGAAGAGGTGGAAGGACATTCTGTGTAGAAGGAACAGCTTGGGCAAAGGTGTAGAATCTGAAAGAGCTAGGTTTCCCCAGGACACATGAGCTCAGTGGTTTGGAGGAGGGGTCAGAGTGTCTTTGTGCAAGGTGTGGAGGAACAACCAAGGGAAAGTCAAGGAGGAGGAGCTGGGGATAGAGTTGGCATTTGGTCCTTGGTACATGCCACCTCCTTCCTCCCCCTCACAGTTTCTGTGGTATCAAACGGAGGTAATATGACAGTTGATTTCCCTTCATGATCAGTTTCACCCAGGAGCAGCTAGCTATATGAATGAGCCACAAGAAGTAATTCTCCATCTGGTATAAAAATATCAACACTGGGGGCACCTGGGTGGCTCAGTGAGTTAAAGCCTCTGCCTTCGGCTCAGGTCATGATCCCAGGGTCCTGGGATCCAGCCCTGCATCGGGCTCTCTGCTCAGCGGGGCGCCTGCTTCCTCCTCTCTCTCTTTGCCTGCCTCTCTGTCTACTTGTGATCTCTGTCTGTCCAATAAATAAAATCTTGAAAAAAAAGAAAAGAAAAAAAGAAATTTGTTAAAAAAAAAAATATATATATATATATATATATATATATATGAACACTGAAGAAGGTGGATTTCCCAAGGCCACAGTCACAGCAGGACAAATTTGAATTTGCTCCTCTGGGTCCTGCATTAGGCCTCCTGGGCTCGCTGGTCCACAGAGAAGAAATCTTTTAGATCAGAACTCCATCATGCCCCGTCCCCTTATGGAGAACCCTCTGGGGAAATGCTGCTGGGAAAACAGTGTCATATGAACCAACCAGCCAACCATCGGACCAGTGGCCCCTCACCTCCAGCGTCTGCTGCAGGGACTCTGTGAGGTGCCTCAGCTCCTTCTTCTCTTGCTCCACACCCTTGAGGCATCTTGCGGTCAGCTCGAGCTCCCTGCAGGGACAGAGGGCTGGATGTGGCTGTGTCCACCACCCCTCCCAATCCCCTCTGCACACAGAAATGCTTCTGCTTCACCTCCCGATATGGCTCAGAGGGGTCCTTGGAAGGCCAGTCCCTCTCTGCTTGGTGGGGTCCTGACAGCAGCTGTAGGGACTTGGGGCTGAAAGAAGGAGATGCCAGCCAAGTGGGGTTGAAGTCACGTGCTCCAGGTACACAGGCATCTGTCAGATGGGATAAACCCAGGACCACCCCGCAGGCAGAGAGAAGCACTGGAGAAACCATGGGGATCCTGGCCCCACCTCCTGTCTTCTGCAGACGGACCCTACTAGAACCCCTACTCACTCTGAATTGGGACATGGCTGAGGCCCCTCTCAAGGGGTGATAATCGCCTTGTTGCAAGCCTAGGCCCCCTCAGGCATTTACTCCTGGTTTCCCTTCCTCCTGCCCAATTTCTGAAAACCTACCCATCCTTCAAGGTCCAGCTCAATTGAACCTCTCTTTTGCCCACGAGGATCACATGTATACCTTAATTCCGATGACACAGGGAGTCTGCACTGTGCCTCCTAATGGCTGATTATATATTACTGTGTTGATGTTTCCTGGGTGTGAGTCTGGTTTTCCCAACCAAACTGTAAGATCCTGCACTGTAAGATAAGAGAACTTATCTTCTATTCCAGTATCTGGCACAATTCTGAAGAAAGGCATGTGCTTGGCTGTTTACTTGTTAATATTCTTGGAGCTTCTCCCTCCCCGCAGCCATTGTCTAATTGACTTCCTTTTATAAGGTTGTTGCAAGAAAAGTCTTTCTGAGCTAACACTGATTATCAGTAGTGATGATGAGGAGGAGGGTGACAACCAACCCCACAGCAGAACCCAGAGCATTAGTCTCCAAATCCCTAGAGAGTCCGAATCAGAGTGACCCGGAAAGCTTTTGAAAATATAGCTCTCTGGGCCCTACCTTCAAGAGATTCTCATTCTGTTAAACGATCGGAATGTGCAGCTGGGCAACTGGGTTTGCAAACCATACCCAGGACTAAAGATCCCAAGGGACAGAATTAGCCAGAACGAGAAGAGGGGCTGTTGGGGGTCTTAGTTAATAGCACCTCCTGTCTGCCCCTGGGTAAGAAAGGCTTGACAGAGGCAGGAGGGGATTGTTCCTGGGGGGTAGGGAGCGCTGGTCTGCACCTGCCCGTGCCTCACGTCCAGTCTGTGTGGAGTCTACAGCTCCTTCTGGGTACCCTGAGGCCTGGAGCACTGGTAAGAGAGACCCAAACCAAGCCATCACATAGTGAGGCTCTGCTGGCCGAGAGCTCCCCAGGCCTGACGGGAAACATGGGTTCTCACCCTCTGTCCAAGGCGCACCTCCCTCCCACCCCTTCCTGGTCACCACCCCCACCTTTTGATCTGCTCCTGCTCCATTTTCAGCTCCTGCACCACCTCCTCAAACTGCTGCTTCTCGGCTTCCAGCACCTGGTTCAGGCGTTCAAGCTCCTGAGGAGAACCAGAGGGGAAGAGAAAGAGTCACGCGCAGTGAAGGACTTCTGAGGTCGGAACCGCAGCTCTTGTCCAGGAGCCCCCTGGGATGCAGTCCAGGCCAGGCTCTATGGGAGCAGACTCGGGGGCAAGTCCCAAGGAGGCTGGGTCCCACTCAGTGACACCCAATCTCAACAAACCCAAGGTCTGTGCGGGGTTTGGCCTTATCAGACACACTGAGCATGCTGTCGCCAGGATTTAGAAAGGCTGGCAAGGTCGTTTCCCTGGGACTGGAGGTGGAGATCATTCCAGACATCTACTCTGCCAGACAATTCCAGTCGCTAACACCCTCAGGCGTGTTGGCCGGCTCTCAAGTGCTAGAGGAAAAAGGGATGAGTGTCTATTCCCATCAAAGATCCCTAGAGTGCCATCTGTGAAGGATGGCGAAGAAAAGCCATTTCCCCATTTTTCAGGGCTCTTTTTTCCTCGGGGCTTCTAGGAAGCAGCCCAGTGGCTGCAACTTTCCCTGCGCTTGGCCCGAAGGGCAAAGGAGAGCCAGAAAGCGCCGGGCAGGCCCCCAGGCAGGGCCAGACTCGTGCTGTCAGGAATGCTGGCCAGCACCATCTTTTTCCAGCAAGTATGTGCCCTCCACAGGCCCTGTTTTCCCAGGCCTCATTGGCAGGTGGGATTGCAGGGTGCGCTTGGAGAGAAGCTTAGCTGTTAGCAGTTTTGCGACAACTACTTTGCTCCTCCACAGTTCACACTGCAGGAAGATAGAATTTTCTGGCACTACAGATGCCAGCAGACCCTGGCAATACCTCTAAGAACCAGAGAGTGAAACCGATGCTCCTGAAGATAACACACCCAAACAGTCATCGGGCTTCTCCTACCCCTCCTCCCTGCGTTGGCCCCAGGTCTGTGCGATACATGCTTTTCCCACCTGAGTCCGTAACCACAGGCCCGGCCCACACTGAGTGCTGCGTGACAGTCAGAGAAATGGCAACTCATGAATCAGAGCCCTCTACAGTCAAGGGCACTTAAAAGGTGCGTTTGTCTTCGTCAGACCCTCAAACCCCTGGATCAGTTTTCCTGCCAAGGGATGGCCCAGCTTCTGCTTGAGCGGCTTTCCTGACAGGTAACTTGCCTCTTCAGACAGCCTGTTTCACTCCAGAACAACCTGCTCACAGCTCTTCCTTCCAGGTTCAACCTCAGCATGGGCCCTCTCTGAAAGCTACAAATACAGAAGCATTGAGGAAGGGCCCAGAATTTGCCACAAGTCTTGCGGGGTTCAGAGGAGAGGGCTGACTCTTGTTGATGGAGCAAAACTTCCCTCCAATGCTCCTGTCGCCGCCTCTGTCCTTGGACCACACTCTCTCCCATCAGCATCTACCTCCCTCGCTGGGAACTTGCTGTCCTCAGCTACCATTCCTCAGCCTTGAACCCTGAAGATCCCAGCCAGCAAAGGAAGAGCTAGGGAATGGCGCTTAGCAAAACAGAAGACTGGCAAAGCCAAGGACACAGCCAACTTGTGGACACCCTGAGTCCTCCAAGTACACCTAGGAGAAGGGGCAGCCCATTTCATCCACCTGGGCCAACTGAGCCCAAAGCTGCCTTCTCATAACTTCCACCAGCAGGTCCGGCTTCTCCCCTCAGACCCATAGAACAAGACTGATCCGTTTTCCCTTCAGGTGTTGGGGACAGCTCCTCTGTCCCCAAGTCTCCTCTCCTCCAAGCCAGATAATCCCTGCCCACCATGCTTCATTGAATTATTTCTAAATCCCCAGTAAAAGTAATTATGCTTTTGAAAAGAATGCAGGCCCCTGATTGGGAAGATTATAGTAAAGGGTCTTCCCAGTTAATTTACAGGCTCAATGCGATTTCAGTAAAAATCCCAATGAGATTTTTTTTTTTTAATGGTTTCATTCATTCATGCCACACATATTTATTGGGCGCTTAATATTGCCAAGCACCTGCCAGGCTCCGCACTGAGGATGTGAAGATGAGCAAAACCAGACACGTCTCAGTTCTCACGGAGCTTCCGGCTCAACGCAAGAATCAGAAACTAATAAAATAAGTACACACGAGAGTATGTTTACAAACCAAGGCCCGTGATGTGCAGGACAGGGACACAGGCCTATGGAAAGCTGCCTTGGACAAGAAGGAGGATATGACTAGTGGGGGGAGCAGAAGGTAGATAAGAGGGAAGAACATGCCAGGAAGAAGGATCAGTATGTGCAAAGGCCCTTCAGAAACCTCCTGCCCGGAAAGAAGCAAGACAGACTCTTACAGCTGGGCCCAGAGTGAGGGTGGGTGGGAGGAGACTAGGCCACACAGGGCCTTGGGCTATGCTGGGGATTTGGGTCTTTTTTCCTGAGCAAGAGCAAGGTTTTGGGCAAGGAGTAGGCGAAGAAGGCGGGCAACAGAATCCGACTTCCATTGTGAACTGTGACTCTGGCTGCAGCATGGAGAAAAGGGATGAAGAGGGGCCTGGAGGGATACAAGGAACCCAGGTGGGAGGTCACTGCCTTCGTCCAGCAAGACCTGGTAACATGAGCCAGAACAGGGCAGTGCAATGTAGAGAAGTGGCCAGGCGGGTTCAAGAGCTTGTGGGGGCAATGCTATCAGACCTTGGGAGAGACATGACTCTAGGGTTTCCAGTCTGCACCAACAATGGATGGTGGTGAATTCCTTGAGATAGGGAGCTCTAGAGGACCACCAGCTCTGCTGGGGCAGATCACAAGTGCCCTTGGACATGCTGAGTTTGCAGTACTTTTCAGACATCTGGCTGGAGATGTGACATCAACAGTTGGATATTAAGGGGTTGGTGCTCAGCAGAGAAAAGGGACTGCACCTGTCAATGGGGAGTCATTTGCACGCACACAGGAAATGAAGCCAGTGGTGTGGTCTCGACTGCCTTTGGATGTAGTGCAGAGAGAAGAGAGGGTATGGGCGCTATTCTTAGAGATGGGCAGTACTACCATGTACGGTTAATGGGAAGATCACGTGAGTTAATCTATGCAAATTGTCTGCAACATAGTCAGTGTCATAAAGGATAGATGGTATTATAACCAAGACTGTGTGGTATCTGTTCACGGATAGACAGCAATTCAAAGGAACAGAAAAGGGAATTCTGAAACAGGTCTTGTATGTGATAATAATGACAATGATGGATAATATTCTCTGTGAGCTTACTGTTCTAAGTACTTTACACGTATTAACTCAGTTAATCCTCATAACAGCTCTGAAAGTGGATAATATTTTTATCCTCCTCTTACAGATGAGGAAAGCGGAGGTACCTAAAGGTCAAGGAAACTTGTTCCCTTTTCCCCACACGGTAGCTAGTCAATGATGAAGGAAGGACTCAAACGCGGGTAGCAGCGTAGAGAAAGAAGGAAATGGCTACGCACTGCTGGGGAGAGTGAAAGCTGGTACAAATTTTCTGGAAAGCAATTTGTCAATATGCCTCAGGAGTCTTAAAATTTCTTGCTCAGACTCAGTGATTTCCCCCATTGGAATCTCTCCTAAACAATTAGACAGCAGACCAAGAGTTAAGTGTACAGAGATGTTTGCTGTGCCATAATTTAAAATAGTGAAAACAGTCTAGGGGCACCTGGGTGGCTCAGTGGGTTAAGCCTCTGCCTTCGCCTCAGGTCATGATCTCAGGGTCCTGGGATCGAGTCCAGAGTCCAGCTCTCTGCTCAGCGGGGAACCTGCTTCTCCCCGCTCTCTGCCTGCCTCTCTGCCTACTTGTGATCTCTCTCTCTAAATAAATAAATAAAATCTTTAAAAAAAATAGTAAAAACAGTCTAGGTTTCCAAAGATAGAAGAGTAGTTAAATGGAACATCACATCGGATGAACCGGTATGTGGTCATTAAGAATGAAGTTTTCGAAGAATGTTGAATGACATGAAAACTTGCTAAAGGTACAGTGTTAATGAAGGTATCATGAAAAAGCGGGCTATAAAACCGAATATTTGGACACCTGGGTGGCTCAGTTGGTTAAGCAACTGCCTTTGGCTCAGGTCATGATCCCAATATCTCGGGATCGAGTCCCGCACCGGGCTCCCAGCTCCATGGGGAGTCTGCTTCTCCCTCTGACCTTCTCCTCGCTCATGCTCTCTCTCTCACTCTCTCTCTCAAATAAATAAATAAAATCTTTTAAAAATAAATAAATAAAACTGAATATCCTATTATGTTGAAAATATGTATAAGAATAATATATATAGGGGCGCCTGGGTGGCTCAGTGGGTTAAAGCCGCTGCCTTCGGCTCAGGTCATGATCCCAGGGTCCTGGGATCGAGTCCCGCATCGGGCTCTCTGCTCAGCGGGGAGCCTGCTTCCTCCTCTCTCTCTGCCTGCCTCTCTGTCTGCTTGTGATCTCTGTCTGTAAAATCAATAAATAAAATCTTTAAAAAAAATAATATATATATAATATATATTAAAATATTTTATCTACTTAGAGAGAAAGAGAGAGCACAAGCAGGTGGAGGGGCACAGGCAGAGAGAGGGAGAGAATGTCAGCTAGACTCCATGCTGTGTGTGAAGCCCACTGCAGAACTCAATCTCACAACTCTGAGATCATGACCTGAGCTGAAACTAAGAGTCCGGATGCTTCACCGACTAAGCCACCCAGGCGCCCCTACAATAACATGTATTTTTAAAGACTGAAGAAAAATACCAAAATGTTGGCAGCAGTTGTCTATTGACTGTGGGATCGAGGATAACGTTTGTTTTCTGGCTGTTCTACAGAGAGCATGATTTCTACTGTTAACAAGAAGGTTACGGACTAATGAGGACAAAGAAACAGAAACCTCTTCCCAATCGCTCACTTCTTTTCCACCTTTCACTTCACCTGTGTGAGTCTTAACTAAAAGTGATACCCGGGTATAGCCTGAGAAGCCTGGATGACAGCAGAATCTATAAACCCGGAGCATCCAGAACCTTCTGTTCCTGCAGCCAAGAGGGTCTGAGCACTTGGAGCAGCCCTGCCACAGGCTGAGGTCAGCCAAGACCTACCTGCAGCTGCTGAAGCCTGTCTTCTCAGTCTAGGGCTTGTTCCTCTGACCCCCCGGGCCTGACCTAAGGTGCAGGAGCTCAGGGTTGGAGAGAAGTCACCCGAAGGCAAATTCCAGCTCAAGGGAAGGAAGAGCTTTCAAACAACAGAGCAATAAGGCAGAGAATAGCTCCAGAGCTTGTGAGTTACCCACAACAGAATCAGGATATCATCCCTCAGGGAGGTGAGCAGAGAGCCTCACCCTGAAGTGGAAGGTTCTTTCCAACACCCAGAGTCTGTACTGACCAGGAGCAGCCTGGGTGGCAAGATGCCTGCCTAACGGGCCCTGGGCACAGGCAAGGCTGAGCTCTCAGAGTTCAGCCAGAAAAGGAAAGGTAGGCAGGCTGCCCTGCTCCAGGGGATGAGAGAGATGAGGTCACAGGGAGCCAGGGACATTGGAGGGACCTGCACCCAGGGCAGGGCATGGCCTCCTGGCCCCAGGGCAGATGAGCCCCAGGGGATTGGGGAGGTCCACCTACACTCTCTGCTCACATGTCTAGAGTCCCAGGGCCTTTCTTCCCCTTCCTCTTCGTGTGGCCCCACCACGCATGGCACACACCTGCGAGGGCCTTGGGCGTCCCCGATGCACTCTGTAACTTCTAGTCACCGAGACTCAAGGCAACCCAGGAGCTGGGCGGGCACAGTCGTTAACTCTTATCAGAGCATCACAGATGGAGAAACTGAGGCCCCCAAGGCCATGCAGTCAGTGATGGAGCTGAGACTCCAATCTGAGTCTCCTGGCCCCGGACCTTTCCCTTCTGCCCGTCCACAGCCGCCTTTGCTGTGGGAATCGGCCAGGCCGGAGGGAGTCACATTCACATCTTGGGCCACAAAACCAGGGAGTTCACAGCTGTCAGGCCTCATTCCTTCAACGTGCTATGGCTTTAAGTGAGGCCGGCGTGCAGTGGGTCTCCGCTGTCCTCATTTCCTGCCTAAAGACCTAGATAGAGTGTCTAAATTTTCCTCCGACTGACTGCTGCCCCAGATTTAGCCTCTCTGATGGATAAGTCTGTCTCTCTCCCTGCCGGTGGCTGTGTCCGTCATTCCATCCCTTCCTCTGGCTTCAATTACCTGCCTCTAGGTTGCCGACAATGCACCGGAAGTCCGGCTTCTCAAAGCGACAGAACTGTGTGAAGAAAATGCCAAGAGTCTCACACAGGACCTGGATGACAGCAGGGACGCAGGGAGGCCCACATACCCACCGGGGGCGGGGGGGGGGAGGGAGGCTCAGCGCTGTCACAAGGCCGATCCTCAAATCCACGCAATCCTAATACAAATCCCCACTGGCTTTGAGGTTTTGTTTTGTGTTTGGTTTGGTTTGGTTTTTTTCTGTTGCTGTGCATTGACAAAGTGAGCATCAAGTCCAGCTGGAAGGATGAGGAGGCAAGAATATCAGACACCATTTGGGGGAAGGAGAGAAATGAGGATGAATCGTCCCAGTGGATGAAAATCAAGATGTAATGTGAAGTTATAAGAATCCAAAACGCTCACTCATGGAGTCATCCTGCATTTATCAAGCTCTCATCCCGGGCCAGGTGCGGTCTGGGCCCAGGGAATATTCAGGCTGGTCCAGGGAGGTGACACGTCCTGACTGCAGGGTCTGCCTCAGAGACCAGGGAGGGGTGGTTGGGAAAGATGCTTGGCGAGAGGGAAGTCACAGAGGCGGGCACTGAGCCGGGGCTGACCAGCCTGGCCCCATGAGGACAAGGAAAATCAAGGGGACAAAGAGCAGTGGGCTGAATCGGGCTCCCTCTGTGGACAGGCCATTCTGCAGCCTCAAACCTCGGGCAGCTCACATGCAGGATGGGCCCCTAGTTAATAATAATCTGAGTGTGATACTGACAAACATGGGTATTCACTCAGCCCTATGTGCCAAGTATTTTATATGTAACATCTCACTTAATCTTCACAGCATCCTGAGAAGATGGGTTCCATGATCTCCATTTTTCATGTAAGAATATGGACGTTCAGGGGTGCCTGGGTGGCTCAGTGGGTTAAGCCGCTGCCTTCGGCTCAGGTCATGATCTCAGGGTCCTCAGATCGAGTCCCGCATCGGTATCTCTGCTCAGCAGGGACCCTGCTTCCTCCTCTCTCTCTCTCTCTCTGCCTGCCTCTCTGCCTACTTGTGATCTCTCTCTGTCAAATAAATAAATAAAATCTTTAAAAAAAAAAAATATGGACGTTCAGAAAGGGTAGGTAACTTGTCCAACGTTGCACAGCTAGAAGCGGTAAAGATCAAATACAGACCAAGGCAGCCTTGCTCCAAGTCTGTACTGCTAAACACTCCCCGTCTCTGACCTTCAGGGGTGCTGATGGCCCTTCGGGACAGGCAAGGCCCAAGGCTGCATGGAGATTCCAAATGAAGGGGACTTCAATGGCTTCCTGTCCTTAATGAGGCCGGGGTCTCCCTGTCTCTACAGGCTGCCCCAGGCTAATGTCCCATTAGCTTGGCTTTTTTGGTACTTCCATTGTGTCACTTAGAGAAGGAAGGAACCCCTGAAATCATCCAATACAATCACCCTGATATGCAGAAGCCCCTCTCCAGATCACGGAGGCCATGCCAGCCTCCCGCGAAGATCACCAGTGACACGCAGCTCGTTACCTGACATAGCTCATACAATTTGGGGATGACTCTCTCTAGAAAGTGGTCACCTATGCTTTTCACTTTTGTCCCTGGGCACCGGCAAGAAGAAACACACTGCGGACAAGAAGCCCGAGCCAGCCCCAAGCACTGTCACCCCATGGCCTCTCTGCTCCACCTGGCTGACTTTCCAGCGAGTTCTCTGGGGGCCTTGCTCCCCGGCATGATTCCCAAATGCCAGAAACACCGGCCAGTCTGCGAAGGGGTCACCAGAGTGGGACATGCTGGGGAGGGGCAGCCGTGCCGAGCAGCCCAGCGCGCCTACCTCTCTCTGCTCCCTCTGAAGGCAAAGTTCTTCCGTCTCCTCCATCAGCTTGTCTGCAAAGCAAGTACGCACCCTCTCACAGAAAGCTCACTGCAGCTCCAGAGGGGAAGGGGCTGGTGCCTTCCAGGAACCTCCTTCACTCCCAGGGAAATGGTCCGTCCTGCCATGCCCAGGCCGGCCAAAGAGCCGAGCCAGCTCCTGGGACTGGAAGCCGCCGAGCTGGCCTCAGCTGCCGCCCTCCTTTCCACTCACCGTCCCTGTTCATGCATTCACAAGGCAAGGATGGCCTCATCTTCAGAAGCTCAGGTGGGTGTCTGTACCCCCCTAGAAGTGCTGTTAATGGTGCTGCTCCTCAGAGCACCACCCCTCTGCACTACTGTCTGGTGGGTAGGGGAGGGAAGGCCCTGGGGGGGACAGGGCTGTCTAAGGAACCAGGGCTGAGGCCCCAAGTATCTAAGGAGGTGGCAGGGGAGAGGATCCCAGGTAAAGGATCAAACCCCCAGTCTCACCTTCTTTCCCAAACAGAACATTTGAGCAGCCAGTCACCAGCACAAGGTCAGGTTTAAAGTGAGCTGGCAGGTAGGAGGGATTAGGGGCAAAGTCGGGACCTGGGGACCCATGGCAGAATAACATCAACTCCATTTATGGGGCCCATACCGTGTGGGCAAGAAATAAGGACTTTCAGGCATGTTCTCATTTGCCCTGGCCCTCTGCCACCTCTGAAACCTAGGGACTATTCTCGTCTCCATTTTAAGGATGAGGACATTGAGGTTTATGGGGGCTACACGGCGTGGAGACTACACAGCTGACAGAGAAGGGTCAAAGCTGTGGCCAGAGCTCAGGCTCCTGGCCACCAGGTCCTCCTGCCCCCTGTCATGCTGGCCAAAAGGACACAGGTTACAAGGTCAAAGCCTCTAGGCTTCCGGCTGGTCTGTGTCTCCCTAGAGCTCTCTAAGCCCTGCCCCCGGCTCCACTGCCAAGCCCTGGTTCTAATCCCTGGCCCCAAAGTTCTTGCTACCTAGGGAGCCTCAGCTTCCAGTCCATCCCTCTAGCCAACCTAAATACTCCTGCTTCTCCTTGGCCAACTGCAGCCCCTGGGCCTCCAGGCTTTTGATCATGGCTTCTCCCAGCTGGGCATTCTTCCAAGTCCTGGGGAGGGAGGGCAGATGGGACAGAGAAGAGAAGAAGAAACACAAAATCATCACAACGGAAGGCTGGCAGAGAAGGAGACTGGGCATGGTTTGCGCTCGCCCATCCCGTCTCCTCCAGAATCTCAGCCCCATTCACTCCGGCACCCGTGGTTCTGGGCATGCCACCAGCATCGATCGGTTACCGTCCCTGGAGGCTGGCCCAGGCTGCGAAGTGGGCCACCGTGGACAGGGCCAGCAGCACTTGCGAAGCGGGGAAGAGATTGCTTCCCAGCCTCCTTCCACACCCTTGCACGCCACCCCCGGGGCACAGGGCCTGGTGTGGGGCCCGCTCGGTGTTATTTGTTGAACTGAAAGCATGATCCGGCGTGAATAGGCAGGTGCCAGGACGGGGGTTTATGTATAAACAGATCGTGCTAGGCTGGAGGTTTCTATGATCTGGACTCTGGTTTACAAAGCACCAGTGTCAGGCTGTGCCAGGATTCACTGTGGGCCTGGGGAGGTGAGATGGGCGTCGGGAGGCAGCCAAACCCCCCGAGCGATGCTGGATTTGCTCCCAGGAGTTCAGGACAAGTGCTAACCACGTCTGCCACCTGTGACTCCAGACAGGCCAAGCTCACTGTGCTCAAAGCCCACTTAGCAGATCCCCCTGCAGATGCTCTACACCTGGCCTGGCCTTTCTTCCCCACCCTAACCAGCATCCACAGCTCTGTTTCCAAGGAGGCCCAGCTATTTTTCTCCCTACCCTGTCCTTTCCTGGGGTCTCAGTGCCCACCCAGGATCCCAGCGGAGAGGCAAGGAGATCAGGGTGGGCCCAGCCCATAACCATTCCCTTTCGGGACCTGTCCCCCTGCCTATGAGCACTTACACCTTCCCGGACTCCTGTAGCATCTCCAGCCACTGGGTCTGCTCAAACTCGGACTCAGCAGCCAGCAAGATGTTGCCCTGCCAGGAAGAGGAGCCACAGGTGTCCCTGAGGGGAGGCCACTCCCTGGACGTCAGAGACCGCCCACAAGGCCCCAAGGGCCCAGCTCTGCTCCTCCATCACACATCCCTAGGACATGGACACCCTCCCAGGCCAGGCCACTGGACAGGCTGCCCCTAGAGAGTCTGGAGGTCCTTGGAGAGGCTGGTCTGCCCCGCTAAGTCCACGCTAAGGGGAGAGTTTACTCACATGGAAGTCCTGGTGGGAGATTTTCATGGCATAGGGCATGCTGGGTTCCTCCCTGGCCTCCACCAGGCAGCCTCCTAGGGGGATGACGCCCTGGGAAAGAACCAGAATAGGCAGCCCCCACCCCGCCCAGGTCACTCAAGGCCTCTGGGAGCCCTCAGCCAAAGCCAGGTCCTGCCCAGCAACCCAGGCTGGGGGCCAGACTGACTCCCAAAAGGAAGAGGAAGAGCTGGGGTAGGCTCTGGGGCACAGGAGGGCACAGGGGCCAGCCCAGGAGAGGCAGGGAGTCTTGTGCCCCAGGAAGGATTTGTTCTCCAGACTCTCTGCAAGACCAGAGCAAGAAGAGAGAAGGGCTTCTACCCTTACAGGATACGCTCCCCCATTGTGCCCATGAGACCTTCTCCACTGTGGCCCTGGGGGTGGGGGTGGGGGAGAATGCTCACCTTAGGATGTATATTGAAGTATTTATTGCTTTCAAAGTTCTTTTTCTCGCTCTCAGAGTAGTAGAGAAGAAAGCTCTCTTTGATGATGAAAAACCTAGAGTGGGTGGTGAGGAGGAAGAGGCAACCAGGAGGGAAGGCGTGAGGTTTCTTGGGACAGTAAGAAGGCCTCGGAGGTCCTGCCACCCTGGGGACACCGGCTCAGACTCCTCACCAACTCACGTTCCCCATCCGGGCCGAGGCCTCAGCTGGCCAGTCACCCACCGCTGGAACGGCCTGGCCCTCGCCCCAGTGGGAAGCGGAAGTGGGACGGCCACAACGGACCTCCATGTTTGGCTACCTCCCTCCTGCCACACTGGCACCCTTGGCACAGGAGGGCACCTGTAGCCCTTCCCCTCCGGTATCTTCAACCCCTTGAGTCATAGCTCTAGTCGCTTAGGGTCTCCCCCAAGAGAGGGGGGAGGAGGGAAAGAAGAAAGCTTTCCCACCATTTCTGCCTCTCAGCCTCTCTGTTCTAGGAAACACAGAGCTTTGGGAGGCCTCCCTCCTTGCTAACAGATTGTGTAAGATCCCAAGATGCGTCTTCTGACAAGTAATCATGAAGCTGGCGATGGCATGGAATGTGGGTATGAAGGCCCACCAGCCCCGTGACCTTTCCTGAGGCTGCAACTGCAGGGAGAGGGTCCCCAGGGCACCCACAGCTGCCACCTCACCTCTCCCAGGAAAGAGAAGCTCAGCTTTGTCCTGTGGTGTGAGCCCATCGCCAATCCTAGTTCTTTATTTACACTGACCCTCTTGGCCCAGCCAAACACCGAATGGAGCTGGGGACATCCTGTCCGTGCCCTCCTCCCCCACGCCTCTCGACCCCTGATGGAGAAAGGACACCAATACCACCTTCTGCCCAGATGCAGGGACAGTCTGGGCCCTCCAGCACCTGACCCCTTCATGGGTTTCCCGCTACTTCTGCCCTCAGCCTCTCTGTCCAAGCCAACACTGACCTTGACTTGACCACCCCTCACCTCACTACATTTTGTACAGTCCTGCAAAGGAGATTGTGCATCCTCCCCGGAAAGCCCTGACTATTGCTCTTCATCTGGCTGCCCCCTTCCTTGGGAACCTGCCCAGCCCACAGTGCCATCCCAGCTCCTCCTGCCCTTGCTGACTGGGCCATGCACTGGACCCTTATCGCCCATATGCGCAGGTGTTCATCTTGTCCTGAAGGGATGCTGGGCTCCTGAGGGGCAGGGGCATGCCCTCTCTGATCCACAGGCCAAGGGAGAGGCCCCCTGCCGGTTTCCTAGAAACTTCACAGGGTAGTTAAGAACACAGGCTTGCACCAGACAGACCTGGCATGTCCCAGCTGGGGGACCCTGGGCGAGTTAGCTCACTTCTCTGAGCATCAGTTTATTTACCTGTGGAATGGGGATGATAACACCTACCCCAGAAGAGCTGGAACAGTTTAAGTGGCCTTTTGCCCCGTCTCTGGTGTTTTGTTACGGGAGCCTAACAAAGACAAATAGCTTCTTTCCTTCCTGACACTTCCGGAGTCCCCTCCCCCTCGAGGGTACAGCACTGTGCCAGGGACGTAGCCAGGGAGGAGGGACAACAGGTGGATGGTCACTGGCCACAACGGGCAGGGAGACAACAGGGGCTCTGGCGTCAAACAGTCCCCATCCCTCAAGCCACGATCTCAGGCGAGCTCTCAGCCTTGCTCAGCCTCCCTTTCAAAGCTTCTCTATAACATGAGGGGTGCAAATATTTGTCTCTTGGGGCTGATGTGAAGACTCATTGCTGAGCTCCCGTTGTGTGCCAGGCACTGTACTCGGTGCTAGGGAGCGAACTGTGGGCAAGAGAGACACATAGAGCTTACAGTTGAGTATGTGTGCATGGGTGGGCAAATGGAAAGTAAGCAAGAGAGAAAGTCCACGTACCAGATACCAACAAATGCTCAGGGGGGAAATAAAGTGGGATAAGTAACGGGGTGAGTGGTGGGTGGGGGTTTCGATATTAAACACGGTGCTCAGGGAGCGCCTGATCATGAAGGTGACATTTGAGAAGATGCTCCGGGCAGAGAAGCCCCAGGTGCAAAGGGCCTGAGAAGCAAGTGGGACTCTGGAAGGAACCGTGAGGCTCACAGCATGGCTGTAGCAAGACCCGATAACGGGGCCCATGAAGGGTCCACACACTATGCACACCAAGGCCAGCCTCGCGTCAGCTCTGCTCAGCTTGGTTTGGGTGGGCGTGAAGGTCAAGGGAGGGGGGCCAGCATGAACCTGGAGGAGCGCGAATCCGCAGCGGGCAGGGGTGAGTACTGCCCAACAAAGGGTGCATTCGGCCAGTACACTGCCAGGTTCCAGGAGCCACCTTCATTCATAAACCTGTCTCAGTGACAGCCCTTACTCCCACTGATGACGCCCAGCTTCCTCTCAGCAGGTGAGAGCCCAGAACCGGAGTGGCCCGGCACAGAAGGACACTTCTTCCCGTCCCTTTCTTCAAATTCCCCTTGCTCCCCGACGCTCTCATTCTGACTGCGAGCCAGAGGCATCTCCTTCTGTGCCCTGTGCAGTTGGCGGACGATGCCAGGGCTGAGACAACCCCCATTATTTAGCTGTTCTCGTGTGCTGGCTCCCCTGCTTAGTGTTCTGAGTGTGCCTGAGTGTTTGATCGAGGTCACAATCCTGGAAGACGGGACTTTTGCTCCCATTTGACAGATGAGGAAACTGAGGCCCACGGCAGAAATAATGTGGGCAAAGTCACCCAGCTTGGGCAGAGATGGGGCTGGGACAGAAGCCTGCAGACCACAGTCCCTGCTCCTACTTCCCCTCGTGCGGAGCTGCTTCTGCTCATGGCAGCACCGGGCAGGAAACCACCAGCCGGAGGCGAGAGGGGCTGAGGCTGGGGAGCCCCGGGTCAGAGCTCTGTCACGTACCAGCTGTGTGGCCAGGGCAAGTCACCTGGTCTCTCCAGGCCTCAGGTCCAAGTATGACCGAGGACAATCATAGCAGCTCATCTCTTAGGGTTTGGGGGATAATTAAATGTGTTTGTTCACATAAAGACGTAGTGTATTGTGACACATGGTAAATAGTCAATAAATGCTTAGTTTTATTACTGCTGTTGTTATTATTATGGTTATAATAAATGTGATTATAATATTATTTGTTATTATTTATATTTTAGGGTCTGCGGCAGGCTGCCCCGGCCTCTGTTCCCATCTCCCCTGCCAGCCCACTGGCTCCTACTGGCAGCAGCCCTCGGCCCCTCCAGCCCAGCTAGCCAGCCCCTGTCCTCCAAGCACCGGGCTTCTCCCTGCATCTCAGCTCCCTCCTGTCCAAGGCCCACCCTTCCATCCCGGAACAACTTCAGGCCTGACCGGAGCTCTGTCTGCAGTCCCAGGCCTCTCCCTGGCAGCCCTGCTAGTGAGCCCCACTCCACCTGGGGTGCAGCCCAGAGCGTGTGAGTGAGGGGAAGGGTCTGGTCAAGGCCATGGCCTCCTCTCTCAGGCCCTAAAGGATGGTATTTGCATGTCCAGCTAAATGAGCATTTGCAAGGTGCCAGGACGCTCACCTTGGCAAGTATTTCACTGGCATTATCTTTTTTTTATCTCTCACAGCGACTCTAAGAGATGGAGGTATTTGTGCTTCTGGATGTTGGTGACTTAGTGGAGGCACAGGGAGATCAAGCAGCAAGGGAGGGGCAGATTGGGAAGTCGGCTCGATCTGCTAACGCAGCTGATATTCTGGACTGTTGTGCTCTGGGATGGCCGGTCCGCATGGCTCAGCCTGACCCTCCCAATCCCTCCTGCCGGCAGTGGCTATTTTCCTAGAACTCATCTCAGTGGACAGATGGCAAGCTCCCGGTCAGCTCAGGTCAGGAGGCATTAATGAATCACTGGATAGAGCCAAATCCTCAGTGGGCCTCTGAGGCTTTCTGACTCCCTGCCCTCGAGGAGCTTAGAGTCGAATATAGGAGAGACTGAGTAGAAATCAAGCCTTTAAAAAAACAGCTAATGCTTATCGAGCTTCTCCTTTGCACCAGGCACTGTTCTGGTAACATCATTATGTGTGTTAACTCATTCGTTCCTCACATGAGTGAGGCAAGGTAATGAGCGCAGAGGAGTTAAGTCATATGCCCTAGGTCACACAGCTGGTAAGTGAGGTCACACAGCTGGGATGATTATAAGGCACCGGCAGGGCACTGCAACATGGCCAAGCACCAGCACACCCCGGGACACTGGAAAGCACACAGATACACGCTGACATTGCCAGTTTGTATGAGGGACAAGAAGAGTATAGACTGGGGAGAAGTGATGGTTTAGGTGTCCAGCCAAGGGAATTCTCTGAGAGAAGGTGACAACCGAGCAGGGTTTTGAAGGCTGAATAGGAGTATCTCAAGACTCTGGGAGGAAGGCAAAGGGAGAAATGCATTCCAGACAGAAGGAACAGCACATGTAAAGAACCATGTGTTCAAGGTTAACAAAACATGTCTGGTATTACTGGCAGATGAATAGAAAAGGGGTAGGCTGGGGTATGGGGAAGGGATAGTAGGGGGTGAGTGAAGGTCAAAGAGAGAAGCAAGGACCAGAGCAGGCTGGGGCTGCTTCTTGCTGATGACGGCAGCTGCCGGCTTAGGTGACAGGGTGGACACCAGTGCCATCCAGTACAAACAAGGGAACCTGGGAGGGATTTCCTAAGCTTTGTCTCCACCTTTTACTCCCCTCCTCAGTGCTCTGAACACAACGAGGGCTCAGCTAGAGCCTCATGGCCAACACTGGCCTCATGGTCAACCCAGTCGGAAGTGAGAGGACAGGCAGTACACTTAAACCCACGGGTATCTTCAAAGTTGGGCAGGTCCTGTTTAAGAAAGGGGTCCACTCTGCTGAGCTCCTTACTCTTTGGAAAGGCAAAAGTCAAGTTTGGGAGTCAGGGCCAGAAAGGGCCTTGGAGCACAGAGCGAGAGCGAGAGCAAGTTGGAGCCAGGGGAAATCCTGGAGGGCTGTGGGGAGGAGGGTTGACGGGAGAGTGCAGAGGACAGAGGACCCAGGGCAGATGTGAGAGTCTGGGTCCTACAGTGTCGAGAGACAGTGGTGAACAATCCCATCTCCGGGGGTGGCAAGACGGGGTGTCTGGAAGGCTCCGGAAAACAGGGAGCCAGCATTCAATGAGACAGGGTTCACACTTCTGTGATTTAAATGCCTCTTCCCTCATTTTCATTGCCAAACCTCTTCGCAAATACCTTGTGTGAAAGGCGGGTATGTCCCTGCGAGGGTGGGGAAGGGGGGTGGGGAGACGGAGGGATGAGCTGAGCTGCTGCAAGGAGGACCCGCTGCAGAAGACCCCTCAGGAAATAAGCGTTTGGAGCTCCCTGAGGATTACCAGAAGCCCGGGGCAGGTGTGGGTTTCCTCAGGATGTGGGATCAGACCTTGGGTCAGTTAACTCACTCTCAAGAGGGCAGCGAGAGCCCAGTAGACAGGTGAGCTACACACGGGTTACGTTTCACTGGAAGGCGGATGTCCAGCCTGGCTGCCCCTTCTTCCCTGGGCACAAACTTCCAGAATAGACCGGCACACCGTCTCCCTTATCCCTGAGACTCTCGGGCGCTGAGAACAGGTGCGTGGTGTTTGGGACCAGGTAAATCCTAGAGCAGGGGAAGGATAGCTTGTCAGAAGTGTCCTTTTTTGGGGCACCTGGGTGGCTCAGTGGGTTAAGCCACTGCCTTCGGCTCAGGTCATGATCTCAGAGTCCTGGGATTGAGCCCTGCATCGGGCTCTCTGCTCAGCAGGGAGCCTGCTTCCTCCTCTCTCTCTGCCTGCCTCTCTGCCTGCTTGTGATCTCTCTCTGTCAAATAAATAAATAAAATCTTTAAAAAAAAAAAAAAAAGAAGTGTCCTTTTTCAGCAGTGGCAGAAGGAAGGTAAGAAAAGACACAGCCCCCAGCGTATGTCCCTTTCTATTCATGCCGAGTGACCCGGTGGGCTCCGGGGAAGCTTGTCCTGGCCTATGCCACTTGTGTGGACAGCAGGACAGCAGGAAACCTCAAGGGAGTGTTCACAAATGGTAGCGCAATTCTTCAAACAATACAGTAAAGACAAGGTTACTATGTAATACCCATCCGAGTGCAGAGGCACTGGGTGAAGTGGGCAGAGGCTGGGAGCCCCACCCCGTTGTGGTACGGTCAAGAGATCTCTGGAGTCCTCCACAGAACACAGCTGAAAAACCACAGCGTGACCCACCTCCACTGCAGCGGCCCGTGAGGTGAGATGGGGCAGGGCCCCTGGCCTGGCTCAGCAGCTGGTCTCCTGCAGGCCCAGACCCGAACTCCAAACGCCCGCCTCTAAGCCTAGGTTTGCTTTCCAGCACAGCCAGAGCTGCTCTCAAAGGAAGTCGCTTTCATAGTTCCAAGTCCTGAACTGCCAGTGTGGGCCCTGCTTGAGGTCTGACCCCTATTCCGGGGAGGCGCATTTTCAAACAGGCCGTCAGCAGCCACGAGGCCCAGCTCCTGGGCTCGGGGACCGAGGGAAGCAGGGCTTGTCTGCACTGGTAACCGCTTCCCTTCAGAAGTCCCCGTGAGGAACCCTCCTGCACTGTTGGTAGGGATGCAATCTGGTGCAGCCACTCTGGAAAACAGCGTGGAGGTTCCTCAAAAGTTGAAAATAGAGCTACCCTATGACCCAGCAATTGCACTACTAGGTATTTACACTAAAGATACAAACGTAGTGATCCGAAGGAGCACGTGCACCCGAATGTTTATAAAAGAAGGGAACAGAGGTGACAACCCCCTCAGAAGGAGGCTGGAGGACTTGAGCTGAAGCTGTATTTGCAGAGCACACGCTGTTCTCAATGAGACTGGACAGCTTTTGGAGCGGCTGTGGGGGCTGCTAATGGACAATAGCCAAACTATGGAAAGAACCTAGATGTCCATCAACAGATGAATGGATGAAGAAGACGTGGTGTATACACACACACACACACACACACACACACACACACACACAGGAATACTATGCAGCCATCAAAAAATGGAATCTTGCCTTTTGCGACGACGTGGATGGAACTAGAGGGTATCATGCTTAGCGAAATAAGTCAATTGGAGAAAGACAACTATCATATAATCTGCCTGATATGAGGAAGTGGAGATGCAATGTGGGGAGTTTGGGGGGTAGGAAAAGAATAAATGAAACAAGATGGGATCAGGAGGGAGAAAAACCATAAGAGACTCTTAATCTCACAAAACAAACTGAGGGTTGCTGGGGGAAGGGGGGTCAGGAGAGGGTGGTTGGGTTATGGACATTGGGGAGGGTATGTGCTACGGTGAGTGCTGTGAAGTGTGTAAACCTGGTGATTCACAGACCTGTACCCCTGGGGCTAATAATACATTATATGTTTATAAAAAAAATTTTAAAAAGAAGTTCCCGTGAATCATCACGTGTCAGTGAAGCCGGAATGAACGGCTGGTATTGCATTGTTTGGCTGTGAGACGGCACCCACTTCCTTAACCTAAGGGCTCAGGGGAACCTGGATGCCACCACATCCAAAAGGGGCAGGGGTAACAGACCGAAGGATCTGGAGAGATCCTCAGCTGCCCCCTGGCCACCTCCCACCACACTGTGGCACTAGATGAAGCTTGAAGGACCCAAGTCGATGATAAGAAGAGGAATACGCAGGCACAGAAGACGAGCAATAACGCTACAGCTGTGCCCACGGGACACCTCAGGCAGCCAGCTGTGCGGAGTTCTGTGTCAGCCAGAAAGAGAGACCAAGTCGCACTGCCACGAGAGCCTGAGCCTGGCGTGTGCTGCCGACATGCTAGGTCTTCCCCTCAGCCTGGGGGCCGGCTCCGTGTGGTGACATCATCGCTAGGAAACAGCACTCAGGGCTACTGATGAAACTCCCAGACCCAAATCCCTGTGGGAATAGAGTCTCCCCGAGATCTTTTTGGTACGGTGACCACAATCTTTCCACACCCTGAGATCTGGGAAGTGGGGCCACGGTCTCACGGTTCCCCTGGCACTTAGTGGACACTGACTCTTAGCTCGCCCCACTGGCCACCTTATATGGGGGGAAGGAGGAACCCGGGGCTGTATAGAAGGCCCTGCTGCACGAATTGACTGGGCCCTCCTCATCAGGGGCTCGGGCCTTGGCATTTGTTCAGAAGGGTTTGGGACAGGGACTAGAGGCTGGGGAGAGGATTGAACCCTGGGAGGGCTGGCCTGCCTGTGGGTCCAGACCTGCAGCAACTGACACTGGCTGAGGCTGAGACACTCTCGGCACCTTTCCTCCTGGTCTTTGCCAACAGCCTCTGCATCTCCACTCCTCACAGACGAGGGAGCACTGAGTCATCAACCTTACCCTCTAGTCACTTCTCCCAGGTTCTCTTCTCTCTTCTAAGTAAGGTTTTGATTCCTTTCCCTTTTGGTAGCCCCTGGGGAGAAAGCGGATCCTTTAGCTTGAGGGCATCTTCCCACCCCAGGAAAGGCAGGGCTGCTCGGGTGGGGTATGGTTGGGAGGCAAAGGCCCTGAAATGGGTCCTGAGCTACTGAGCGGAAGAGGCTTTATAGAACCCAGGCGGCCACCGCTGGTTCCATCCTGCCTGTTATTGATGCGGCGGGAGCCTTTCCAGACCCCCTCCCCTTAGCTGCCCCAGCCAGGGCATCGATCGCCTTAATGGCAAGGCTCTGCAGGGGTGGGCCTAGGCTGCCCTCTCCCCAAGCCTTCCTGTGGCCACTAATTAGCTGAAGTCCCGACTCCATTTCCAAATGGGGAACTGGGGCCCAGGGGGCCCTGCCAGGAAGCAAGAGGGGGCTAAGCTTAGCATCAGGTCTCCCCCACCCACAACTGGCAGGTGGGCTGTTAGTTGTTTCCTGAACCCCAGGGGAGGGGGACTCTGTTAAGTGGCAGCTCTAGAATTCCTATAAAAGAAGGGAACAGAGGTGACAACCCCCTCAGAAGGAGGCTGGAGGACTTGAGCTGAAGCTGTATTTGCAGAGCACACGCTGTTCTCAATGAGACTGGACAGCTTTTGGAGCGGCTGTGGGGGCTGCTAATGGACAGTATGGTGGGGGAGCTAAAGCCTCCCAGGCCTCCCTTGGTGCCCCCAATGGGCTTTGAGCTGGGATCCTTTGCTCCTGACACCTCCCAATCCTGAAGACAACTGTGGGTACAGGGCCCGGGTCCCCACCACTGTAAGTGATGGGGGCTAGGAGATCGACCTTGGGGTTCACAGACCCCTAGTATTTACTAAAGATGTGATCAGGTGCAAGTGGCTGGCAAGAAAGGTCTTGGAGGATGAGACCCAGACTCAGGGCAGGAGCCAGACCCGATGGGGTGGGACCAGTAGCTGCTGGGAGCAACTAAGGCAGAAGAGAGGGGGCATGGGGGTCACTGCGATGATGGTACTTGAATTTACAAGCAACCTTCCCACTCCCTTTCCCCACCAGGGTGCCCTGCTAAAGACCAGGAACTGCTTCTTAGCCCAACCTTGGAAGCCCCCCAGAAGATGCCCTCCGCGTTGCCCCGGGCCTCCGTTTAGGGGATGAGAGAGAAGTTTAATTTTGGAGGAATTCGAGAAACCTATCTCCCACTCAATCCCAGAGAGAAACCTGGCAGAACCAACAAAGGCAGGCGAAACCCGCTCCGTAAATCATGAAGCACCTTCCATGGATCCTTTTGTTCTACGGGTCTTATAGAAATATTAAATTATTCATCAAAACAGAACATCAGAACCAACCGCTGCCACATCTCTGCGATCTGTGGTTCTGGGATATCTGAGGCCCTGCTACAGGACAGACTCACAGGGGGATGGGAAAGAGCATCTGGACACACTCCTCCTTTCCGTGCAGGGTCACACCTCCAGGGAGAGGCTGGATCAGGGTCTGAGCTCTAGCGACCATTCTAATAGCAAATCTCTGAACTGAGATTGGCTTGAGGGTGGAAACTGCCCAGAAGATGGCCCATTGTTCCTGCAGCCAGTGCAGGGAGCTTCCCGCAAGTTCAGGGCTATGAGCCATCCCTCCAATACCTTCCTCCTGTAAGAAGCCCCTTCCTCCAGTACCTTCTGGGCCCCTTTGTAAGTGGAAAGTGGCTACTGCCTGGCATCTGGGGAGTCCCCTCTGAGTTGTGGACAGGGAAGCTGGGCTGGGGCTGCTCTGACCCTCTTTAGCACCCCTTCCTACAGATCGATCCCTGGGACAGGACCGATCCATCCTCTCCCCTGGCCCCTCAGTCTCCACGCATCTCTGCCTCAGCTCAGTTCCTCCTCTCTGGCTTCTGTGCCGGAGCACTGGAGACTGTTTTCCCTAAGGTTCAGATTTCTAAAAATCAGTTCAGGGGAGAGTTGGAGGGGTTGCCACATGACTGCCACCAAGGCAGGCACAGACCTTTCCTCACCCCTCCTCTCTCTCGCGGCTGAGTCTTTCAGAAGCCCACGGTGGAGCCAGCACAGGGTCAAGTTGGGGAGAGGGGGGGCTTGTGGAGATAATGGAATTGTCTGTGGGGATCCCAGGAGGATATCTTTGGCTGGATATCTTTCCCTCCCAGGCAGAGTCTGACCTAACCTGACCCAGATGGGCATTTACCACGGCCATGACCTCTTTGGCCCATGCCCTACCTCCCCACCCAGACTTAGATGCATTCCATAGAGGAATCCCCGCCGTCCCCGGGGCCAGTGGTACCACCCCAGGTGGGCCAGCACTCCGACAGGGATGGCCCAGGTCCCAGCTGAGATCCACATCTTCCAGGGACAGCCAAGTCAGGAGTGAAATAGGGCGAGGCCAAGGTCACCAAGGAAGTCAGAGGCCGACGGTAATAGCGAGAATGGTACAGGGTTCTTAGGCCCTGGGCTCCCTCCCCAGGCGGTTCTAACGGGGCGCAGGAGGCGCACTCACCGCCGGGACCACTTGGCCGACGGCCTCCCGAAGGGCCGCTTCCACAGCACACCGTAGAGCTGCACTTTGGTGCTGATGTCCAGCGCGTCCGAGTCCGTCTGCTCCAGGGAGGGCGAGGGTGACACCGAATTGGACTTGGACGTGAACATTCTGCCTCCGCTGGGCTGCCCCGGGCCGGGCCCACCCACTCCCCGGGGCAGGCACAGACTGGGGGCTTCCGGCAAGGGCGGGCGCGCGACAGAGGGCTGCGGGGAGGCGGCGTCGGCGCGCGGCTCCGGGCGCCGTCGGGGCGCGTTCCAGCCCGCAGAGGCGCCGAGCCGCCCGGGCCAGGACCCGCTGCCCGAAAGCGCGCGGGGCGTGAAGCGCGGCGCCGAAGGGTCGCGAGGCGCGCAGCCTGCGCCTTGGACTCGCGGCTGGGGCGGGCCCGGTGGGAACTCGGCGGGGAGGGCGGCTCAGCCTCCAGACCGCAGCATCTCCCTCCAGCTCCCCGCGACAGTCCCAATTCTGGTGGCCCCGATTGGCTGGGAGGGGCAGGTGAGCTAGCTGGAGGCCGACCGCGAGCGCCAATCAGTGCTGGCGCCGGCTGGAGGGCCGGGCTCCGCGCGCCCGGAAGGTCCCGGCGGGTCGCTCGGCCGGGAATGCGGCCTCTGCGTTTCCCCACCCCCACCCCTCGCGCCCCGCTCTACCCCGCACCGCCACCTCCTGTACCCTCCGGCGTGCGGGCAGGGCCTCACCGAAGTTGGGAAGTCGTGTGCTTTGTAATGTGCTTGGGTCACTCCTGCAGACACCTACTCGAGCTGGGTAGAGGAGAGCAAGGGGCAAGGGTTTGGTGTTAGACAGCAGGGCTTGGAACCCCAGCTGAGTCCTCACGCAGCTCCGAGGAGCTTTGGAGAGCCTTGCTTCTCTCACCTGTAAAGCGGAGATGCCAATGCCTCCTCGGGCTGGGCGCGGGCCAGGTAAGAATTCCGTAAGTGCCCGAAGCGCCCGCAGGGAGAGCAGGCTCCCCGCCCTCCCCGCCCCCCTCGGGTGGGTTTCAGTTGGCACCGCTGCCGCCTCGCCCGGATCAGATTCCTCTTCCCAGAACTTGGCTGTCTGCGTCGGCACTTGGCACTCGGTGCCAGCGCCGAAAGTCAGTGCAGTTTGCGTCCGTGATTTATCTGCGCGCCTGCCTGGTGTTGCCGGGGTCCGGCGCTCCACCCACTTCCGCTCCTCTTCGCCTAGGCTCTGGGTGATCCGCTGACCTCCACGCCTAGGTAGAGGTCTGTACAACCTCTGGGGATCCTGGACGGAAAGGCTGTGTTACCCCGCGGCCCGCTGGCACCGCTCCAAAAGCAGGGGAGTGAGTTTGCGCAGTAAGAGGCAGCCCGCTAGACCACACTGCAGTCACCCTTCCCGGGCGGAGGAGCCACCTCTGTGCCCTTGAGAAAAACCACCACGCCACGCCCCCCAGGAGCTCTGATTCCTCCTGTGTAAGAAAAAGGAGTCGGATTAGAACAAAAGTTTGCAAATGGGTTGCCTAAGAGCCAGATCGGTTTACAGATACACCGTATTAATTTGCCTAAGTAAAAAATTGAGGTGTAATTATTACAGGATAAATGCACAGACCTTAAGTATTTATCTGGCCAAGTATATTTTGTTAATTGTGTATACAGAGTAACCACCACCAAACAAGATACAGAATATTTCCATCACCCCAGAAAGTTCCCACCTGCCCCTATCCAGTCAACTGCCATCCCCCACCCCCTCCTAAGCAACTGCTTTCTCTTACCAACATTTGCACACCTTTAAACCTTTTTAAAATTTTCCTGCCTAAAATGGTCTTCTTCCAGACCCGCCATGTCCTATTGTCCTTTGCTCAGCTTGTCATGCTCATTTATTAACTGCCTGCCTCCTCCCTGTAGGGATTTGAGCTTGCGATCCTCACTATGTCCTCCCCACCTGGCCTTCCCAGGTCTAACGTTTCATTTCATGAGTCTGGTCAAGAAGGGATCTCCCCAAGGGCTCCCACACCTTCCCTTAATGAACTCTGGAGTTCCCAAGCCCCGGGTGCATACATTGGTGCTCATTGTCCAAACTGCCACATCTGAATCCCCTTGTGCCGCCTCATGCACGTGCCCCTGCAGAAACATGTCAGGTCTGGCCCAGGGCCCCAGTCCACCAGGTGGGAAGAGACAGGGCTAGGATAGAAGGCAGAGTGGACATTTCACACGCTTCAGGGCTCTTTTGGACACAGGTTCCAAAGCATGGAAAATGTTCCACTTTAGGAGTCCTGCTTTTCCCAGATTGGAAGCTAGAAAACTTGTGCTGGAAGCCTTTTGGGGTGGAGGGCATGGGTTGGGGGTACTAGGACAGGACTTGGAGATGCAGGTGACAGACAAGAAGAAAAAAGCCTGCAGAGGCATCGGTATCTCCAGGGAAGGTGGTACTAGGAGCACGTGACTGGGGGTCAGCTGTGGCTGCAAGATTGCATCCCCCCAGGCAGCAAGCAGTGTCCACACTGGCTGCAGTGGCTGTCCTGGGCAGGTGACATGCAGACAGCAGCATCAAGAGTTCTGTGGTGGTGGCAGCTTTGTCATCAGCGGGCTTCCTCAGTGTGGCAGCATTCCTGGAAGCTTTACCTCTGGTCAGGTCTAGTTTTCTAGTTCTCTAGCCCTGCCAATGTCCTTTTAATATAATAATTCCTTTTCTGCTTAATCAGGTCAGGACCAGCTTTAGCTGCTTGGAAAGGACTAGTGCTGAGCTCCTGAGCCATAGGAGGAAGAAAGGCAGAATACCTGGAATCGTTCTTAAGGAAACTGTTCCCAAGGAGCTGGGCAGAATGAGCCCAAGTGGCTCCTGGGAAATGTTCAGTGTCTTTACTGGAACAAACAGAGCACAAGTTTCTTCAGGGGCGAAGAGAAACCAATCTTTGCTGGTCCCCTCTACACACAGGACACCTCACCTGACCTTAGGTAATGGTTGAGGCATGCTTCCCTCAACTAAGCAGCCCAGATCATACCAAGTGAGCCCTGGGAGAAGCCGTTTCTGCTTCCATTGTGTTCTCTGCCCTCGCTGGTGAGAGTGCTGAAGGCCAGGCAGGTGCTTCTGAGGAAGACAAAACAAGCTGGTGACAATTCAGTGCCTTGGACCCAGCAGGGGCTGGTGTTGCTCAATCTTAACCAGGAACTGGGTGAGACCAGTCAAGGGCAGATGTTCAGCCCCGGAGCTGATGTTCTAAGATACATCCTATCCATTTCGTTGGACTTTTGAAACAGTCTCAATGAGGTACATATTAGTTTTCGTTCTCCAGGGGAGTAAAATGAAGTTCAAAAAGTTGTCTACTACTTTTCAAAAAGGTTGTCTACTACTCCCCTAGTCATTTCTGGAGCATGAAACACCCTCAAATACGTGCGGAATGTGGGAAGTGACAGGAATATGTATTTTATTTTCTTTTGGCCTTTATTTGTTTCCTCAGCTTTAGTGAGGCATGACTGACGTAAATATTTACATTGTTCAACATGACTTACTACATGCATATTGGGAAATGCTTACCACAATGAAGTTAATGTATTCATCACCACACATAGTTACCGTTTTGTTTGTGTGCCTGTGTGTGGTGAGAACACTTCCAACCTACTCTCAGCAAATCTCAAGTATACAATGCAGTATTATTAACTATAGACCTCATGCTGTACACTCAATCTCCAGACCTTACTCATTTTATAACTGAAAGTTTGTACCCTTGGACCAACATCTCCCCATTCTCTGGTTCAATGAATTTGACTTTTTAAGATTCTACACATAAGTGAGATCAGAGGGCATTTGTTCTTCTGTGTTTGGTTTCATTTCCATTATCATAAGGTCCTCCAAGTTCATCCATGTTATTGCAAATGGCAGAAAGTCCTTAATTTTACAGTTGAATACTATCCCATTGTGCATATATGAACCACATTTTCTTCATTTATTCATCCATCTGTAGACACTTACATGGTTGCCGTATCTTGGTTGTTGTGAATAACACTACAACGAACATGGGAGTGTGGACATCTCTTCAGGATACTTCCTTTGAATATTATACCCTGAAGTGGTATTGTTGGATCACAGGGTAGTTCTATTTTTAATTTTTTAAGCAATCTCCATGCTGTTTTCCATAGTGGCTGTACCAATTTACGTTCCTACCAACAGTGCACAAGAGTTCCCTTTCCTCCACCTCCTTGCCAACACTTACTATCTCCTTTTTGACAACAGCTATGCTATGTGTGAAATGATATCTCATTGTGGTTTTGACTTGCATTTTCCTGATTAGTGACGCTGAGCACCTTTTCATGTACCTGTTAGACATTCGTATATCTTCTTTGGAAAAATATTCAGTTCCTCTGCCCACTTTTTAATTGGATTAAAAAAATATATTGAGTTGTCTTCTTTGGATATTAGTCCCCTGTCCCCTATCAGATCACTGATTTACAAATACCTTCTCCCATTCCATAGGTTGCATTTTCATTTTGTTGCTGGTTTGCTTGCAGGTTTTTGGTTCGGCAGAGTCCCACATGTTTATTTTTGCTTTTGTTGCTTTTGTTTTAGTTAAATCTTCATTTAGTGATAACACAGTAGTGGTTTGGTCCTCATGAGCCAATACCACCCCTGGATTAGGCATATTCCCTGGTGGATGATACCATATATTTTGTCCCTTAAAATCATCAGAGGGTGTGTTTACATTGCACATAAGCGTCTCAGTTGGCACCTATACCAATAGCCCTAGCTTGGTACTCGTATGTCTATTCCAGACCTCTGCCCATTTTCTGATCAGGTTATACTGAGTTATGAGTTCCTTACATATTTTGGATATTAACTCTTATCAGAGATATGGTTTGTAAATATTTCCCCCCATTCCTTAGGTTGTCTTTCCATTCTGATGATTTCCTTGGCTGTATGAAAGAACATACATCACCATGATGTTGCCTTTATCCAGAGTCTGCATGCCCACTTGATAGTCACCACTGTTGCATGAAGCAGGTATTGGCATGGCCACAACATATGACTAGCCCATGGTAAGGCAATGTGTGAATATTGACTGGGGTGCAGGTCACTGATCTTACACTTCAGCTAGAGTGAGCCAGAGTCTTCCTTAACCCACTCCAGTCAGGAATGGGCAGGAAGACATTCTCAGGAAAGGGTGACAAGGGTCTCTCTGGAGTCACATCCTGATCAGGTCTCAAAAGCTCCCAGCAACTGGGACAAGAGCAGATCTTCCCATAGGGCGGCCTCCTCAGCTCCCAGCCCTCTTTGTCCTGACCCCAGTCTCAGGCAGGTGGGCCAGGCTGGTGCCAAGTGAAGGACCCAGGAGTGTGTCTAATTTGAGTTCCCAAGGCTGCCCTGGCACTGATGTCAGGCTGCTAGCTAGATCCTGCCCAAGCATCCCTATGGGGCCAAGAAGCTGAAGAGGCGGAAGAGACCTGGGCTCCAGGCCAGGCCCTCCTGCAGCATCAGATCTCATGGAAACTTTTCCCCTCCTCCCACCCTAATTCCATCATTGGGGTTCCAGTCCTGGATTCCACAAGGTATGGCAATAATTCAGCAGGAACCGCACCACCATCCCTCGGGTTATCTCTGCTTGGTTCCTGTGGAACTCTGCCCCTCCTCCCATTCTAGTACGGTCTGTCTGCCTCCTTTGGCGCTTTCCTCTCTGTGTTTGCATCCCTTCCAGATGGTGAGATCCCTGAGGACAGACAGAGTCTGGGGCCTGTAATTGATACTCAAGAAACACTTACTGAATCCATTAGTGTTACTTGGTCCCATTCAAGGCCTGCAATTTCTTATTTGTTTGCACATCAAATGGAGCATGACACCCCCCAACCTCCACCCCCAGGGCCTCAATAAAAAAAAAAAAAGGGTCGGGGTTCCTGGTGTGGTGGGAATGTAGGAGAAAACAATCTGTGGAGATGGCGGACTTGTTGCCTGCTTTTAGTGTGAAGAGGGGTTTAAATCCAGGCTCTGCCATCAGTTGTGTGAACTGAGGACAATCACCGGGCGTCTCTGGGCCTCAGGGTTCTCTCAGCCCCACTGGGTCACATTCCTTCATCCCAACCTGTTGTCTGGGCTCTCCCTCAACTCTCGCCCCCAAGCTGTCCCAGCCACGCCAAGTCCGATATTCTGAGAAGCCACCAAGCCTTCGCAGCTCCTCAGTCCAGAGTGCTTTTCTTCTCATCTCCCCCAAATCCCGACTGCAAGATTCAGCTCAGATGACTCATCAGATGACTAAACCTTCTGAGGTTTAGAAGACCACCTACCTCTTTTTATTGAATAGTATATTCCACTTTGACTGCATTTTCCTTTTTAAAATTTTTTTTTAATATTCTAAGTAAAAATTTATTGACTTTCTAAGAATCCTTACACATTGTACACTGCTTCGAATTTATCACAGGAATTAGTTCTCCAAAATGTTAGTCACAACTGGTTTGAAAGAGTGTTTGGGAAATGTGGCAACTTTTAAAAAAAATTTTTATTTTATTATTATTTTTCTAGTAACACATAATGTATTATTTGTTTCGGGGGTACAGGTCTATGAATCCTCAGTCTTACGCAAATCACAGCACTCACTATAGCACATACCCCCTCCACCAGCCACCCAATCCCTCCTACCTCCCTCCCCTTCAGAAACCCTGTTTGTTTCCTGAGATTAAGAATCTCTTATGGCTTATCTCCCTCTTTGGCTTCATCTTCATTTTTCCCTCCTTTCCCCTATGATACTGTGCCTTGTTTCTCAAACTCCTCATATCAGTGAGATCATATGATATTCTCTCTGATTGACTTATTTCTCTTAGCATAATACCCTCTAGTTCTATCCATGTCGATGCAAATGGCAAGATTTCATTTTTTGATGGCTGCATAGTATTCATATATATATGAATATATATATACACACACATATATTCATATATATGAATATATATATATATATATATATATATATATATACACACACACACATATATATACCACATCTTCTTTATCCATTCATCTGTTGATGGACATCTAGGCTCTTTCCATAGTTTGGCTCTTGTGGACATTGCTGCTGTAAACATTGGTGTGCAGGTGCCCCTTTGGATCACTACATTTGTATCTTTGGGGTAAATACCCAGGAGTGTTGGCGCATAGAGTAGCTCTGTTTCTGACTTTTTGAGGAAGGTCCATACTGTTTTCCAGAGTGGCTGCACCAGCTTGCATTCCCATGGCTGCATTTTCTAAGGCCAAGCATGGGTCTCAGGCTCCTTTGCTTGCACAGGGCTTGGCAGCACCTCCAAGGGAACCCAAGAGGGAGGGGGAGGGGGGTACAGGGCACCACATGCATGTTCAAAGCCAGGAGGCCAAGTGAAGGGGCTTGGGGAGTCAAAGGAGAGTATGTGCCGGCACAGACCAATGGCCCTGGGTCCCGGCAGTCCCACATTTGAGATGGTCTGAGCCGGCAGATTCTTGCATTACATGAAATAGTTCTGTTCTCATCAGCAGGGTCAACCTCTGGCCAGGCTTCTGCCCTCTCTCTGCCTGGAGACGGCTCACACCTGTTGCCAATGTCGAAGTGTTTCTGGGAGGGGCCCAAGAACTTACTGCTTTCCCGCCTGCCAGTGGCTTCGGGGCACTAACACAGTCCCGTGGCATCCAAGGCCATCGCTGTGGGGAGCACACTGCTTAGGAACCCTGAATGTATCCGGTGCTCCCCCTTGTGGGTGATGTGTGGATTAAAATGTATACATTCCTTTGGCTTCTAAGAGCAAGTACATTTCACTGGGGGAGAGGGATGTGTTCAGTCTGGCCAACAGGCTCAAAGCCATTTCTTGTTACAATCCCACACACTCTCCCAGGACCTCTGAGGAAGAGCCAAGGGGCTGGTTTTTCATCTGGAACAAAATTAACAATTCAATGGATCAGGTGCCAAGGGCTCCACCTGTACTTGATTAAAGATCTTGGGCTTCATATATCAAAGACCTCGCGGGTTAATGTATCAAAAAGGGGCCCCGCCAACTGTCAGCATCGTGCTACCCTTGAAATGCTTTCTCCAGGTCCAGTAGCAGACGTTCTTTTCTGGTTTCTCCAAATACCAAGCAGGGTGAGGTCATGGGCAGAAGAGAATGGGGGCGCGGGGGAGGATCTGCTCTCGTTCCTGCCCCTCCTGCTCCCATCTCCACCTTCACACAGGGCCTGGACAGCTGGAAGAGGTGGAGGGTGGAGACTCCAGTCAGACAGTGACCACAGAGGGCCATGTTCCACGACATGTGCCCTTGGGTAAATCGGAGTGCGGGGTGGCAGAGGACTTTCGGAGAGGGAGAACCAAAGGATGGAAGGAAGACTGAGCTTCCACCTGGCCCTCTGTACAGAACTGTAACTAACACAGACGTTCGCCAGTGGGATGGAGGGGTGTCTCTGGGCCCCAGCCAGGAAGTGGGGGAGACAAGTAGGGATGAGGAAGGAAAAAAGTCACCAAGCTCCACCCTGAGGGGCCAGAAGAGCCTGTGGAGCACAGGGGTCTCTGGACTACCATGTCCATGAATGATCCAAGTGATGACAGAGCTCCTGAGGTCAGCCGGGACTGCGCCTGGGATGGCTGCCGGCAAGGAGGGAATCACAGAGACCCTGGCTAGGCCCAGTTATCTGTGCAATTTTACATCTGGAAGCACAGACGTCACCTAGGGAATGGACACGTCACACATCACCTGTTGGTACCTCCTCTGTCCTTGAGCCAGTTCATGGCACCTTCTTTGCGGAGTCCGTGTTCTCTCTCCTGTGCCACCAGGCCTTTGCCACGGAGGTCCTCCTGCTCCGAGACCGTTCCGACTGCTCCACCGGCGATTCACGCAGGCCTCCTCTCCCTCTCAATGTCGTTCCTGAAGCCTCACTGTGGGTTCCTTGCTCCCATGCGTTCCCCGAGCACCCTGTGCTTGCCTCCCGGTCCTACTGGCAACTGTGTCTTCTTGTTGAATCCTTCTCAGAATCACAAGGTCTTTATGGACTGGAAGTGACCCCTACTCCCTTTTGAACACTCAGCATTCAAGTGCCCGGTCTGTTGGAAGGGCTCTGTGTTGAGTTAATGCTGCCGAATGAGAGGTAAATGGAGAAGAGGTAGGGCTCAGCTTATATTCCATTCCACCTTCTGGATAAAATAGCATCTGTGTTCTCGTATACTTGACAGCCCTTGAAGTATCTGATGGTGGTTACCAAGAACATTCCAGATGAAGGCAAACACTCAGTTCCTTCCACATCTCTTCAAATGCTCTGGCTTCTCATCCTGTCTCCACTAGGCTCCCTCCTCTGATGGCTCTCGTATTTGTTAGGATCCCTCCATAAAGAAGGCAGTCGGAATGGGACAGGTCTTCCCTCACATTCCTACCCAACTTTAGAAAACTGGGCAAGGGGGAACATTGCAACAGAAATGAGGAGCGGAGCCCAAAATGGGAACCAGATGTTCAGGTCCCTCAGTCAGTCACACAGCACCTTACCAACTTTAGCTGGTTGTGGGTTAGGAACCCAAACCTAGTTAATTTCCCACCTGTACACTCAGCCCCGTGTGCAGACCCGTACCTCAGTGTGAGCGGGGGCAGAGCCAGATGCAGGGCTGGAGGCTGGTTCTGCCGCCGGCTAGAGCCCTGCTACAGATTAGCCACTCGGCTTCGGCTTAGAAAGTGCCTCCTCAGGGAACACCAATTCATTCAACCACACCTATTTATCCAGAACCTAGCTTCCTGGAGCTTGTATTTCAGTAGGGAAGGACAAAGTAAGGATATATATTAGAAAGCAAATTAAAAGGTGACCAGTGCTACTAAAAAAGAAATAACAGGACAAACTAAGGAGGACTGGGGCAAGGTGGGACATACTAGTTTTAAATCGGGTGGTCACAGGGGACCTAACTGAAGGAGACTTTAGATCAAGGCTAGAAGGAGGTGAGGGAGCTGGGGAAGGGCATTTTAGACATAGGGATTGGACACAAGGTACCTTATTTCTGACACTGTAAAAAACTACACTGTAGGATGCTGCCCTAACTTCTAGGCATTAGAAACAAATTTACAAACTGAACTTCTATTAGAATCTCTATTTCTAGGGTCAGGTGTTCACAGCCTCTATATATTCCTACAGCAACTCTGTCCTTGGACTGAACTCACTGTGATGGGGGGGGTCTGTTGCCTGCTTCTCTTTTCTGAGTATACTACCTCCCTAAATATTTCTTAAAAATGCTGGCAAAGCAAAGTAAAAGTCAATGAGTTAGTATTGTTTTGGACACATGGTATATTGTTTCCTTCATCTCTCTTCCTCCTTTGCATCCCTCCTTCCCTAAAGGATCTGCATATAGTGGGTGCATCTTTCCCCTGTCCTTGAAAGCTTTTCATTACCTTTTCTGATGTTCAAATGGGGGTCAAGTCTAGTCGTCAAACAGAGAAGCAAACTGCCAAGAGATTAAGTAATGAGCCACTCACATAAGGTATCCACTAATAAAAATTTAATATCATAAAACAAATCAGAAAACAGCAAAAAAAAATTTTTTTTTTAACCATTCACAATTAACGTGGAAAGAGACAAAATTATAAGGCAGCCATCCATGGAATGATTCATGTTTACAAAGGATCCAGAAAAGGGGACATTTAAAAATCGCTCTTCAGGCTACTGAACCAGGGGAACTGCAGTTTTATCCCATGAGACTTCCAACTTGATAGAAGATGCTATCAGAAAACAAATCAAAGCCAATTTCCTTCCGTTTGGCTGAGCACATCTAGAGAATTCCCAATGGTTGTCTAGTCCTTTCCTACAAGTCACAAATTTCCTTCAAGTCTCCTGGGGTGAATCTAGATGTCTCAGGTACAGGGCAGAGGGTGGGCTCCATCACTGGTTTTAATGTCATAGCATCTTCAACAGTGCTCCTGGGATCATTCTGTTTTGAGTAGAACTTTTCTAATGGAAGGATGGTTCTCTTATAGATCACCTTCCATTGCAGCAGTCTGGGAGAATCTGGTCACTATTCTCATCTCTTAAGAAGCCCAGAGGACCTGTAGGCAAGAACATTTTCTGGTTGGTAGACAGCTCCCCTATTTAGTACCTAGCTACCATGGGTTTGAGGGGCGTAACACTCCAATGCTGGTGTGTCTTCCTAGTTCTAATCCTTGAAAAAGAGAAAAACCAGGCAGTGACACTTAGAAGTGGGCTGGTAAAAGACACAATTTCATCGTCTCCTCTCTACAAAGAACTGACCCCTCAAAATGACCACCTCTGTCCTTTCTCTAACGATTCAAAATACAGGAAACCAGACTGACTCAACTGTTTTGAATAGGGAGATAAAAAGGGGATGGAGGAAGAGAGAACACATAGCCTCTGTAGATGGAGCTGTTTCCAATTCTCTACGCTCCAGTGCAGAGCCTTTGCCTAAAGAAATCTGGCAGCAGCGTGCACAGGAAAGCAGCCAGCCCTGGAAGGGCGCTGCTTCGGGGAAGTAGGGACTGATATGCTATCCGCTGGAAAACAAGGGAGGGGAATGGACCAGTAGCATTTTCCAACTTCATTTGCCATTTAAGAGTGCATTTGGGATCTGAAGAAATCTGCCCCTACCGAGGAAATGGAGACAAACTGCAATGAAGACTAAGTCTGGTTACGAGGAAGGAGGGCCGTGCCCGTCATTATCAGCTGCATCTCTTTGGTAGCCAGTAATTCCATCTGTAATCACGGCAGCAACCTAAGACTGCCAATGTTTCCAAATGTGTGAGCGCATTAAGGCATCTACATCGAAGGAGGCAGTAAACACGAGAGGAAAACAGAACTGAAATGCGCCAGTAAGTGACCACCACTGCGGCCCCTTCTGGGACACCGCCCAGCATGAGCAAGTTTGTACCCCTGTGAAGAAGGCCTCTGCCACGCTGCTCGGTCCCCTGCCCTGGAGGTGCCTTTGAGCCCTCTGAGGTTAGTATGGCCATTTCTGCCTGCTGACCAGGAGAGAAATGAGTAGCTCCGGGGGCAGCAGCTTTAAAATCTGGGAAAGCCCACAGCTCCCGAGGGCTGACAGGCCTTAAAAGGTATGCTTGTTAACATGAGGTCCACAGGGGAAGGCAAATTTGGAGGTTTGATGGTTCAATCCTTGCCAGAGTTCAAGCTCCCCCTGCCCAGCCCCCCCAGCAATATATTCTAGCCAAACTTTTAATGATGGCAAGGCACTGCTCAGAGGCTTTGGCCGGCAGAATGAATTTCTCATCATTGCACGCAACAGGATGATAGAAAGTGCTGCTACCCAAATCAAACCAGACACTAAGATGTACTATTTATTTAACAAAATAAATTTGCAGGGAGAATCAAGGCAACCATGACATCTCAGAGAACCAGACGAAGCCCCATGATTCCTGTAAGTCAAGAGTTGTTATCAGGAAAGTCCCTCAGACTTTCCAGACTGTACCTTCTGTTGGTTTTGATATCATATGCAATGGTTGCCAGCCACTATACAAAACCATATCCTATGAATGCTACTTTGGTCTACGGCCAGCAGAGGGCTCACAAGCTCTATTTCCATAGCTGTGGACCCAGTGACAAATCTAGGAAGGAAATAAAGAAATTATAGGCATGCTGGCATGTACGTCATATAAAATATCTTACGAACTCCTAAACCCACTGCCCTGAAGAAAATAGCCTTGGTTCCCTCTTTATATAATGTGTTTTGAAATGGTATAGAAAATCAAAATAAATTAATAACATAGTATTATACACTTAGTTGATAACACAAAGTTTACAGGGATTTTGGCAAATATGGAAAAACCATCCCAGTTGGTTAAACACTTTTACTATCTCAACTGTTTAAATGACCAGAATATTAGTGATTGTGTCATCTCATATATGTATAAGTGATATTTTAAGGGCTTGACGAAGTTGCATTTGACACAAAGGTAACTTCATTGAAGGGAATGAAGAACAGAAACAGTGTTATCTTCATCAACACAGTTCAAGAAGTGGTTGTCCTGATGAGAATTCAATTCACACAGATAACTAACGTCGCCACCCGCAGTAAGCAGCAAATTATAGACAGGGAGGAGGGGCGTGGAAGAGAAGTCCAGAGAAAAGCATGGAGAAGATGAAGAGACAACAGACATGATTTCAATAAGCTTTAAATCAAGAGGCAAACGTTTCCCACTTGTCATACATCTTGACTTTCTTCACTGCTACAGGTGCTTATGTGATGCTGACCTAGCGCTCCCCAAGGGACACCAAGTATTTTGCCATAGGGACTGCTAGTGTGCTAAGATAAATATATAAAAAGAAAAAAAGAGACAACATAGGTCTTGGTAATCTTACTTTTGAAAAGATTATGATAAAGATGTCAGTTACTATCCAAATTCACTTAAAATTAACATCCTTTCATTTCAAAAGACACTTTGGGACCTGGCTGTTCTGGAAGGAAGGCCTGAGTGGGCCTGAACCTACCAGAACTTGGCTCCTCTACACGGGAGGCAGGAATTCTGCAGAGGAGACCTTGAGAGGAAATTCTCGTTGCCTCCTTCAATACTAGCTCATCTCTGTGGCTCCAGGATGGGACAGCAGTCTCTCTTTAAAGAGGCAGGTGCAAAAGGAGGTAAGTCTCTCCAGACATCCTCTTTTCAATGGACAGTTCTTGAGTAAAAAGTCAGCTTTTCATGTGCCTTGCTGTCATTTTCCTGACTCTTGCCCCAAATGAACTACAATTCTCTTTAGCATCTAAGACAGTGGGCATTATAACCTTTACTAAGGTATGTGGCAGCGATGCTAAAGCACCGGTCTCACACAGCGACAACCATATTCAAAATCAATGGACAAAGTAAGTGGCAGAGCCTCTAAACCAAGAAAGAGATTTAGCTTAATTATGGAACACTGTACTTTCATAATTACTGTTTCATTGTGAGTATGAAGTTGTCCACTTTTCCTTAAAATGAAATTCCATCTTCCCTGAGAATAGGGTTAAGAGAAACACCAAAACTCAAAATGCCAAGGGCCCTTTAAAAAAACAACACAACGGAATGTCTGTGTCCAGTCGCAGCGTGTTGTTTCCACTCTAAAAGCTTTCCATTGCTCCAGGTTTTAATCTCACCTCCCTCTGGACTCTAGGAATTTGGGCTGAGATGGGCAAGGTGAGACAAGAGACCGAGGGAGTGATCAGCTGTCCCGTGCTGGCTGTCCTCCCAGGACGGCAAACAGCCGAGGCGGAATCCGATGTTTAATGCTGGTGCCCTACTGACAGGATGAGCGGGATGAGGCAACCCAGGACCAGGGCAGCCACCTCCAGGCGGCTGAGGCCCCTCCCGCCAGTGGGGTCGGATTTGTGGCTGTGCCCCATTCCGCCCACCTCAGGGAGGACATGTACTGTGGCAACATAAAGAAATGTCCCAGCAGAGAAAAGCATGGCCACTCCAGTGGCATTGACCTCTGAAAGGGCTTCTTTACTGCTCTGTGAATCAAGAGAGAGAGAGAAAAAAGAAAAATTAAAACCAGTAAAATTCAGGGTCAGGAGAAAGTCTGATTAAAAAACAACAACAACAACAACAAAAACACCACTCAGTATCACAACTGGTGTGATATGGGACACTGGGGACAACTTGATATCAGAGCAATTTTGTTATTGATGAGAAACTTCCAAATTTAAGACTATTGATGACGTACACAACTGCTTTTTATAAGTTTTATAAACTGCTGTTTATTGCCACAAACACAACTGCATTTTCAAACAAATTTCAAGTCTGGTTGAACAGCTCTGGCATGTATTATTCTTACAATGGAACCAACGGCATTATTAATGCAGGTGTTCAATTTCACACATTCATTCATTTATTCTACTAACATTTAATGAACATCCCTATACACCAGGCTCTAGGATGGTGCTTGAGATACAGTGGTAATCCAGATGCAGTATCTACCCTCACAGAGGCTGGAAACAGCTTATAAGCTAATCCTGACACAATGAATTTCAATTTTTTCTATTACAAAAGTGGACCTATGGACTATGACAGTTAATTAATTTTTTTTTAAGATTTTAAAATTTATTTATTTGACAGATGGAGATCACAAGCAGGCAGAGAGGCAGGCAGAAAGAGAGGAGGAGGCAGGCAGAAAGAGAGGAGGAAGCAGGCTCCCTGCTGAGCAGAGAGCCCAATGCGGGGCTCCATCCCAGGGCTCTGAGATCATGACCCGAGCCGAAGGCAGCGGCTTACCCCACTGAGCCACCCAGGTGCCCCAGTTAATTAAATTTTTAAGAAGAGAATACACCATATCGTAACATGTAACCCCATGCCTCCAGAATTATACCTTCCTGTCAGAAGTTCTATGATAAACAGGGTAATACTTAAAAAGGAACTAGACATTGCTTGTTGAATGAAAGGAGAAAAGCATCGGGGGACCTGGGTGGCTCAGTGGGTTAAAGCCTCTGCCTTCAGCTCAGGTCATGATCCCAGGGTCCTGGGATAGAGTCCCGCATTGGGCTCCCTGCTCAGCGGGGAGCCTACCTCCTCCTCTCTCTCTGCCTGCCTCTCTGCCTACTTGTAATCTCTGTCAAATAAATAAATAAAAATCTTAAAAAAGAAAAAAAAGAAGAAGAAGAAGAAAAGCATCTTCAAATGATCAGAGGGGGTTTTTACAACACCTTATTTGTTAGCAATCCAAATCAATGAACCTGATGAACGGGAACTTAATCGTGTTTTAACGACCTCATTTCTCGTATTTTTTTTTTTAATACAAGTTTTACTGTATCAACTATGAATGGAATGACAGTCAGAACCAATGACCATCAGAGAGAGTATGGGGGAAAGCAGTTCCTATGAACTAGCCCTGAGTCAGCTTGGTTCTAAGATTTTCCTCCTGTGGCGGATCAGTTGACACTGAAGTACCACAGGGAGGGCTGTTAAGACCTACAGCCCCACACGTGGGTGACTCAGTCATTAAGTGTCTGTCTTCAACTTGGGTCATGATCCCACCCGGGATTGAGCCCCGAATAGGGCTCCCTGCTGGGCAGGAGGCCTGGTTCTCCCTCTCCTGCTCCCCCTGCTTGTGTTCCCTCTCTCACTGTCTCTCTCTGCCAAATAAATAAATAGAATCTTAAAAAAAAAGACTACAGCCCCAGGGGACAGAATTGCAAGGCAGGGAAAGGTCCACCTTGAACAACAGGGAAGAATGCCCAGGCTCAGAACTGACAAAGAACACATGTTACTTGAGGTCTGATGCTATGTTCAGTGCAATGATAAAGAACTGGATATTTAGTATTTGATGACTGAGAATACAGACATCTCTGCTCATCCCCTATTCTCCTCAAAACTGCTGTTTGCTTGTTCCTCACTCTTCATGCACCTGCTTAAACATTAAATTTGTACTGTTGTGACTTATTATATATCTGTCAAACAAAATTAGTGTGTTTGGTTAGGCTTCAATTAAGCTATTTTAAAGATCATATATCTGGGGACACCTGGGTGGCTCGGTCAGTTAAGTGTCTGCCTTCAGCTCAGATCATGATCCCAGGGTCCTGGGATTGAGTCTCACATTGGGCTCCTTGATCAGCAGGGAGTCTGCTTCTCCCTCTGCCTGCTGATCCCCCACTTGTGTTCTCTCTCTCTCTGACAAATAAATAAAATCTTTAAAAAATAAAAAATAAATAAAGATTTAAAAAATAAGGATCATATATCTGTGCAAATGTTTCCAGAACTGATGGGGAAGAAATTTTCAAAATAAATGAATAGGAAAAATGCTCTAAATTTATGAAGAGAATGCCATGGAATTAAGATGTTTACTTTGTACTGGCTTTTACTCTTAATTTCATCTTTATTTATTTATTTTTTTAAAGATTTTATTTGTTTATTTGACAGACAGAGATCACAAGTAGACAGAGAGGCAGGCAGAGAGAGAGAGAGGGAAGCAGGCTGCCTGTTGAGCAGAGAGCCCGATGCGGGACCCAATCCCAGGACCCTGAGATCATGACCTGAGCCGAAGGCAGTGGCTTAACCCACTGAGCCACCCAGGTGCCCCTTAATTTCATCTTTAGTTTGAATGGGTAACTTAATTGCATAATTCAACACAGAAGACCACAGGTTCTGGTAAATCACAAAAGAATTAGACACTTGTCTAGATAAGCGAGGAATGAGTCAGACTTACCTTACTTAGTCCTAAGTATGTCACCATGGACATAACTGGTGCTGCCAGTGCAAAGACAAGTAAGTGTTTTCTGATTCGATTCCGTTCTAGGCCAGCATGCATTAAGAAGGAAACCAGTCCAAAAGCAGCTGGTGCCTAGAAAAGAAAAAGTATTCCTAATTACTCTTAAAGTATGGATCACTTCTATATTACAAAGCATGTGTCATTTGACTGAATTCTCACCGAAAAAACAAAAATAAAAAAACAACCAGGCATGATAGCAAGACTGAGTTCTGCCTTTTAGGAATTAATGTTCTAAGCTGAGAAAATATCCTGCGTCTCTGTGTGTGTGTGTATGTGTGTGTTTCAGCAAGAAAAGAGTACAAGAAAACAAAGACATTTATGAAGAAAAATTACTTTAAAATATAAAAATCTCGGGGCGCTTGGGTGGCTCAGCGGGTTAAGCCTCTGCCTTCGGCTCAGGACATGATCTCAGGGTCCTGGGATCGAGCCCTGCATCGGCTCTCTGCTTGGTGCTGCTCCCTCCCCTTCTCCCTGCCTCTCTGCCTACTTGTGAACCCTCTCTCTCTCTCTCTCTGTCTCTCTGTCAAATATATAAATAATAAAACCTTAAAAAAAATAAAATAAAATGTAGAGCTCTATAGAGAATCTAAGAGTTTGTGTACATAACAGAAACGCCGGCTGTGTTCACACAAAAGCGTGTACATGCTTGTACCGCTCCAGTTATAATTGCCAAAAAACTGGGAACAACCCAAGTGTCCATCAGCAGGTGACTGTATGAACAACTGTGGTACATCCGCACCAGGGACTACTGCTGGGTGATAAAGGATCAGCGAATGATACTCAGATTCAGCGAATGATACTCAGATATCACGGACAGACCCCAGAGACGCTGGAGCGGCATCAGTAAGGTTACAGAGAGTAACGGAAACAGCGTGATACTGTAACAAGGAAAGACAGAAAAGGACAGAAAGCACAGGACAGAACCTTTTAGTGTATGAAAAGGTTGATATTATGAGTGAAAGAGGCCAGTCTCAAAAGAGTATGTACTATATGATTCCAATCATATGACATTCTCAAAAAGAGCCGTGGGGAGGCCGCTGAGTGGTTTCCATAGGTTGAGGGTGGTGGGAGGAGGTTTTGGGGTAATGTAGCTGTTCTATGTCCTGATCGTGGTTACACAGATCCATATAAGTGTTAAAAATGGTAGAATGGGGTGCCTGGGTGGCTCAGTTGGTTGGACGACTGCCTTCGGCTCAGGTCATGATCCTGGAGTCCCGGGATCGAGTCCCACATCGGGCTCCCAGCTCCACGGGGAGTCTGCTTCTCTCTCTGACCTTCTCCTCGCTCATGCTCTCTCTCACTGTCTCTCTCTCAAATAAATAAATAAAATCTTAAAAAAAAAAAAAAAGGTAGACTAACGGATTTACCATTGATAACTTAACAAAATAAAATTAAAATCTGTAAAAAAAAACAGTTTGTGTACATGACCATTAAAAAAAGTCCCTTCAAGTGAGAGTTTAAGAAAAGAGTAACAAAAAACCCTAGCTATGAACAGAGCCCGTCAATTATCTCAAATGAATGGCAATTATGAAAACAACTAAAAAAATCTTCCCGTTCCAAAAAATACCAATGACCGAGAGATTTTAATTATGAATATATTCAATATCAAATCTTCCACTAAAATTCTGCTTACCTTATGTAGCATTATTGCCACAAACACAATTAATTGGACACTAGTCTGTGAAGTAGAGGCTGCTGCTCCTAAGGCCACTCCATCCGCTAAATTTGGAAAAAAATAAAATGTAAAACAGTATAAAAACAACAACAACAGTGTAGTAGTATCATGTGTGGGCTTTAGAGTCAGGTAGAGCTGTGTGACTCTGGGAAGGTTCCTTAACTTTTCTGAACCTTAGCCTTCTCATCTCTAAAATGGGCTCAAGGAAGTATGTATTCTTGGGATTTCCATGAGGGTTAAATAACATACGTAAACAGCATAGTACCTGGCCCCAAGTATGCAATATGTCAGCTGTTAAAACAGAAATTGCAGAGATTGCAAAGTAAGCATCTCTGCATCTTGTAGATGAAAAAAACAAAAAACAAAATAAAGACTCCAACTCCACATAGGTGACTTATGCTCAAGAAGTAAATATTGGCTGAATGGGTGAACTTCTGTCAGATAAGCATGTTACACTAGAAAGGTCCAGGTGACAGCGTGTCCTCTTCCACACGCCTTGTCGGTCACAGACACCTACTGCTGGGACTGGTCTTCAGTTATGACTCTAAGGCAAGCCCAGTCAGCGATCCCGCACCATCTGCCCTCTACAGCCCACCCCTGCCTCAACAGGCACTTGGGGTTTATACTGAGCAACAGGGCTCCTCAGTACCAAAATGTCAAGGCTCTTTTCCAGATGAGGCTCTAGGGCAGAAGTTAGCACATTTTTTCCTTAAAGGGCCAGAGACAAAATATTTCAGGCTTTGCAAGGGCCATCCGCTCCCTTGCAGTCACTGCCCATTCTGCCAACACTGTGCAAAGGCAGTCACAGATAATATGTAAACAAGTGGGCATCACTGTGTTCCAAAAAACTTTATTTATAGGCACTAGAATTTGAATTGTGTGTAATTCTCATGTGCCACAAAATATTTTCCTCCATTAAAAAAATACAAAAACTGTTCTTGGCTTGCAAATCCCCGACACAGAGTCCGCCTGGCCCAGTGCTTGTGTGGGAGGACTTCATGAAGCAACCCTCCCCACAAAGGCCAGCCCAAGGGCAGTTCATGTGGATGGTCCCTGCGATGTACACACTAAGCCTCCCATGCCAGGACATAAGAGAAAGGGTCTCACCACCACCCAACCCTACCTACCTGCAGCATGGACAACCAGACCCAGGGTGGTGGTGATTTTGGAATTGCTGGGCCTTGCTGTTTCTGGATCTGAAGTACAAATAAACAAGTCAGCCACGAAGCAATGTGAAACAGAAAATGTCAGAACAAATGACCTGGAGGTAGAATTCTTTGAAAGCTCTTCAAGTTTTGATTGTATTTTCCCTATGACTGTCTTTTCTCTTTGGCTTCAAACACTTGGAAGCTTCCCCTGTCCTGAAAGAGGCGGGGCAGGAAGGGACACTTCATTAGTCCCAGCCTTCCCTGAACAGACAATATGGGACCCCCAACTGCCTCAACTGCCTTACACCTCTTAACCCTCCAGCTCTCCCTGGAAAGTGTTCGGTGGCCTCTTGGTGTGTCTCCACAGACCTATCTCGTCACTGCCCACCTACCCCTCTCCCCCAGCCGCCTGTAACTTTATCTTCATTCCAGTACCAAAATGTCTGTCATGTTTGCCCTTCTCTATTTTATTGCCACTGTCCTAACCTGAATCTGCAGCCACCTGAATGTCAATGAGCAACAGGTTCCCAGCTGGTCTCCCCCTGTTCTCGTTTCTCCCTCATCTAACTCATCTTCCACATCCTTGTTGGATTCAACTCTGAATCACCCCACTCTTCTGAAATGCCAGTTACCTGCTGCTTTTCAGATTCAGTCCACACTGGGTGCCTAATCTCTTTATTAGCTGGTATCATCGGATTCCTCACTACTCAGTCCAGTTACACCAGTTTCTTTAACACCTTCTAACAAAACCTTCTCATTGTCCTTCCCCCAAACCTCTCTTCCTTAATTCTGGGCATGAACTTAAACTTCTCAGCTCATCAATCTGAAACCTAGCCACTGTTCAAAGTCTAATTCTAGGACCACTTCCCTCAAGAAAGAATCAAAGATTATTTCCAGGTCAAAAGGTCCCCCTTGCCTAGAAACCAAGAGCTCTATGTGCACAGACTCGACATGCTACTTCAGATCTGTTCCTAGATCACACCTAAGATATATACAGCTGTTTTCACTTAAATAGGTCTTATATCCCCAGACTGACTGTAGACTACACAGAAGTGAGTTTTCCACCTCTTTCCATTTCTTTTTTACATCTTACAGAATGTAGCACAGCATTGGAAACCCAACAGCTGCTTAAAAAATCCTTATTGGAGAGGGGAAAAAATATTTCTCTGTGTCACATTAATGTTTCTGCTATAGCAGGAAATACACAAGCGAGTAAATAATGTCCAAACAACATAAAATTTAAAAATGGGGACATCAAAAAGCCAGATGAAATGACAGATGGACATTACCCAAATAAATTCCAAAGGATTTAATCTTCTGGAAAAAAACAGAACACAGAAGGAATGGTTTATAGTGGAAAAAAACATACGTAAGTGAAGTAACATGTTATCTTTTTAGTAAAAATAAAATTACCTTCTGGTTAAACACTACAAGGAAGGGACAGTAAGGCCCCTAATTGGTTGGAGACACCAAATATTTCAGTGTAGCCCCAAACTGTGAAGAGTATCATATTATACTGTGTGCTAAGCTTGTTTTGACTTTCCTTTATACAGTCTTGAGGTCTGGTTATAAATAGCATCTTAAATAAATATTAGAGGATTTTAAATTAAAACAGTTTTTACAAATCTATAGGAAAAGACCATACTTCAGCATAAATTTAATAAATGAATTTTTACTGATATTTAACAATATATAAAACCCTGTAGATAATAGGTAAAACCAAATCGTTAGATACATGAAAGCAAGCAAAAACAGTGACTTAAGAGATGGAACAGGAGGAAGAATAAAGGAACACAAGCTATTTTTAATTCTTTGTATAGGATTATAGGGCACCAGTGGGCCTTTAAATGCATTTAAAATTGAAACTGATGAGAATCATGAAAATGTCATAAATGCCACTGGGAGCAACTATGTAATCCAGTTGGAATCAAACACCACCCCACCAGAGGGTGCTTCTCATTTGCTATTTAGTAAAAGCACGCAAATAAAATCATTTATCCCTAAATCAATTTCCCAATACATGTAAGACTGTTGAAAAAGAAAAAGTGTATGGAAAAATACTGAAAAGAAATAGTATGTGCGGGGTGCCTGGGTGGCTCAGTGGGTTAAGCCGCTGCCTTTGGCTCGGGTCATGATCCCAGGGTCCTGGGATTGAGCCCCGCATCGGGCTCTCTGCTCAGCGGGGAGCCTGCTCCCTCTTCTCTCTCTGCCTGCCTCTCTGCCTGCTTGTCATCTCTCTCTGCCAAATAAATAAATTAAAAAAAAATAAAACAACAAAAAGGAAATAATATGGGCAAGGAGATTAACAAAACAAAAAGTACCCTTGGACTAAAAAGGCTAATTAAGTTCAATGAATTTGGAAAAAAAAAAAAACAAATAAAACCATTTATTTAGAAATAATTTCAAATCTTTCAAATAAAAGTTTGAAGTCATCTCTCAAATCTTCAGAAAAGTTTCAAGAATGTTCAAAAAGGGCGCCTGGGTGGCTCAGTGGGTTAAGCCGCTGCCTTCGGCTCAGGTCATGATCTCAGGGTCCTGGGATCGAGTCCCGCATCGGGCTCTCTGCTCAGCAGGGAGCCTGCTTCCTCCTCTCTCTCTCTGCCTGCCTCTCTGCCTACTTGTGATCTCTCTCTCTGTCAAATAAATTAAAAAAAAAAAATGTTCAAAAAACATTCATTACTTATTTCTCAGAATGACCTACTATCTAACATTTTGCCCCATTTGCTTCATTATTTGTGCTCATGTTCTTTCTATATCCAAACGACACACACACACACACACACTTTTTTCAAAGTAAGTTGCATACATGAAAACTCTTTACCCCCAGATATTTCAAAGTGTATTTCCTAAGAGAAAGGATATTATCTTACATAATCACATTACAATGATCAACTTCAGTAAATTTAATATTCATACTTTTTTTCCTCATTTCTCTTGCATATTTTAATTTTGTTAACTGTCCAGGAATGTCTTTCAGAGCATTTTTCCTTCCCAGGAAGGATCCAGTCTGGGGTCATATACGCACTTAGTTGTATCTTTTTAGTCCCCTTTAATCTGGAGCATTTTCTTTGCCTTCGATTTTGCAACACTGGTATCTCTGAAGAATACATGTCCCTTTCTGAGCCCTTCTTGTTTTTTAATAGAATGATCCATTCCAGGGCACCTGGGTGGCTCAGGTCATGATCCCAGGATCCTGGGATGGAGTCCCACGTCACACTCCCTCCTCAGTAAGGAGCCTGCTTCTCCCTCTCCTGCACCCCCTGTTTGTGCTCTTTCTCTGTCAAATACATAAAATCTTAAAAAAAAAAGAAAGAAAAGAAAAGAATGATCCTTTCCTTTTGGGTTTGTCTGATGCGGCCTGAGATTATGCATCCTCAGATGGAATACCACACAGGTGCTGCTTCTCAGGATGTCCAGAGGCACAGAATCTATGTCTATCTGCTGCTCGCTAGTACAGTGTATTTCGGATTATATCCTGGAAATTGTGAATGTCATTTTGTGGATACTCTGGATTCAATTATATGCCTCCAAAGAGTGTCCACTTTGTGTTTTGTCTGAAGTCACTTGGTTTGGCTTAAACTGCCAAGTCTGTCTTTCGGGCAGCTGCCTGAATCCCAGGTCAGTTCTTTCCTCTTTAGCTGAGTCTGCCTGCAAAAGAATGGTTCGAGGCTCAGCCAGACGTCGGTTTGTACATAAAATCTGGGGCTGTGTTTCTCTGTATCTCGCCTTTCTAAGATTCTCCCCTCAATTTCCAGTGGCTGTAGCTACCTGACCTCTAGTTCCTTAGGCCAGAGAGACCGAGTTTTCTATCAGTTTTAGCTACCCTAACTGGGAGTTGACTGCTTAAAAGCAGTAAAAACAGAAATTTACCCTATTCTAAGGGTTGACGCCCCTTCAGAATTTTCCTGCTTTAGGCCACTCCCTAGTGTCTTTTCATAGAGGTTTTTAAAAATTTTCCCAGTTATCTGTGGGGAGGCTGATCTGATAGGCACTTATTTGCCCACATTGCAAACAGACACCGATGACTTTAACCTTGATCATCTGGTCAAGTATACTACTGGATTTCTTTATTTCATTATTCCTTTTTCCCTTGCAACTAATAAACAAATCAAAATTTACTCCCTAGGTTTAACATTTGTTGACTCTAGCACGTGCCAATTTTTACCACGAAGCTTGCAAAAAGGATTTTCTCCTGCCAGCCCTCTTTCTATACTTATAAGTTGGCATTTAGCAACCCACTGGAAGCAAGTGTTCTCCCTCCTCCTCTTCTCTCTCACATGAATGTGCTCAGTGCTTCCCATTTTCTCAATGGTTTTTGTTTTATTACTGTTCGTAATTATTTTTGGTGCTCAAACTGTCTTAGATCTGGCCAGCGGGAACCGCTTCAAGCTGGTTCTAAACTCTGTGACAAGCTTCCATTTTTTCCCTTCCTTCCTACTTTTTTTTTTGAGCACTAGATGTTCCAAGCTCAGTTTGTACTTACCCTGCCCCTCTCCTGGAATCAGCCATTTCTCTGAAGAGCACTGGTATGCTCATTGCTACTGGGGTGTCTTTACTTCTAGGCCCTCTCTGCAGACAGAGCTAGGACATACATACATGTATACATAAACACACACGTATATATGTACACATATACACACATATACACACATACATTTTAGAAATCATGAGTCCAATAGCTCCAATTCCAGTCCATCCCCATAGGGGTTCTTTCTTGTCTTCCCCCATTCCATATTTGCATGTCCCCTCTTCCACAGTAAGAACTCTGTTTCCACCAACGGCGACACACTTACTCAAGTGAAAGTAACACTTGCTTAATCCTAGAATACACCTAAAACAGCTTCAGAATTGTTTTCACCTGTACTTTCACAAAAAGCAAAGCCTACTAAAAAGAGTTCAGTAATTTTTTATGCTTCTCCTCCAACTCCATTCAAAACTAAAACTATATAGTCAAATACTATATTCATATGTCATCTGAGTTTTTTCTTAAATCCCCTTCAGTGTGATTGTGTTATTCATTTGAATTACAGTTCACCTGCTTCAGTTAACCTTGTTGATTTCATTTTACTTTTTGAATACGGGAAATTGCAGCATGTTTCCAAAAGTCATCCAGTCATTTGACTGGACATCAAAGAGGCATGCCCAGGGAAGTGCCATGCCCTCCTGAAACTCTTCTACCCCATCCTACCCACCTCTTACAGGTAACTCTGTTGTCTAGCTGAGCTTTCGGTATCCTTTCTGTAAAAATAAGCAGATGTATGTGTTTTAGTCCCCCTCTTTCTTAGACAAAATGTAGTATATGATAGATACTAATTTACATTTTGGCTCCCTCCCGCCTTAAAAATATCTCCTAGAAATCTCTCCCTATCAATTCACAAAGAACTGATTCTTCATCCTTTTTCAGGGCCACCTGTAAAATTCCATTCTATGCACACATCACACTTCATTCAACCAATGTCCATGACTGGACATTTAAGTGGTTTTACAATGATAAGTAATGCTGTACGAAATCACCTCATGCATGTGTATTTTCCTATTGGAGCTGCATTATCAGAATAAATTCTCAGAAGTGTCATTTTTGGCATTGAAGGATAGATACAAACGTAATCTTGTTTGATATGGCCAAATTCCCCTCTGCAGTGGCCGTACAATTTTGTACTCTCATAGCAATAGGTGAAGGTATGTTTCACTGTAGCTTTGATAACAGAGTATATTCTCAAGCTTTTGAATTTTTGCCTTACAGGTTCGAAGTGGCATTTCAGCAGAGTTTTGATGTACATTCTTAAGTGAAGTTACACATCTTTTCATATGTTTAAGGACTACTTTAATTACCTTTTTATGAATTATCTGTTCATGTCTTTTGCCTGCTTTTTCACAGATTTTTTTTTTTTTTTGTAGACCATGCATTCTTAACCTAGGGTCCACACAGAAGAACACAGGTGCAATGCAGGGGGTGCCTGAGACCCTGACTCAGAAAAAAAGTGCATTTTAATTTTTACTAACCTCTAAGTGAAACTCACCACTTCCTTGGATTATGGGTACAGACCATAAACTGCAAATATGGGCACCACCTATACTTCACTGCCAGGAGTACTCCGATTACTTCATGTTATTTTACAGCCGTGGATATCTTCCTATCATTGCTTCCACTCATCACTACTTTAAAGGCATATAAAGTGCCACCACACTGCACGATGACAGTCTCTGTGTTTGCAGATGCTCACGTGACGAAGCTGGACACTTCTCAGGCAACTCTGCACACAGTCATTCAGCTACTAAACAGCAGGAGTCAGGGGATCTCTCACTGGACGGACACCTCTATGCTGCTCTCCAGCAGTGCCTGTCCGCAAAGTTCTGTCAGTGTATTTGAAAAGAGATTATCTATAAACCCCTCTATAAACTCTAGGGGAGTTTGATGCAACTCTTCCAAATTTATTCTATCATGGTGGCATTAATGTTGTATCAAGGATTAGAATCTTTATTTTTTAAATAATATAAGCCATATTAAAGATGCTGACCCAGCCAAAGATGGAGTCATTGATCTTTTTAAAAAATTTTTTAATTTAAATTCCATTTAGTTAACATATAGTTTATTATTAGTTGCAGGGGTAGAACTTAGTGATTCATCAGTTGTATAAAACACCCAGTGTGCACTAGGTGTGGTGAAAAAATAATGAATACTGTTTTTCTGAAAATAAATAAATTGGAAAAAAAAAAAAACACCCAGTGCTCATTACATCACATGCCTTCCTTAATGCCCACCAATTACCCCATGCCCCCACCCACTGCCCCTCTAGCAAACCTCACTTTGTTTCCTATAAAGAGTTTTTTATGGTTTGCCTCCCTCTCTGTTTTTGTCTTATTTTTCCTTCCCTTCCCCTATGTTCACCTGTCTTGTTTCCTAATGAATTAATTGATCTCAATACAAAAAAGTTACTGTATCTGGGGGTGCCTTGCTGGTTCAGTTGGTGGAACATGTGATTTCTTGGGGTCACGGGCTCGAGCCCCATGATGGGTGTAGAGTTTACTTTATTTATTTATTTAAGATTTTTATTTATTTATTTGACGGAAAGAGACACAGCAAGAGAGGGAACACAAGCAGGGGGAGTGAGAGAGGGAGAAGCAGGCTTCCCGCCAACCAGGAGCCCGATGAAGGGCTCAATCCCAGGACCTTGGGATCATGACCTGAGCCGAAGGCAGACGCTTAACAACTGAGCAACTCAGGTGCCCCTAGAGTTTACTTTAAAAATAAATAAATAAGTAATTAATTTAAAAAATTTTTTTCTAAAGTTACTATGCCTGGAGTTAAATTTTAAGTCTTGGAGAATTGTAGTTGTAGTTGAGGAAGTGTATCTTTCCTTGGAAAGCAAGGTATGAATGTGTTTAAGTGTATTTGTAAGAAAATATCTTCCTGAAGCAAGAATTTCTATACTAGTAACCATCAAAACAAAAAACCAGATCAACTGGATGTTCAACTTGACACTCTGTTGCCTTGTTGAATCCCCTCTCACAATTTTGTTTTTAGCCAAGCTAAGCAATAAAAGCTATCTGTCATGCTGCTGTCCTAAAAAAATAAAATTTAACTCCACCTTGCATATGATTTAAATATATTACTTGATTAATTAATGCATCAATAAAGAAGACATACATTACTGTATCATAAATTTGTTTTTAATGTTTTGGAACTATATTTCAACATAATCAGGTTTTCTCTGTAATCCAACACATTATGGTTTACATGTTTAAAAATATGATTCCAATAAAAGGTCCACAGGCTTCAGAATGCCTAAGGGCTCCACGGCACAAAAAAGGTTAAGAATTTCTGCCCCCCTCAATAAAAGAATTTCTGCCCTAGACTCAACAAAATGAGACAGCTTTGAAATAAGCATGGTAATAACCCAGCGAACACTCTCTTGTGCCACATGTCACAACTCACCAACTCCCCCAACTGAATAAAATGTTCACTAGTACCCAAGAAAGACAAGAGTTTTTGGCACTAAAGAAGGCCACTGATACATATTGAATTATTCAATCATCTGTGACTTTCTAAACTGTAAATTTATTGTACTGCCCAGACAGCCTTGGGACCACTTACCGTCAGTAGAATGTACATGGGAGCTGCCAATCTGGTCTACCAGCAACATGAAAACGAAGCCCAGTACAAGGGAAACGCCAATGTAGGCATGCAGCTGTGTGTGGTCATGGCTGTGCTCATGTTCATGGGCAACTGGTATTTCTGCTGCTTTGTCTGATGCAATCACATTCTGTGTTTCACTCACTTGGTGGTGTTTACCTAGAAGAGAATGAACCACGAAGAGAAAAAGTTTTCCTCCTCGGAACTTTTTTTTTTTTTTAATATTTTATTTATTTATTTGACAGAGAGAGAGTGATCATAAGTAGGCAGAGAGACAGGCAGAGAGAGAGGGGGGAGCAGGCTCCCCGCTGAGCAGAGAGCCCGATGTGGGGCTCGATCCCAGGACCCTGAGATCATGACCCGAGCTGAAGGCAGAGGCCCAACCCACTGAGCCACCCAGGTGCCCCTCCTCCTCAGAACATTTTTATAGATGCTCCCATTCTTCTGTATTTCAAGCTCTACTTACTTTACTGCAAAGACATCTACTTCCTATATTACAAACCAGCCAATCATAAACTCTTTTTGACATGCAGATTTTTTTTTTCAAGATTTTTCTTATTTGACACAGACAGAGAGACAGCACATGCAGAGGGAGCAACAGGAAGAGGGAGAAGGACAGGGGATGG